>NC_091448.1:836827-1190993 GCF_964237555.1 Oryctolagus cuniculus | reverse complement strand
GCTCCGTCAGCGTGTGTGCGTCACAGAGGAGGAGGGGCCGCTCGGCCGTGACGGGGGCTGTGCACCGGCCGCAGGAGGGATCGGCACCCGCTCTGGACTCCAGGGCGGCACCGGGTCCTCCCGACTCCTCTCCAGGGATCCAGAGCCGGGTGCCCGATCCCTCCTGCGGCCGGTGCACAGCCCCCGTCACGGCCGAGCCGGCCCCTCCTCCCTCCTGATGACGCACACACGCTGACGGAGCTCCGCGCTGAGGCACAGCGAGCACGGGAGCCGGCTGGGGCTGTGCTGGGACCCTGCCCCTGCCCCCAGGGAGGCCGGAGGGTCACACGCTGCTCAGGAGGGACAGGAGCGGTCACCACCTGGCTCCCGGCCCCCGAGGCAGGTGCAGGAGACAGAGAAATGGAGGGCGCAGCCCAGCAGGGCCCCGGGGGCCCCCGGCTCAGGAGGGGGGGATGCGGGGTCAGTGTGACCAGTCCCCAGCCCCTCCCAGCTGCTGGCCTCACCCTCGGGCCACTCCAGGATCTGGAGGTGGACTTTGTCCCCTGGCTGGAGATGAGTGGCAGCTCCGGGGTCCCCAGAGGCCCTGTGAGGTGGGCTGAGCACACAGGCTGTGAGCTTGGAGCCCCAGGCCCTGGTGTCCACGGCAGGGACCAGCGTGTGCCCTCCCTGCCCCGCCCCCGGCACCCACGTACCCGCTGGGCTCCCGAGACCAGGGTCTCTGTGCACAGGACCGTGCAGCCGGCACACCCGCTCGCCTCCTGCCCCTGCCCTGCCCAGGCCCGGGACCACGTGTGACGTGGGCTGCAGGCCCTGGAGCGGGGCCTCCGCGCTCCCGGCAGCAGGAATCAGAGAAGCAGTAACCAGATCCCGCCGAGGGTCTGGTGGCCGCCGGGGCGAGGGCTGCGATCGGGTTGCGTGCGCTGCGAGTTTCCACTGAGTGGCTTTTTCTACCTCGGGAAGAGCCGGGCTGGGCTGGGTGGTGGCAGCCAGGAGCGGAGCCTGGAGCAGCGCGGCTCACGCGGTGGGGTCCGGGCCTGGGACAACGAGGACCGGGAGAGGCCGGCCCGGGCTGGAATCCAAGCCCGAGGTGGGTGGGGGTGGGTAAGGAAAGGCGGTCGCTCCTAAGCCGCCCGTCTCTGATCCGCCCTCCCCGCCCGGCCCCCGCTGCCCGCTGGCCATGTAAGAGCCGCCCGGGCTGTGGCCGCTGGCCGGAGGCAGAGTCCAGGCAGGCAGTGGGTCCATGCCGCCAGCTGGGCCCGGGGTCCGAGCCAGACCCTGGGGCGCCGTGAGCACTCGCAGTAGAAGATGCCGACCAACGGGCTGCACCAGGTGCTGAAGATCCAGTTCGGCCTGGTCAACGACAGCGACCGCTACCTGACCGCCGAGAGCTTCGGCTTCAAGGTGAACGCCTCGGCGCCCAGCCTCAAGCGGAAGCAGGTGTGGCTGCTGGAGCCGGACCCGGGCCAGGGCGCGGCCGTGCTGCTGCGCAGCGGCCACCTGGGCCGCTACCTGTCGGCCAGCGAGGACGGCCGCGTGGCCTGCGAGGCGGAGCGGCCGGGCCGGGACTGCCGCTTCCTGGTCCTGCCGCAGCCAGACGGGCGCTGGGCGCTGCAGTCCGAGCCGCACGGCCGCTTCTTCGGGGGCACGGAGGACCAGCTGTCCTGCTTCGCCACGGCCATCTCCCCGGCCGAGCTGTGGACGGTGCACCTGGCCATCCACCCGCAGGCCCACCTGCTGAGCGTGAGCCGGAGGCGCTACGTGCACCTGTGCCCGCAGGACGACGAGATGGCGGCCGACGGCGACATGCCCTGGGGCGTGGACGCGCTGCTCACCCTGATCTTCCGCAGCGGCCGGTACTGCCTCCGGTCCTGTGACAGCCGCTACCTGCGCAGTGACGGCCGGCTGGTGTGGGAGCCCGAGGCCCGCGCCTGCTACACGCTCGAGTTCAAGGCCGGCAAGCTGGCCTTCAAGGACTGCGACGGCCGCTACCTGGCGCCCGTGGGGCCCGCGGGCACGCTCAAGGCCGGCCGCAGCTCCCGGCCGGGCAAGGACGAGCTCTTCGACCTGGAGGAGAGCCCCCCGCAGGTGGTGCTGCTGGCCGCCAACCGCCGCTACGTCTCTGTGCGCCAAGGTGGGCCTGCGTGGGCAGGGGCCCCGGCCTTCCCCGCGACAGCAGCCCAGCAGCCGCTGAGGCCGTGGTGCAAGGGGGCGGGCCTGGGGGTGTGCACGTCCCCACCTCTCCTTCCTGGAGGAGGGGGCTGGGGCAGGGCAGGGACCTGGACGGGTGGGCTCAGGGCGGCCCTGCCAGGTGCCTGGGCAGGCGGCTCCCTCACGTGGCGGCAGGAAGTGGGGTGGTTTGTGGTCACTGTCAGTGTGTGGGGCCTGGCTCTAGCCATCTCCTGGTCACTGACCATCTGCCTTGTGGGCCCTCAGCTGCTGTGGGCAGGGGGCTGCAGCTGAGTAAGGCGCTGCCTGGCCAGCAGCCACGAGCCACACACGGCGGAGTGGCCTGGCGATGCAGGCATGGGGGGGCTGCTCCCGGCCAGCAGCAGCCAGGCGACAGGGAGCTCACCCAGCTCCTGGCCCAGAGAGCCCATGGCCCCACTGCGACATCCTACGGGGGCCCGGGCACAGCCGCTCAGGTCCAGGCAGTGGAGGGCCCACTGTGAGCACCGAGACGGGAGCCCAGCCAGGCTCGGGTGGCCCCGTGCAGGGCGGCCCCAGAGTCCAAGGCACCTCGGCGGTGCTGGTCCTGGTGTGTGGCCGTGGTCGGGGCCTGGGCTGCCGTGGCGAACGCAGCCAAGGTCCCTCCTCCCCACACGGCGCCAGGTGCAGCTGCCTGGCCCCACACAGTAGCCTGGGCTGAGGCTCCCTGGGACAAATGACAGAGCTGCCAGTGGGGCAGCGGCGTGGGGAGGCGTCCTCTGTGGGAGTCGGAGCAGCGAGTGCCAGCCCACGAGAGGCGCCCCGCGGGCCGCGGTGGCGGCAGTGATGTCAGTTTCAGTGGGACAGGTGAGTGGCGTGACGCGGAGCTGGGGGCCAGGCTGGTGGCGGAGGTACAGGTGGGGCCATGGTGACAGAGGTACGGCACCCTCTGCTGTGAGCTCAGCCCCTAGGATCGGCCAGAGGCGGCCCCTGCACGCGTCCTGCCCGGAGGAGGCCACGGGAGCAGCCGCATCCCGGGACAGCCGCAGTGGCAGGGGGCCCCAGCACTCCTGCGGGCTGGACACACGTCGACCCCTCGTCATCTCTCGCTGCCCACTGACCATGCACAGGGCGAGGCCTGGGCGCTGGCCTCGGGACAGCAGGGCTGCTCAGCCAGCTGTCTGCTGAGGGGTGTGGGGATCCGGGCAGGGGTCAGTGCCTGGTGCCCACTTCCCTGGGACAAGGCTGCCTGGGATCTGCCCACCTCGCCTCCCCTTCTCCCGGGTGGACACACCTAGAGCCTGAGTGGGTGGTTGCCATGGGAACAGGGGGAGTGGCTTGTGGAGGGACCCAAGGCCTTGGTTCATGGAAGAGGCTGGGGAGGCGCCGCACCTGCCTGGTGCCCCCCAACTCGGAACAGACACACCCCTCCGGTCGCCTCGTCCTCCCCTGGGGCTCCTGGGAGGAGCAGGTGTGAGTGGGGAGGCTGCCTGGGGCCTGGCCGGGCCCTGGGCTCTGGTGGTGACCTGGGCCGCTGCAGGTGGAAGGAGACCCCCCGCTGGGCCCACCCAGCTGCTTAGGGGTGTTATAAATAGAGGTGGCGTAGGAGCAGGAGAAGCAGATTAGCCCCCGATTAGCAGAGTGGGATTTGCTGGCACGGAAGGGTCTGGCCCAGGGGGTGTGGGAAGAGCTGGGTCAAGGGTGGCCCAGGGCTGTGTGCAGGCCGCCAGGTAACCATGAGGCCCTGGGGCAGGTGCCCAGGCCCCTCAAGCCCAGGGGGTTCTAGATGAGACCCTCTTCCTGCTGCCCACCTCCTGCCCCCGGAGAGGCCTGAGGGGCCTCCGCACCTACTCCCTCCAGGGGTCAACGTCTCAGCCAATCAGGACGAAGAGCTGGACCATGAGACCTTCCTCATGCAAATCGACCAGGAGACCAAGAAGTGCACCTTCTACGCCAGCACTGGGGGCTACTGGACCCTGGTCACCCACGGGGGCATCCAGGCCACCGCCGCCCAAGTGTGAGCGCGCGCCCCTCTGCTGGCCTGGGGGTGGTGCGGGGCGCGGCGCGTGTGCCGGGCGGCTCTGAGCCGAGGCTGCCCGCAGGTCGGCCAGCACCATGTTCGAGGTGGAGTGGCGCGGCCGGCGCGTGGCACTCCGAGCCAGCAATGGTCGCTACGTCTGCATGAAGAAGAACGGGCAGCTGGCGGCCACCAGCGACTTCGTGGGTGAGCGACCCCGGGCTGCCTGGGCCACCGGCGCGCCCCCGCCCCCGCGGGCCCGGTGCAGCCGCCCGTTCCCCGCGCCCACAGCGCCCTCTCCCCCAGGCGAGGACGAGGAGTTCACCCTGAAGCTCATCAACCGGCCCCTCCTGGTGCTGCGGGGCCTGGACGGCTTCGTCTGCCACCGCCGCGGCTCCAACCAGCTGGACACGAACCGCTCCGTCTACGACGTCTTCCACCTGAGCTTCAGCGACGGCGCCTACCACATCCGAGGTGCGCGCGGGGGCCCGGGGGCGCGCGGGGGCGCGGCGGGCCGGGGCCGGGAGCCGCCAGCCCACGCCCGTCCCGTCCGGCCCCCAGGCCGCGGCGGCGGCTTCTGGAACACCGGCAGCCACGGCAGCGTGTGCAGCGACGGCGAGCGCGCCGAGGACTTCCTCTTCGAGTTCCGCGAGCGCGGCCGCCTGGCCATCCGCGCCCGGAGCGGCACGTACCTGCGCGGCGACGCCTCGGGGCTGCTGCGCGCCGACGCCGAGGCGCCCGCGGGGGCCGCGCTCTGGGAGTACTGAGGCCGCGCCCCGCATTAAACGTGTGTCACGCAGCTCGCAGCTCTCGTGGGCTCGCCGGGGGCAGGGAGGCGGGCGCGGAGGGTCTGGCCCAAGCCCGCAGGTGCAAGGCGAGGCGCAAGGCTGGCTGTCGCCCAGCGGCGCCATCCCCCGAGCCTGCCCTCTCCCATCCACTCCGCGGCCCCGCCAGCACCGGAGAGGCCCACGTCTGACCGGCCACAGCCTCTGCCCTCACGTGGGGGCCTTTTGTCCACTGTTCAAGTCAGCCGAGGCCAGTGCGTGAGTCCCGGGAGAGGGTCGCGGCCCCAGTTGCTTCCTCCACCTAGGGGCAAAGGCCCTGGCCTGGCTGGGCCCTCTCAGGTCCGTGGACGAGGCGGGGCCGGGTTAACCCCCGGAGCTGCAGGTGACTCCGGGGCCTGGCGTCTCTTGGTGTGGGCGTCAGGAGGTGCAGGGCTGGGGGTCCAGGGCCCCAGCTTCCCAAGGGCACCCCGGGGTCTCCGGCCAGTGCCCGCTCCCCTGTAGCGGCACCGGCGCACTCCACCCCCGCCAGCTGAGGGGACAGTGTGCCTCTCCTGCCCCCCCTCACCTGGGATGGACGACGGTGGCCACGGGCGGCTGGGGCACGCCTGGGTGTCAGGTCTGACCGAGGCCCTGCAGGTGCAGCCCCCTGCTCGCTGGGCGACGGTCAGAGCTGGGGCTGCCCTGTGAGGAGCCGCCCCTCCCACAACCAGGGCCTTGGCTTCAGAACTAGCGATGGTGTTGGGGAAACTCCAGGGGCCCCGGGAGGGCGGGGCCTGCTCAGACCCCTCTTCCCCGGGGCTGGGGCGCTCTGGGCAGGAAGCAGCCCCTTGCCTTCACGGCAGAGGCCAGGGCTGCGGCACGGGCAGCCCACCGTGAGGGCTCCCCCCACCAGCCCAACCCGGGGCTGGGCCCCTTCTGGTCCCGGGCCCCTGAGACCCAGGTGGGCAGCGGCTCTGGCCGGAGCTGAGAGAGTTGATAAAGAAAGACACAGACGAAACCCAGAGCTCAGCAGACAGGACCCGTTGTGGCAGGAAACACCTGCACCAGCCCCCGGGCCAGGGTGCCGGCCCGGCTGAGGGCGGAGGCTGGGGCACAGCCCGATTGAGCGAGGTAGCAGCGCGGGGAGCCAGTGGCGGCAGCACTCAAACCCGCAGGCCCCGGACGAGGCCCGCCCCCGGGGTGGCTGGGGGAGGGGTGGCATGGGGGGCTCTGTCCCACTCCCCCTCTGCTCCAGGCGGCTCACGCCTGGCCGTGCGCCTCTTGTCCAGGGACGGAGACCGAAGTCTCGCGTGTGCTGGGCTTTCCTGCGTGCATCAGAGGTGGCCGGCAGTGGGAGCCGGGGGAGGGGCGGACGCCGCTCACAGCAGCACCAGGCTGGGCTCGCGCAGCTGCCCGTACACCTGCAGCAGCCTCCGGGCGGCGGCGCTGGACGCGGCTTCGTCCTCCGTGCACAGCTGGTCGCGCAGGCTCTGCACCTCCCGCAGCAGCATCTGCGGGTGCCCACGGCTCAGACCCCGCCTCCCGGGGCTCCCGGTCCCCCACTGACACACCGCGTTGGGACAGCCCCACGGGGCGCCCTCTGCACCGAGACCCCGACACGGGTGGGCGCGGCCCTCACCTCGTGGTTTGCGTGGATCTGCCGGAGGTACTGCATGCGGAGGTCGGGTGGGCTGGAGCCCTGGGCGGCCTGCCCCGTGACCATCGCCTGGAGACACAGGGACGTCCCCAGGTGTGGTGCCGACACCTGTCCCCTCGCCCCTCAGGGTAGGTGACCCCTCTGTCTCGGCCACGCCCCTGCCCCTCCTGAGCAGAGCAGCAGGGGAGAGCCACGCCCACAGCCAGTGCCTGCACACTTCGGGTTCTTCCCCTGCAGCGCCCGGCCCAGTCCTGGGCCCAGGGTCCCCCCCCGGTCCAGCCAGCCCACTGCCGGCCCTTCTGAGGGCGCAGAGCCCCTGTGGAGGCAGCCGCTGAGTGCGGTGGGGTCACAGGCTCCCCCCCCAGGAGAGCCGCACGCAGGTGGCAGGGGCTGACCCAGCTGCTGCTCAGAGCAGGCAGGCGCTGCCTTGGGCCAGGTCACCAGACGCCCAGAGGGCAGGGGGCTCAGGCGGCCCTGGGACCTGAGGGTGGCGCCCGGCGCCGGGTGGGCTCAGCCGGCGTCTCCCAGCGACCGCACGGTGCCCGGCAGCAGACACGGCAGGGACTCCCTGCGCACCCCTGGGCCCCACGCACCTGCAGGCGGCCCACGATGGCATGGTGCACCCGGCACATGCTGGCCAGACACGGGCACTCCACCTGGATCTCCACCGCCTGGATGGGCCCCGCCGGGCTCAGCTCGGTCAAAGCCACCTGTGGGGACAGTCTCGCTGCCTGCCCAGAGCCCCAGTAGAACCCACGGGGAGCTCCCAGGGCCCCAGCTCCCTCCCGTGCTGCTCAGGCGCCCCCTGTAGGCAGTGAGGCTCAACTACACAGGAAGTCTGCTCCTGTGCGAGGTGGGACCCTCACAGCAGGCCCAGGATACGGGTGCCCACTGGGGGCGCTGGCAGCTCACCCACGGGGCCACTCCCCCCGACCCACGTAGCTGCCCCCACACAGCACTGCCACTCCCGACCCACACAGCCACTCCCCGACCCACACAGCCACTCCCCCGACCCACACAGCACTGCCAACCGCCAGCCCTGGGCGTGGTCAGGTTGCACTCTGAGCCAGGAGCAGACTGTTCTCAGGACACATGCGTCCCAGGCCCTCCGTGGGGGCCGCAAGGGTCCGCCCCCCGCCACCTCCTGCCCTTCCTCCCGGGGGAGGAAGCTGTGTGGGAGGAGGGGTGTCACGACTCTACCCAGCCCCCTGGGAGCCCCACAGCCGGCCGTGCGTGGGGGACGAGCGGCCGACCCCTCACTGCACAGCACAGCTCAGAGCTGCTGTCCCTGGACGGCGCGGGCCCCTGCTTGCCTCACGGACGAGGAGGTGGACGGCAGTGCCACCCGGGGCCACGGCCTGCACGGCAGACAGCGCCTGGGCCCGCACGGAGTCCGCGGCGGCATTCTTGGCCAGGAGCCACTGCAGGGTCGCACAGCACAGGGACACACCTAGAGGGGACAGCACCCGCTGCAGCCACGGCCCAGCAGGGAGCCTGGCGCTGGCCGCGGGAGGGGTCGGGGTGTGAGCAGGCACTCCGCCCGCCAGCTCAGCGAGGGTGGTCCAAGGGCAGTGCGCCCGCTGCCTCTGTACGGGCCCAACCCTGGAGCCCGCCCGGGACCCAGCGCCCGGCCCGCGCTGCCCACCGTGTCCACTTGTGAAGCGTGTGACGGGAGAAACTCCGACGCCGCTCCAGCCCTCACCCAGGAGAGCTCGGACGCCAGACCCACGTCCACAGCACAGCCGGGCAGCGCCACCAACCTGTGCGGCTGTTGTCCAGGGCAGCCCGGAGCAGCTCCGCCGACACCTTGATGGAGGCCACGGACGGGGGCAGGTACTGGGCTCGCAGCGAGGCGGATCCGGCCAGCTTGCCGGCCGGGCCCCTGTAGGAGTCCAGGAAGGCGTCCACGGGGTCCGCGGAGGGGCTGGCCAGGCTGGGGGCCTGCGCAGCGGCCGCGGGCAGGCCGGGGAAGCGCAGACACTGCAGCATGTCCACCGTGCACCTGCTCAGCGGCAGGCAGATGCCGTCCTGCTCGGGCAGCGCCGCGAGCGGGCCCTCGTCCAGGAGGGGGGCCTGCAGGGGGTCCTGGGGGGAGAGGACCCCGCCCACCACCTCCCGGAGGCTGTAGAAGAGCGCGCAGGACACGGTCAGCGGCAGGTCCAGCTCGCCGTCCTCACTGGGGCCCAGGGGCAGCGTCACCTCCCGCCGGCTGCCGGGGCCGAGCCGGGGGATGGGGATGGTGTAGGTGACGGCCGCGCCGGCGGCGTCCAGGTCGAGGGCGGAGCAGCTGCTGAGCAGCTGGACGCACAGGGCCCAGCCGCGGTCCAGGCTGAAGCGGCTGTCGTTCTGCAGCCGGCAGGTGGCGGTGAGCACGTCGCGCAGCTGCAGGCGGCTCCAGGCCACGGTGGTGGTGCAGGAGACGGGCCGGGCGCCGCCTCCGCCCGAGAGCAGCGCGCAGCTCACGCTCATGGCCTCGTTGAGGCTCGTCAGGGCCTCGTTCCGCTGGTCCAGCGCCTTCTTCAGCAGAGACACCCTGCAGAGGGCAGATGCCGGGGGTGGGCGGGCCGCACCCGAGACCCCCACCCGGCTCCTCCCGTCTGGCCCCCCGCAGAGCCCTGGGGCGGAGCTGTGCCCGGCCAGGCCCTCGGCCCCGCCTCTCCTCAGCAGTGCTCCAGAGACAGCGTGGGGAGCCCCTGCGTGCGGCACCGAGGCCAGGCCTGGGGGCCAGCAGGGAAAGGCGTGGGGGCCCCGTGTCAAGGCGGCCTCACAGGCTGCCCCCCCAGGACAGCCAGACCAGGCGCCCCGGCCACAGGGAGTCCCGCGCCGCACGGGGCAGCACCCACCTCTCGGAGACGCCGCCGATCCCAGACAGCAGCTCCCTGATCTTCCGGCCTGCGTCTGCCCTGGGTGTCCGGGCAGGGCCGGGCGCCTCCGCCTCCAGCCCCAGGCTGCAGGCCATCAGGCGGCCTTTGGCAGACAGTGCCAGGAGTTTGGTGCCACCTGGGACGGACGGGTGTGAGGCCGGTCAGGTCAGCAGGCTGGGAGGGGGGAGCTGCCGCCAACTCCCTCCCTGCCCCGCTCCGGAAAAACGCGGGTGGAGGCTGAGGCCAGTGTCCGGGAGGACAGGAGCCCCAGGCAGCCGGGCAGACGCTGGCTGCCCTTTGCCACACCCCCCGAGGGCCTCTCCAGGAGCGGGGCACTGGTCTGCCAGGGGGCCACTGTCCAAGGACCCCAGGACATCACCCCACTGCCCCCCCCTCGGGGCTCCGCCTTCACTGGTCCTTTGCCAGGGAGTGGCCCCAGGACAGACGCCCTGCCCTCGCCGTGACGGCGGGGGCGCCAGCTCCCGGCTGCTGCCACCTCGCACTGGCTCCGGCCACGCCCCCGGCCTCAGCGGCCACGTCAGTGCCCCACACGCGATCCTGATGGGAAGTCTGCCCTGCGCCTCACCCCATCACTGGACCGACAGCCTAGACCACCATGGCCTCGCGGGGACAGTCACGGCCAGGGCTCCATGACAGCACCACGCTGGACCACGGCTGATCCACAGTGGCCCCAGTGTCTGCTCTCCTGCCTCCCTGACCCGGACCCGCAGCCTGCAAGCCTGTGGGGGGAGGGGCTGGGGGCCAGGGCAGCGCCCAGTGTCGGGGGGGGCACTCTCGGGCTGGGGGCCAGGGCAGTGACCAGTGTCGGGGGGGACGCTCTCAGGCCAGGGCAGTGACCAGTGTCGGGGGGGACGCTCTCAGGCCAGGGCAGTGACCAGTGTCGGGGGGGACGCTCTCGGGCCAGGGCAGTGACCAGTGTCGGGGGGGATGCTCTCGGGCCAGGGCAGTGACCAGTGTCGGGGGGAACGCTCTCAGGCTGGGGGCCAGGGCAGTGACCACAGTGTCGGGGGGGATGCTCTCGGGCTGGGGGCCAGGGCAGTGACCACAGTGTCGGGGGGCGGGGGACGCTCTCAGGCTGGGGGCCAGGGCAGTGACCACAGTGTCGGGGGGGACGCTCTCGGGCCAGGGGCCAGGGAAGTGACCACAGTGTCGGGGGGGGGACGCCCCCGGGCCAGGGGCCAGGGCAGTGCTCGTGCTCGGTCCACAGCCGTCAGCAACAGGGGGCGGGGCCCGGGCAGGCAGAGCCGTGCTGCCGCAGCCACCGCCTGCCCCGTGAGCGGACGCGCCTGCCCCTGCCAGGCCGGCCCGGCGCCGGAAGCTTCGGCTCTTCACGGGGACGGCAGCTCATACCTCCAGGGCCCGCGGACGCGCGGAGGGCGACACTGCCGCAGATGTTCAAGCTGGCTGGGCACAGCAGGGGCGGCAGGCCGCCCGGGGCCCCCTCCGGCCACTCTGGGTCCACGCGGGAGCCGCCCTGTGCCAAGTCCACCACGCAGAGGTCGGAGGGGGTGCTGTAGAACAGGCAGCCGCCCCCGCCACAGGCGGCACACAGCGCTGGCCCCGGGAGGCGGTACTCTCGGAGCTGCGGCACCAGACTCCCGGCCTCGTTCCAGCCCGCCTTGATGGCCAGCGCCCGGCCGTGGTGACCGAGGGCCACCAGGCAGTCGGCGTGCGTGTCCTCCGCGGCCAGCCCGTCCTCTGCGGTGTCCCTGGCCCGCGGCTCTGTCCTCAGGGCCCCAAGGAAGACGACAGGCTCCTCCAGGTGATGGAGGATTCTGACCAGGGCCTTCGGGTCCCCAGGGGCTGACCTGGAGGTGACCAGGGCCTTCAGGACCACGCAGCAGAGCTGGCCGTCGGGCAGACCGCAGAGGACCACGGCTGACTCCAGGAGGGCGGCATCGGCTCCGAAGAGCAGACCGAAGAGGGCCTCCCCCAGCACGAAGCCCCCGTGGGCCGGGGGGGCGCCGCGTGGGGCCCCCGAGCCCGGCGGGGACACACAGCACAGCACGGGCAGGAAGCGCGGGTCCTCCGGCTGCCCCGCCGAGGGGGCGCAGGCGGCCAGCTCCACCTCGCCGATCTGGGCGTCCGGCCGCGGCTCCTGGCCGGGGCAGGGGCGCTCCAGCAGCCGCACCTTCCACTGGGCCGGGCCCTGCTCCAGGGTGACCAGCGCGTCGTCCAGCACCGCGAACGTGCAGAGCCCCGCGCCCGGGAGGACGCAGGCATCGGGGCCCACGGGGATCACAGGCGAGGGGAGCTCGCCGTCCTCACCGTCCGCGGCATCCCGCCTCGGAGACCTTCGAGCGCGGGGGAGCCACGGTCAGGGTCCGCCCCGCGTGCCCCGCCCACTCCAGCCCCGAGCCCGGTCCCCGCGGCCCACGCCCGCCTCCGCCGCCCCGGGGGTCTCCCCTGACCGTCACAGAGGGCCCAAGGCGCCCTTGCTCTCGCTCCCAGCCACAGCCCCACCTCCAAGGCATGTCCGCAAGGGACTGGACCCCCAGAGCCCCGGGCAGGACCTCCGCGCCTGGGCGGGCGAGGGGACCCCGAGAGCTCGGAGCCGCGGGCGGCGCGCGGTCTCCACGTGCGGGGGGAGCGGGGAGGCCGCCGCTCACCTGTCCGGGCGGTCCAGCGGCAGGCAGTACACGCCCTCCCGGGCGCACAGGACGTAGAGCGCCCTGCGGAGCGGCAGGAGCTCCAGGTGCCACACGCGGCCCGGGAACTGGTACACCGCCTGCGGGGCGGGAGGAGGCGCCTCGGGTCTCCGGTCCCCCGCACGCTCGCCGGCCCCGGCCGCCCGCCGCCCGGCCCGGCCCCCGCCGCCGCGGCGCTCACGCTCAGCAGCCCGCCTTCCTGGTCGTACACGTAGACGAACTCGCTCCCGGCGCACAGAAAGACCTCCGCCCCGTGGCGCAGCACGCGGGCCGTGCCCGCCGCCAGGCCCCCGAGGGGGCAGCGGAAACCCGCCAGGTAGCGGACGCGCGGCTCGGCGCCAGCCATCGTGCGAGCCGCCGCCTCCCAGCGCGGGGCCGTAAAGCGGCGCCGCGGGGGCGGGGCCGGGGCCTCCTCGAGCGGCCCAGCGGGGGCGGGGCCGGGCGCTGGCGGGGGCGCGGCCTCCGCCGTAAAGCGGCCCGGCGGGGGCGGGGCCGGAGTCCCGGCGGGGGCGGGGCCTCCGCTCTAGCGGCCCAGCGGGGGCGGGGCCGGGCCTCGGTTCTGGGCGCTGGGGGCGACCCGAACGCCGGAGCCCCTGCCTGCGGGGTCGCGACCGTCCGGGGGCGGGCACGGAGCCGCGTGGGCAGTGTTGCCTCCAGCCGGGGCGCCCCCTGCGCGGGCTTCCCCGGCCTCAGTCGAGCGGAGGCCGCTCCGGAGGCGGGGACAGCGCGGGGCGGGAGCCCACTCCTCAAGCTTCGGGGAGGGCAGCGGCCGCAGAGGGGACGCCCCAGGCTGGCTGCGCGCGGGAGGAGGAGCTCCCGGGAGGCTGCCCGCCGAGACCTCCGCTTCCCCGGGCCCCCAGCCCCCTTCCTGGGGCAGCGCCAGGCAGTGGGGTGCCCGGCCACGCCCCCTGCGACGTGGAGGAGCAAGGACCCGCTCCCCGCTGCGAAGCCGGTCTGCAGAGCCCCAGGGCGACACGGGGGCGGGCGGGCACCTGCTTCGCCGGCTGAGCCGCCACTGGGATTTCCGCGTCCAGTTCCGGGCAGGCGCCAGCGACCGCACGCGCACCCTGCTGATGGCTCCGGCGCCTGGGCCCCTTGCCACCCACGTGGGAGACCCAGATTGGGCTCCAGGCTCCTAGCACAACCCTGGCTGTTGTGGCCATCTGGGGAATGAACTAACAGATGGGAGATCTTGGCTGCTTTACAAAAGCAGGACATTTGTTTCTTGTCCAGCAGGGATGGAGATGCATGGTCAGCCAGTCCGGATGGACGCTGAGGTGAGGCCCACACCTGCCGAAACACCCCGGGCCCAGCGCGACGGGCAGCTGCCCTGAGCCTGGCGACGCGGCCCCCCAGGCCACCTGCTCACTGCTCTGGGGGCCGGGTCGGATGGACCCTGAGCCTGGCCCGCGCTCCCCAGGTGCTGGCTGGAAACGCTGCCCGCTGCCGCGGCGGCCACGCAGGGGACTTGCTGCGTAGGCAGCCGGCGCGGACTCAGCCGGCTTTGTGGCCAACGGCAGCTTTCCCAGCCTGTCCTCAGTCCTTGAGAACCCCATGCTCACCCACGAGGGGACACACGACTGCGTGAGTGGTGGTGGGGGCATGGCCACGTGAGTAGTGGCCAGTAGAGCCCGTCTGTTGGTCAGACCTGGCCCACTCACCCTGGGGGCCGGCAGGCTCCTAGCCCCAAGCCAAGCCCTCGTGTTTGCTGGGGCAAGAACCCGGCATCGTTAGGCAGCTCCCGAGGGAGGGGACCTGGACCGCGAGGGCTCAAGGTCAAGGCCACGTTGGCTGGCCCCTGGAGCAGTGGTGCACGTGGCCCTGGCAGGGAGCCAGAGAGGCCACTGCTCCAGGTCTGAGCTCAACGCCGAGGCGGTGTTTCCTGGCGAGAAAGCACAGGGTGGGAAGCTGGGGGCTGTACCAGGGCACACTCCTCCATGGGCACAAAGCCCAGCAGGAAACCACGCCGGCCAGGGGCTCACTGTGGTTTGCCGTCACACCAGCCCGGGGGGTGGGGAGCACCTCCCCAAAAGCTGCCAAGGTGCCACGGGCAGGCAGCCCAGGCCAAGCCCGGGGCTGAGCACTGGCATGTCCACCCCGGAGGCTCTGGGACAAGGCCCAGCACTGCCGAGGGCCCGCTCCCTCCTGAGCCCGCAGCCCCAGCTGCTTTGCCGTTGGCCTCCGGCCTGGCCCACGCCAGCGCCCGAGTGTGTGTCCACGAGCCGAGCATCTCAGGGAACGGTGAGTCCGGACGCAAACACCACACCGGGGCGGGGCAGTGCTTCAGGCGCTTTTATTAGGCTCCACTGCAGGGCCGAGGCCGCGCTAGTCAACCCCACACACCTGTGAGCCCCACGAGGCGACAAGCGGGAGCACCTGGGCCCCAGGGGCAGCCTGGCCGGCCCCCCAACACCAGAGGGGACCAGGGCGGCCGCTGTGCCAACTGGACAGGCGTCCACTCGTCGCCTCTCCTGCATGCTGTCCCCGGTGGCACAAAGCTGTGTCCACACAGGGGCGAGTGACGAGTGGGGGCTGCCCCCTCCTCGGCAGGCCAGCCCGTGACGGAGCGCTGGCTCTCTCCGCATGGCGTCCATCGTCACTGAACAGACGGCAGAACCAGAAGCAGAAGTCCACTTTTCTTTAGCTAAAAACAAAAGCAAACATGAGCTATGTGGAAACGGGGTGAGGAGAGCAAAGTGGTTTGGTGAAGGACGGCACACGGAGGGCGCATGGGCAGCGAGGACTCGAGTCCTGCTGTCCAGAGCCTGCCCAGGGGGGCACGGTGTCGGCGCACAGGCAGAGGGAGCCCCAGCCACGCGGCCTCACGGCTGACTTCAGGGACAGGAGACGAGGCGACAGCAGGGGCAGCCTGGGTACTGGCTCCCGGCACGGCTGGTGCCTGGGCAGAGCCTACTTAGCTGGACTGCCCTCCTCCCCCAGCCCCCAGGACCGTCTGCAGCGACCAGACCAACGTGCGCAGACGCACTGTGGGGCTGCCCCTGGGTGTTCACACGGCCAGCGCCCCCGTCCACAGTGCCCAGGACGAGGGAGGCTCCTGTGTGTCTGTAGCTGGGCCAGCCTCTCCGTAGGTCGTTAAGGCAAAGAGGCGAGGAGACACCACGGCTCCCTGGCGGGGAGGACCGAGCAGGGTCCAGCTGCAGAGGAGACCCGGACAGCACAGCGCACGCACGTGATGGCCTGGCCCTGCACTCGGCACACGACCAGCTGTCAGAGGCCACACCACTGGGCCAGGGCCAGCGGAGGCGTGGTAGGAGGCCCAGAGCGGCCCCATCACCCTGTCCCCACCGCGGGGACGGTGACAGCCGCCGGCCCTGTGGCTCGGTCCAAGTCTCAGGCACTGAGGTTACTTCAGAGGGAACCAGCGGCCCCGTCCCCTCCCCTGCCAGGAACCCGCCCCCCAGGGCCTCACTGGAGGGGAGCAGCACAGACCAGGCTTCCCCGCCTTGTCAGGTTCACCCTAGGGAAATAAATAAAGTCTTCCGGCAGGAATTGCAGACATCTCTTATTACAACAATGCAGGCGTCACCACCCCACCTGAGAGTCGAGTGACAGGAGGCAGCAAGTCGGCCGCAGGCCTGCTCCTGCGTCTACACAGCGGCCACTGCGGAGGCGTGGCCTCCCAGGCCAGCTTGTGCCCTAGAGCAGCAGGAGACAGCCAGCCGGGAGCTCCCAACCAAAAACTGGGGTGGGGGACGGAGAAGAGAAAGCATCAGAAAGTTTGGGTGAAGAAAGCCGGGTGGCAGCAGCCCCCTCCGTGCCCCCAGGTCCGGGTGGCGGTCTGGAGGCACCGGCCTTCACGCCGCAGCGCTGAGCCAGGCCAGGCTGCACGGTGCTCCTAGCGGGCGGCGGCAGTTCCAGCTGGGAGGTCACGTTGGGCCACAGAACCCACTGGCGCCCTCTCCAGAAGAGCAGTGCGGAGAAGCTTCGGGGACCGGAAGCCCCAGGCTGCAGGCCCTGCGTCTCCTGCTGGTCGGACTAGGCCCTGGGGAGGCTGCACATCTCGCAGTGGCCGGTGCCCGGCGGGTTCATGAAGGTGCAGTGCTGGCAGGCCCACATGGCGGCCGGAGCGGCGTGCACAGAGCCCCCGACGGCCCCGTACTCATGAAGTCCGGGGAGCTGCACGCCGACTGTGCCTGCAGGGGGAGAACAAGCAGGCGTCACATCTGCACGAGGAGGACACTCGCCCGCCACGAGCCGTGACAGCAGAAGTCCTCGTGTGCACTGGCAGGAGGAGCACTGGACCCAGGTGCCCCGACGCAGGACACAGGGATCTGCACCAGCAGGCCGAATGCCAGCGCCGGCTCAGGCCTGCATACTTTCTGCCAGTTCCCGCTACCGAGGACCGTACGATGACCCGGGTTTCACACAGAACGGGGAAGCACCCCACGAGTGTGCAGGAGCCCAGCCCGGAGCTGATCCCACACCGTCTCTGTCCACTGGCCTCCCTCGCGGGTCGCCCACCGGGAGGAGGCGGTCCTCAGCTCATCTTGGCTACATGTGGCCACCGTTTCTGTCTTCAGGGCCCGAGGACAGCCCCACAGCCGCCCTCTACACCATGAGCTCTGGCCCAGCCCTGGCTATGGAGGCTCCAGGAGGCCCACGCTCCCCTCCCTGACCTCACGGGCAGTGGGGGTGCGGCAGCAGAGGGGGAGAAGGGCCCTTGGGGCAAAGCCCAGTGTGGTCAGCACTCCCACCCGCGGCCGTGCCTGAGGCAGCGCTGCGGGGGTGCACGTCCACCCCGCAGAGCCGAGGCTGGCCAGGTCTGCTACCCACAGTGCCCACGGCACCCCCAGGGCCAGCCGTCCACGCCGTGACGAGAGGGACACTCACTGCACAGCTGCTCGATGGTGGCCCACTGTTCCGACTTCTTCCACGTCTGTGCCAGCTCCTCGTTCCTGGTCCTCACAGCCTCCAGCAGCAGGCTGATGCTGTCCTGCAAGAAGCCAAGAGGGAGGTCGGCCGTGCGCCGCCCACCTGGGTGCAGAGGGAGGTCGGCCGTGCCACCCGGGGCAGAGCCTTGCTAACAGGTATCTCTCTGACGTCCAGGCGTCCTACCGGCTGTCACTATAGAGGTGAAATGCCACAACCCAGGATGATAAATCCAAGTGCTGAACTGAGCAAAAATTTAAACTCCCCTCAACAGCCTCAAGTGGGCCTCCGCACCCCTCTCGGCCATGGCTGACAGTGCACCCGACAGGCCGGAGGACACACGCCATGTTCCTGGTCCTGGGAGGAGGGGACGGATGGTGGGCCCAGGGTGTGAAGCCTGACTCCTCCCCTCTCACGCTACGCTGTGTCTTCCTCTCCCCTTCAGGCCTGGAAAGCCCCCCCCAAGCTGGCGAGGCTGACAGCGGTCTAAGGAGATCCTCGAGGACACACTCCCCGAGAGGTGACCGCGCAACAGTGCCCCACGCGGACGGAGACTCGCCTTCCACCCCGTCGGCTCGCACGGCTCCCACGGCTGCCGGAGGCGGGGAGGCGGAAAGGCCTTCAGGGAAGACACGCGGAGTCAGGGTCCCTGTGGCTGAGCAACAACTGCCCTTCTCTCCACGGCTCTCAGGAAAAGAAGGCCACAGCAGGGCACCCGACACCAGCCAGGGCCTGCGGCTGGGCCCGCTGAGGGGCAGCAGGCCGAGCTGGCCTGCGACACCACACCCAGGGTGGGAGTGCTGGTTCCAGTTAAAGCCCCTGGGAGGCAGCAGGTGAGGGTCAAGGGCTTGGGCCCTGCACCACACTAGGCGTGGACGGAGCTCCTGGCTCCTGGCTTCAGCCTGGCCCAGTCCTGGGTGTTGCAGCCGTTTGAGGACTGAACCAGCAGACAGAAGACAGTTCTCTCTCCCCCACCCTCTCCCTCTATGCCTTTCAAATTAAAAAAAAAAAAATTAAAAAACAAAAATGCACACCATAGAGCTGTGTGCTCGGCGCTGGGAAGTGGGCCAAGCCTCTGGAGCGAGTCAGCAGTCAGCGAGTGGAGTGGGTGGGGGAGGGACGGGACACCAGGAGAGCAGACTGCTAGGTCAGCAGTCTAAGTGACGGGCCTCAGACACTGGTGCTGGAGGACAGCGCTGGATGACCTCTGCCTACCAGGAAGCTGTGGCAAGTGGGACCGTCCCTCACTGCACGGGGCAGGGTTCTGACCACGCCCAGCGTGACGAATGCTTTTCTCTATTTACACTGTCTGAAGGCTCTGCTCAGGGGACGTCGGGGGAGACACCCTCACACAGGCAGCTAGCTTCCCAGGCCCGCTGCTTTGTGGCAGAGCAAACAGAGCGAGACAAAGCGTCTCCTTATAGCCCTGGCCAGCCAGGGACCACCAAGTGCAGGCCGTACCTGCAGGGGCATGACTTCATTGGTGACCAGAAACAGCAGCAGGTGGAAGTCGGAGACGGTATCCAGGAACATGGACGAGGTATTCTGGGACAAGTAGGCAGCCAAACTATGGAAGTCCTGGAGAGAAATGCGGATGTTTCACCACAGGTCTCCAGGGCCAGACCGGAGAGCCACACCCCACGGGGATGTCGCTACGCACCCGATGCTGAGACAGCCCCAGCAGCACCCAAGGAAAGCACAAGGCTTGCACAGCAAGCTCCTGACCCCTCCCCAGAGGGTGCTCTGGGCAGCCTCACCCAGATGGGAGAAGGCATGCTGGAGACGCCAAGCCAACAGGAGCCAACACCTTGAGGTGGACGGGGGGCTGGGGGAAAAGGCTAGCCCCCACCCGACCCCAGGCCCTGTGGGGTTGCAGTCCTGGGCTGGGCACAGGGTGAGGAGGAGAAATGGGCAGGGCAGCCATCATGCCAACAGCCAGGCAGGGGATGCGAGGCCACCCCACGGCCGGCTCTGCACCCCAGGCCCCCGGGCAGAGGGTCATGAGGCTTGTTAGTCAGCAAATTGCCCCTTTCCAAAAAACCTCATGGGGCCAGTGCTGTGGCACTGTGGGCAAAGACCCCGCCTGTAGCACCGGCATCCCATATGGGTGCCAGTTCATATCCGGCTGCTCCACTTCCCATCCAGCTCTCTGCCGAGTCCTTGGGCCCCTGCACCCATGTGGGAGACCTGGAGGAAGCTCCTGGCTCCTGGCTTTGGATTGGCCCAGCCGCGGCCATTGCAGACAGCAGGCAGAAAACCTTAATGTCTGTAACTCTGCCACTCTGCCTCTCCTATAAACAAGCTTAAAAAAAATCTTAAAAAAAAAAGGAAATAAAACCTCAGGACACCCTGAGACGCCTATCCACCGTGACAGAGAGAACGGGCGGTGGCCACAAGGACGGCAGGTCGTGTGCTAACCCAGCGGCCCAACAGCGCTGAGAAGCCCTGGTGCCCAGGCTGCCAGGGTGCACGGAGGAGCGAGGGCTCACAGCAGCAGCGGAGCACAGGACCCCGCTGGCTTGGCCTCCACACTCGCTAGCAAACAAGGAAAAAGGACAGATTTTCAAAAAATTGAGAAGCCATCCAAGAGCAGCACTTCCAAACCTTTTGGCCTGAGGACACACGGGGACCTGCCCTGTGGTCCACGGGGACACCAGCAGGCCCCGAGGGGCATCCAGGAGAGCAGCGCCGTCCGGGGACAGCACGGCTGTGCTCCGCCACGAGAACAGCCCGGAGTCTTAGAGCCTGGCCCCTCCTGGGCAGCCGGCTGAAGCTCGCACAGCAGTGCACAGCCGCGCTCAGCTATTTGCAAAGACAGACAGTTACCTGTGTCTCACCCAGCACATCCCGGTTTTCAATAGGAAATGGATTTTGCGAGATAGAAAAAGTGTAAACTGGATCCTTGGGGAAAGTTGTCGTGATCTGACGGAGAAAAGACAAACCGTGAGCAGCACACAGAGGAAGCCACGGCGCCTCCAACAGAGGAAGCCACGGCGCCTGAACCCAGTGCAGTGAGTCCAGGCCAAGGGAGCACCCCCGCTGTCCTCCCCGAGGGAGCACCCCCGCTGTCCTCCTGAGGGAGCACCCCCGCTGTCCTCCCCGAGGGAGCACCCCTGCTGTCCTTCCCGAGGGACACAAACTCAAGGATCCGGTCTTGAAGCTGTACTGCAGCTGGGCCACAGCTGGCCCTGTGCCCGCCCCCAGCATGCCTGGAGCAGGCCGCGCTGCACCACCGAGGGTCCCCACAGCTGTTCCCCGCCGGCCATGGACAAACAAAGGCTGGTGTGCGCCCTCGCCCGCGCCAAAGGAGCCACACAGGGAGAGGCCAGGAGGCCGCTCAGGGCTGACGCTGGACGACAATCCCTGTTCTCGGGTCGGCACCGCAGTGCACGCGCGACCTGGGCAGCACAACATGTGCTGGGCCCCTTCCCGAGGCACTGCCCCTCAGAGCTGTGGGCTCTCCTGGGAGGGGCCAGGAGTCACGGGCACAGCTCCCCCCTCTCTCCTGGCATCAGGAGCTGCAGGTGTAGAGGGCGCACGGTCGGCAGGCTGGGACACTGGGAAATGAGCAGGGAGCCGCACTCCCCGCAAGAGTGCCCGCGTGTGGGCTGCCCCGGCTCCCCTGCGGCAGTCACAGACTTTGCACACTCAGGGCAGAGCTCTGGGCCCTGTGTGGCTGCGTCCACAGAGCAGCGCTGTCCTGGATGCTCTCTCATCAGCAAAGGCAGTGAGCTGTCTCGGGATGGCTGGCACCCTGAATCTGGCTATGCCAGAACCAACTGCCCTGGAAGGACTAACTGAGCACCCAGGCACTCTGGAGCCACAGCCATGAGCCGGCCTCTTGGGCCAGAGCCACATGCTGGCACTGAGGGCCCCCAAGCCTCACCGTGCTCCTGTGCAAACGAGAGGTGAGGCGCCCCTCCCAACCTGGGCAGTATGAGGACCCCCAGTGCTCAGCCAAGCTGCAGTCAGGATGACAAAGTCAGTGGAGGCCCTGTCCACACCGCAAAAGCCCAGGACGCCCTGGGTCCCTCCCCCTGGGAAGGCAGAAAGAGACAGTCCTCGCTGGAGGCAGGGGCACATGCTGGTCTTGCACACAGTCCCTGGTGAGGGCCAGAAGCAAAGCCTGTGTGGCCCGTGTAACTGTATTGATGATGTCACGATGGGTGGGCGGGGCACGCAGCTCCTCATCTGGTGCACAGACCCTCACCGTCCTGGGGACCTGACAGCCCCCATACCTCAGGAGCGCTGGCTCCTGCTTGCCTGCCGGGCCTGCACTGTGGCTCTGCCTGCACTGTGTACACCCGGCCTCAGACCCACAGCCGGGGCAGCACAGGCTGCAGTACACCCTGCGACCCAGCGCTGCGGATCAGGCACGCCAAGGGGAGAGCGGAACCCCCTTCATCAGAGGAAGGGGTGGGGGAGGTGCTGTCTTCACCCAGTCACCCCCAGGTAGCCTAAAGCGCAGCTGCTTTACGGCCTGGCTCGCAGCATGTCCTCCGAAGCGTCAGCCGGAACGGAGCGTCGAAGGGCTTGGCTCGCGGGGACCCGCGGCTCCAAATGCAATGCTAATTTACTGCCTGACTCCCACGCCTGTCCTGAGTGGACCCTGAAGTGGCAGCAGGCAGGAAGCATGGACGGAGCTCCCACAGGGAGCTGGAGAGGCCCTGGCTGCTGCCGCGTTCACCTGGGACATGTGTGCTGCTGTGCCCACGGCCTGTGGCCACGGCACGGCTAGCTCTCCGGGACCCTCAACTGCTGCGGTGAACAGTCTCTGCAGGTGCAGAACAGGCCCCGGTGAAGCCACGCCAGCCCCTACATAGAACACCGAGCCACAAGTGTCCCAGGCCCCCATGAGCACCCGGGCTGTGCAGCCACGTCGCCTCCTGCAGCACTGCGCACGCTGGGGCGCTCGCGTGGCTTGGAAGCCACTGGCTCGGCTGAGGGCCTGGCCTGGGGTGTCCGCTCCTGTGCAGGCTAACATAGGGAACACTCACGCCCAGACGGTTTCCAAGGATATTCAACCCCAGAACAGAATGGAAACCCCTTAGAACGGTGAGTTTCAGGAAGCCCAGAGCCTCCTCACAGTGCCCTTGATGCCACCCCCAGCGGGGACACTTACGTCGATGATCAGGTACTCCACCGGCAGGGGCCGGGCCAGCTGGGTGATCTCATTGCCGAACTTGTCTATGTCCTGAAAGAATCAAGGTGAGACCCGAGTGGGGCGGCCAGGGCAGGTGTGCGCCGCACACCTTCTCCCCTGAGACTCAGCGATTCCCGCGCAGCTTCAGGACAGAAGGGACGTGGATGTGCACACCCCTCAGTATTCCCGAGCTGCTTCACCACAGCCTCCTCCAGAGAGGGCGACCGTGCCTGCCCTCGCACGCGGGAGGCCACGGGAGGCGAGCGCGTGGAGCCGGGCACACCCCTGCATGGGGCGCTGCGGCTGGCTCGACAGCGGGCAGAGGCACAGGCAGGAGGGCCAGGCTCTCCCCTCAGGCTCCATCTGCGCCCACCCGAGCCTCCAGGATCAGAGTGCTAATCCTTCCGTTTGGTAAAACCTTCCTTATTTATTTGAAAGGCAGAGTGACAGGGGGTGAGGGAGAGACAGACAGGGATCTTCCATCCTCTGATTCACTCCCAAAATGGCTACAACAGCAGGAGCAGCGACAGACGCCAGGAGCCAACAACCCCATTCAGGTCTCCCACACGAGTGCCAGGGCCAAGCACCTGAGCCATCATCTGCCGACTTCCCAGGAGCACCCCCCGCAGCCAGGCTGAGGTGGTGCAGCCGGGGCTCAGACTGGCGCTCCGACGTGGGTGCCAGCACCACACGCAGTGGCCTAACCCGCCCGCCGCACCACGACACTGCCCCGGAGCGGTGATTCTGAAAAATCTTGCTCACACCTCTGAAAACCTGACTTTATGGTAAACTCAGGGCCTGTGCATAAGACATACATAAAGGAACAGCACACACACGCGCACATAAATGAACATGTACACACATAAATGAACATGTACACACACACACATAAATGAACATGTACAAACAGGCATAAATGAACATGCACACACGCATAAATGAACAGCACACACACACATAAATGAACAGCACACACACACATAAATGAACAGCACACACACACGCGCGCACATAAATGAACATGTACACACACACGCATAAATGAACATGTACACACACGCATAAATGAACATGTACACACACGCATAAATGAACATGTACACACACATAAATGAACATGTACACACACGCATAAATGAACATGTACACACACATAAATGAACATGTACACACACGCATAAATGAACATGTACACACACGCATAAATGAACATGTACACACACATAAATGAACATGTACACACACGCATAAATGAACATGCACACACGCATAAATGAACATGCACACACACATAAATGAACATGTACACACACACACATAAATGAACATGTACACACACACACGCATAAATGAACATGTACACACACACACACCCCACCACCAATCTGTCAAAGTCTAAAACCTGTTTTGCTTTGTCAGATGCATGGAACATAAAGTTTAATTATGGGGAAAAACGGCCAGCATATGTTCATTAATCATAAAATGACAATTAGATCTGATTTATGTCAAACATGCTGAGTTCAAACAGGGCTCTGGAAATAAATTCATAAGCACTGATGCTTTTCATTAAAGAGTCTGCAAGAAGCGGTCCTATTTTCTACCTAAATCATCACTTAACATTATATAAATCATTTGCTGAGTCACATATAAATTATACATCCCTAATATCCAATTACAGGGCCTTACATGAAAGTCTGCACTCACTGCAGCCCTCAGGCCCCACTGGACGCCAGGCGCAGCTCCTGGGGGAGCACAGGCCATGCCCGGCAAGCAGCCCCATCCGCAGGCGTCCTGACTCACCGGCCCCGGAGCCCTGTCCCGCGAGTCTCTGCCAGCCTCCCTCCGACCACACGCTGCTCAGGAACCTGGCCCCGGGCCTCCTGGCCAGCACTTTGACGATTTTCCCTCTGTGCAGCCCACCCCCACCCCCGCCACTGCTGCAGTCACACAGTCTGTCCTACTGGCCTCCCTCAGCCGGCCCGACCTGGGCAATGGTCACTGCCCCTCTGCGTGAGGAGCAGCAGCCGCAGGCGGCACAGCCAGCTGGGGCAGGGTGCCAAAGAACTGGGGCAGCCGAGTGGGTCCTGGGCCCCAAAGAGGCAGTGTCTCTATGGGGGAGGTACGTAGGAGACAGGAATCAAATCCAATCAAACCGAATCACCATTTCCAAGAATGCGCACGTGCCTCTACAAGAACGAACCTGCAACAGCTCCCACACGCAGCCCACCTGGGATTCATCCCCAGATCTCACTGAGCTCTGATGCGCAGGCACGTCTTCCCAGCGCCTGTTCACGCTAATCCTCCCCTGGGGGTCTTCTGCTTACATGCCCCCCTCCTTTGTGTGTCCTGCTCTCTGTCAGATTTAACTGCCCAACAGTACTTCTCTGGTCTCCAAAGAAATAAAGGTGCTGTAGCCCCTTTCTCCCCTGGGGGAAGACAGGTAGCTGTTTGTCTCCCTCGCCTTCACTGGCATGTTCTTCCAGCCGACCCAGGCCCTGCACACCACGTTCAAAAGGCAGCCACTTTCTAATGGGCTCTAAGAAATGTCGGGGGAGCTCGCCGGGAGGAGGACGTCTTAGTGCCAAGTCTGGCAGCCGCCGAGCGTCAGCAGTCTTATCTGCACCCGGAGCAAGACACAGCAGTCCGACACGGCGCCCGGACGCCTCGCTACCCACCACAGGCCGCGTCTGGCAGCGGAGGCAACGTGGTCTCAACGTCAGAGAGAAATCCAGGACCTAAGACTTTGGCAGCTCAGAGCACGTGGGCTCTGCGCCAGGTCGGCAGCAAGTCTGGCTGACTGCTGCAGCACCCTGCTGCGGGAAAGGCGACAAAACCCTGCCTGTGCTGCTTCTCGGTGCCAGGAGTGGGCAGGAGAGGACAGGAGAGGACAGGGACATCGGCAGCTGACCTGACGTCACAGCAGAGAGCAGGGACACAGCGTCTTCAATACCCAGCACAGGAAACAGCCCGGGGTCACGCTCTGATTTGCAGCGTCAGCATCCCCATGGGCGCCGGTTCTGGTCCCGGCTGCTCCTCTTCCCATCCAGCTCTCTGCTGTGGCCTGGGAAAGCAGTGGAAGGTGGCCCAAGCCCTTGGGCCCCTGCACCCACGTGGGAGACCTGGAAGAAGCTCCAGGCTTGGGATCAGTGCAGCTCCAGCCATTGCAGCCATCTGGGGAGTGAACCAGCAGATGGAAGACCTCTCTCTCTCTGTCTCTACCTCTCTCTGCAACTCTTTCAAATAAATAAAATAAATCTTAAAAACAAAACAAAACCAGCCCAGCAGAGAGCGAGTGCCTTCCAGCTGGTCTCGGATGCCTGCAGGGCGCACAGGACCCCCGGTCCTCGCGAGTGCGAGTGTCCTGGGCGCCACTGCTGTCCCCAGGGTGTGACAACAAACAAGGGCTGCACAGGACCCAGCAGAGGCCAAGGGGGCGGCAGATCAAGCAGACCAAGCACAGCTACACGGTTCCGCCCCTCCGCCCAGGGCCATGCACATCCGGGCCTGACTCCTGCAGGTGGGAACCCTGAGGCCCGGGCTCCGGCCCTGCCAAGGGAGATGCCGCGGGCCAGACACGCCTCCTAGGTGGAGGCTCTGCCAGTGCGGTCGAGAGCCTCCTTTCTTCACTGCCTGATGAACTGCGGCGCACACACCACCTATGACAGACAAATCTGTTTTGAAAGTCTCAGAGGGGCCGGCACTGTGGTGTCATGGGCAAAGCCACTGCCTGCCAACATTGGCAGCCCATGTGGGTGCCACTTTGAGTCCCGGCTGGTCCGCTTCTGATCCAGCTCCCTGCTGGTGGCCTGGGGAAGGCAGCAGAGGACGGCCCAAGAATGTGGGCCTCTGTCAGTCATGCAGGAGGCCAAAATGAAGCTCCTGGCTCCTGGCTCCAGCCTGGCCCAGTTCCAGGCATGGCAGCCATCTGGGGAGTGGACCACTGGATGGAGCATCAACCTCTATTTTTTTCAGAATAAATATTAAAAAAAAAGTCTCAGGCAGGCACTGTGGTGCAATGGGTTAACCTGTGGATAGGGACCCCACATCCTTTACCACAGTACCTCCAGCCCACAGCTGCCCTACTTTGGATCCAGCTCCCTGCTCATGCATGCTCGAAGCAGCACACGATGGCCCAAGTCGTTGGGCCCCCACCACCCACGTGGGAGACCTGGACTGAGCTGCCAGGTGCTGGCTTCAGCCTGGCCCAGTCCCAGCCATGGCAACCACTTGGGAGAGCGAACCAACAAATGGAATCTCTCTCTCTGTCCACGTCTCTCCTATTCTTTCTGTAACTCTGCCTTTCAAATAAATATATAAATCTTTAAAAAGTAAGCAAATAATAAAAAAGGAAAATGTGGGAAAGCGTGCACATCCCTCAACTCAACACAGCGTGTGAGCAACAGCCAGTCTAGGCTCTTGGGAAAAACCTGTGACCCGGTAGGCTTTAGGGGAAAAAAATAAGGAATGTGCTTTTTTATTTTTTAAATTTTTATCTGAAAGGCAAGGAGAGACAGAGGTCTTCTAACCACTGGTTCATCTGTCAAATGCCTACAACACCTGGGGCTGGGCCAGGCAGCAACCAGGAGCCAGGAACTCCACCTGGACCTCTCACACGGGTGCCAGGACTTACTCTGGGAGTCATCAACTGCTGCCTCCCAGGGTGTGCAACAGCAGGAGGCTGGACTGGGGTCAGAGCCAGGACTGGACCTGACCCACTGCACCGATCCCCCGGACACACGTGGGATTCACGCAGATCAGCCTTCACGGTCTCTCCCCAGTGTCAGGATCTCTATCCTTTTCTGGCTACAGAGGACGGGAGACAGAGGACGGAGAGGACAGGAGACAGAGGACAGGAGACAGAAGCCGGGGACAGAGGACGGGGACAGAGGATAGGAGACAGAGGACGGGGACAGAGGACAGGGACAGAGCACGGGAGACAGAGGACGGATAGAGACAGAGGACGGGGACAGAGGACGGGGACAGAGCACGGGAGACGGAGGACGGGCAAACAGCACCGCATAGGCCACGTAAAGCACGCAGACGCGTGTGCAGTGCATGTGAGCGTCCACACCTATCTCGAAGACACAACACTGGGTCTGCACTCCAGAATCAGGTCTGCTTTCTGTTTTATATCCAGAGTTTGGGGCCGGCGCCACGGCTCACTAGGCTAATCCTCCGCCTTGCGGCGCCGGCACACCGGGTTCTAGTCCCGGTCAGGGAGCCGGATTCTGTCCTGGTTGCCCCTCTTGCAGGCCAGCTCTCTGCTGTGGCCAGGGAAGTGCAGTGGAGGATGGCCCAAGTGGTTGGGCCCTGCACCCCATGGGAGACCAGGATAGGTACCTGGCTCCTGCCATCGGATCAGTGCGGTGCGCTGATCAGTGCCGCGATGGCCATTGGAGGGTGAACCAACGGCAAAGGAAGACCTTTCTCTCTGTCTCTCTCTCTCTTACTGTCCACTCTGCCTGTCAAAAAAAAAAAAAAAAGTAACTATATCCAGAGTTTGATCTCGTGTCTTTTTTTTTTTTTTTGGACAGATGGAATTATAGACAGTGAGAGAGAGAGAGAGAAAGGTCTTCCTTCCGCTGGTTCACTCCCCAAATGGCTGCTACGGCCGGCGCTGCGCGGATCTGAAGCCAGGAGCCAGGTGCTTCCTCCTGATCTCCCATGCGGGTGCAGGGCCCAAGCACTTGGGCCATCCTCCACTGCACTCCCGGGCCACAGCAGAGAGCTGGACTGGAAGAGGAACAACTGGGACTAGAACCCGGTGCCCATGTGGGATGCCGGCACCTCAGGCGGAGGTTTAACCCAGTGAGCCACGGTGCCAGCCCCTCAAATCTTTACATAATTGGCACACACATCTGTTGAGTACATGTAACACAGTGTAGTCTAATGGCTCTCTGACGGTGGACGGCTGTTTCCCGAGTTTACCACAAGCAACACCAGGAAGAACACTTACTTCAGGCCTATCTGAAACCCACCCAGAATGCACAGCAGGACTAAAAGGATTATGGAAATGCGAGCTTTTAGAGTTCTCTTTACTCAAACTGGAATTTTCATGAAACATACAATAAGCAGAATGCTTCAAATCCTACAGGGCTGTAAATAATTTTGGGAAGTCCCTGAAGCCTGTTCTATTAACAGAGGACAAATGAGCAATCTATGGACACAGCTGGATGATTTGGGAAATATCACATATGTCACGCAAAAGGGAATATTAATCTTAAGTGCAAGAAAATCACAATAAGATATGGAAATAAAATGCAAATTTTAACGTGGTGAGTACTTAAAACCAGTCAAGCCCCAGTTAATGATAAATCAGAAAGTAGTTCCTTTACAACTGAAAGTAAGACTGGAGGGGCTGGGACTGGCGTAATGGGTAAAGCAGCCGCCTGCAGTGCCGGCTCCCATAGGGGCACTGGTTTGAGTCCTGCCTGCTCCACTTCCCATCCAGCTCTCTGCTGTGGCCTGGGAAAGCAGATGATGGCCCAAGGACTGCACCTAGTGGGAAACCCGGAAGAAGCTCCTGGCTCCTGGCTTCAGGTCAGCACAGGTCTCACTGTTGTGCCCACCTGGGGAGTGAACCAGCAGATGGAAGACCTCTCTCTCTCTCTGCCTCTCTGTAACTCTGCCTTTCAAATAAATAAATATTTTCAAAAAATGAATAAAAAATAAAAAGAAGACTGGGGTTGGCACTGGGTGCTGTGGTTAAGCCACCGGGTGGGAGACCCACATCAGCTCAGGGTCCCTGGGGCTCAGGTCCCCACTCCACTTCAGCTCAACGCTGACATGCACTGTGGGAGACAGCAGAGGATGACGGCACAACACATGGGGGATGGGGATTGAGTTTCCGGCTTCTGGTTCAGCCTGACCCGGCCCTAGCTGCTGACCGTATCCCAAGAGGAAACCAGCATATGAAAGGTCTCTGTCTCCCTCTGCCTTGCAGATCACAACAAAACAAAGCAAAACTGAAACCAGGGGAGCCTCCACTGTGGTCCACACCAGGGGAAAGCCCAGCCCGCAGTGACGAGGGCCCTGTGCCAGCGCAGGGGAGCCGGGGACTCCACGTACGAATGACAGGGAGCAAAGCTACTCATGTAAAACGTCACCTGCTCGGGGCAGCACAAGCTTGGAAGACAGCTTTAAAACGATGCTTCGGGGGAGTGTCTGGCTCAGCAGCTAAGAGGCCAGTCAGAACTCCGGGGTCCCGCAGCAGAGTACTTGGGTCCACTTCCTGACCCCCGTTTCCTCCTGATGCAGCTCAAGTACCTGGGTCCCTGTCACCACAGGGAGACACGGCTGAGTTCTCAGCTCCAACCTTCAGCCTCAGCTTCCGCCCCAGATAAGGACATGATGAGCATTAGGGAGTGACCTCCCCTCGCTCCCAAATGAATAAACAAACATTTTTCAAAGGATGCTACTTCGTAATATAGGGTCAGGCTTGGTGGCACAGCAAGTTGAGCCACCACTGAGGACTCCCACACCCCATATGCAGGGACTGGTTTGACTCCAAGTTCCCCCACCTTCCATCCAGCTCCCTGCGAACACACCTGGGAAGGCAGCAGCAGATGGCCCAAGGACTTAGGCCCTTGCCATCGACCTGGGAGGCCTGGGTGGAGCTCTTGGCTCCAGCCTGACCCAGCCCTGGCTGTTGTGGGCATTTTGGGAATGAAGAGATCTCTCTCTCTCACTGCCTTTCTTTTTTGTTCATTTTATCTGAAAGGCAGAATTACAGAGAGAGGGAGCAGCTGAGACCTGAACAGCCACTCACGTGGGATGCCGGTTCTGCAGACAGCTGCTTGACTTGCTATGCCTCCATGGCAGCCCCTCACTCCGCCTTTCAAGTAGATGAAAATCTTAAAAAATAATAAGAAACGGACCCAGAAATGACAGGTCACGAACTCTACCATCAATGATCTGGAAGACCTAACAGAACCTATCCAAAACAAAGCAGAGAGGGCAGCTCAAGGTCAGGCCACTGCCTGAGACGCTGGCATCACCTAAGAGCTCTGCTTCAAGTCCCAGCTGCTCCAGCTCCCTGCTGTGATGCCAGGGAAGCAGCCCAAGATGGCCCAAATCCCTGGACCCTGCACACACGTGGGAGACCTGGATGGAGTCCTGGGCTCCTGGTGTTGGCCTGGCCCAGGACCAGCTGAGGGAGAACCAGCGTGGAAGATTTCTCTATCTCTGCCTTTCAAAGCAATCTTTTTTTTTTTTTTAAAGTGAAACAGAGAACAGACTAAGCTGAAATGGACACATGCTTTTAAGCAGCCAAATACATGGGCAACCAGAGTCCCCAAAGGAGAGGGACCACCAAAACTTATACCTAAATGGCCGCAGTTGGCAGGTGACAGACGGTTCCCAAACATGTCCTTAAGAAGCCGAGCATCAGGGCCAGCGCCGCGGCATCGCGGGCAGAGCTGGGCATGTCACAGAGGTGCCAGCAGCCACTTCCGGTCCAGCTCTCTGCTGTGGCCTGGGAAAGCAGTGGAAGATGCCCAAGTGCTTGGGCCCCTGTACCTGCATGGGAGACTCGGAAGACGCTCCTGGCTCCTGGCTTCAGATCGGCCCAGCTCTGGCCATTGCAGCAATTGGGGAGTGAGCTGGTGGATGGACGATTTCTCTGTCTCTGCCTCTCTGTCATACTGCCTTTCAAATAAAAATTAAATCTTTTTTTTTTTTTAAAGATTTAATGTTTTAGCCGGCACCGCAGCTCACTAGGCTAATCTTCCGCCTTGCGGCGCCGGCACACCGGGTTCTAGTCCCAGTCGGGGCGCCGGATTCTGTCCCGGTTGCCCCTCTTCCTGTCTAGCTCTCTGCTGTGGCCCGGGAGTGCAGTGGAGGATGGCCCAAGTGCTTGGGTCCTGCACCCCATGGGAGACCAGGAGAAGTACCTGGCTCCTGCCATCGGATCAGCGCGGTGCACCGGCCGCGGCAGGCATTGGAGGGTGAACCAAGGGCAAAGGAAGACCTTTCTCTCTGTCTCTCTCTCTCACTGTCCACTCTGCCTGTCAAAAAAAATTTTTTTTTTTTAATTTTTTATTTGAAAGGCAGAGTGACAGAGAGGCACAGGTAGAGAGGTAGAAAGAGAGAGAGAAAGAGAAAGAGAGCTCTTCCATCCACTGGTTCACTCCCCAGATGGCCATAATGGCCAGAGCTGTGCTGAGCTAAAGCCAGGAGCCAGGAGCCTCTTCCAGGTCTCCCACGTGAGTGCAGGAGCCCAAGGACTCGGGCCACCCTCCACTGCCCTCCCAGGCTACAGCAGGGAACTGGATTGGACGTAAAACAGCCTGGACCCAAACCAGCACCCACATGGACACCAGCACTGCAGGTGGAGGCCCCACTAAGCCACAGCGCTGGTCTCTAAATAAATCAATTTTTTAAAAAAAGCCAAAAAGCTGAGTATCTGCATGGCAACAGTCTGATCTGGGTCGCACCTCACAGCCAGGCACCCCCACACCGGGGACAGCGCCAACGCTCGCAACAGAAGCCTCCTCGGTCGCAAGGCTCCAACCTCCACGGCTGGCGGCCGGCCAGCGCGCCCCCTAGGCCGCTCCACGCCCGCCTAGGCCGCTCCACGCCCGCCTAGGCCGCTCCACGCCCGCCTCGGCCGCTCCACGCCCGCCTCGGCCGCTCCACGCCCCCTCGGCCGCTCCACGCCCCCTAGGCCGCTCCACGCCCCCTAGGCCGCTCCACGCCCGCACTTTACCTTGTAGAACACGTCAGGCACGTACTGCTCGCTGCTGGACTCCTTGGCGTAGCCGAGCTCAGGGGCGTCCTTGCAGGGCAGCAGGCACTCGTCGCGGACCAGCGCCATGCACTGATTGGACACCTGGTAGCCTTCGAAGTGGACCTGGTTATCGGGACCACCTGCAAGACAAAGAGCTTCAGAAGGAAACAGCCAGAATACACCACCAGTCCCTGGCAACAACTGTCTTGGGCGGCCTGACAGGTGGCTGGGGAGTAAGGCCTGGACGCCCTACACACGCGGGCATCCCAGACAGGTGCCCAGTGACGGCCCGGCCAGGAATCACCGAGCAGCGTTCTCTGCATGGCTCCCAGGGCTGGCTCAGCCCCTCGAAGCCCTAAGGCCTCTCGGTGCTCAAAGCAGCACAGGCGCCAGCAACAGCACGTCGTTGCTTGTGTTTAAGACTTCTTTATTGAACGAGGAGGAGAGGCCTTCCAACTGCTGGTCCCTCCCCAGATGGCTGTAACAGCACTGCTGGGCCGGGCTGAAGCAGGAGCTCCGTCCTGGTCCCCCTCTGGGTGGCAGCAGCCCAAACACTTGGGCCGTCCTCGGACACCCTCCCAAGAGCAGTGTTCTGGACGCGAGTCAGACGGTGGCTTAGCCCACTGCACCGCCACAGCAGCCCAACGCCACGCTCCAGCTCCCGTGTGCATGGCAGCGCGGGTGGGAGAACAAGACAGAAACAATCCCGCCCTCGCACTGTGTACACAGCCGCCTCCGCCCTGCAGAAACCGACATGGCCACCCAGGTCAGCGTCACCAGGCGGTGTTGCTGGGTGTGGAGTGTGCACAGCTCGGAGCAGGACCCCCGGCACGGTGCTCCCACACCACCCTCCCTTGTACGGCTCTCTTACTATCTTGCTTTCTCCCCGTATCTTACAAGGACGTAAAGTTAGACACACGGGTGGTACCAACTGCTGCAGAGCAGGGGTGAAACGGTCAAGTCACAGCAGGTCCCTGCAACGAGGCCGGGTGAGGCCACGCAGAGCGGCCCGCGCTGGGCAAGAGGGCAGAGATGGAGCTGAGGGGGGGCCCTGCCAGCTCCCAGGACTGCTGTCTTACAACTCGGGAAAACAGAAGCATTCAGGATGTAGGCATTGGGTGCAGTGGTTGGGACAGGCTTGGGATGCCACATCCCTCACCGGCGACCCCAGGTTCGGGACCCAGCTTCCTAGGGGGGCACACCCCGGGGGCCGGCTCCAGCACTTCAGTCACTACCACCCAGACGGAGCTCCTGCCGCGGCGCAGCCGGGCACAGCCACACGTTGCCGCGGCGCAGCCGGGCGCAGACACACGTGTTAACACATTTATTTGGGGAGTTAACTAGCAGATGAAAAGTCTGTCTCCCTCTCATTCCTCTTTCAAGTAAATAAATAATTAGAAAAACAAAACCTTAATATCTCTACTTCAGTTTCTTTGACAAAAACTAAATAATTTACTGACTGGGGACAGGAATTTAGTGCAAGTGGCTTTCAAACAATTATCAGACACCAGACCTGATGGCCAAGACATCAGAAAGGTGAATGACGGGATCCAGGCCAGCCTGGGAAGACAAACCGGGGGCTTCCTGCCCACTCACCCTGGCCCACGACAGGCCCGCACTGCTGGCTCTGAGACACTGAGCCACACGAGCTGCTGCCTTCTCTCCGCCCTAACACGAATGCTTGGACGAGAGGCCATGCCTGGGTGAGCGTCCTCACCGGCTTCCCAAAGAGCAGGGCGAGAGGCAGGGTGCGGGGCGAGGAGGGTGTGGGCACGTGTGTGCGCTTCATTCTGCCCCTGAAGACTTGCGCCAGTTTCTAGACTGATTATTAAGCTCATCAGAGAAAGAAAAACCTGGCCTTGGAGACGGAGAGAATCACACAACCCAGTGTTTGAGACACTGAAGACTTTAAAAAAAAAAAAAAAAAAAAAGGCAAATTAATCCACACAGTCTCCACAGCCCAACTCACTGAGGTGACTGGAAACTTTTTTTTCAATATTTATATATTAGAAAGCCAGAGTTAGAGAAAGAAAGAAAGAAAGAAAGAGAGAACTTTGCATCTCTCCCTACAACAGCCAGGGCTGGGCCAAGCCTAGCGAGGAGCTTCAGGTCTCCCACGTTGGTAGCGGGGGCACAGCACACGGGCCGTCGTCCACAGCTTCCCCCTGTGCGTCAGCAGGGAGCGGGACTGCAGGTGGAGCAGCCGGGACGTGAACTGGCCCCCATGTGAGATGCCAGTGTCACAGGCAGTGGCTGCACCTGCGACGCCACAGCGCTGGCTTGGCCAACTCCCCTTTCGAAACAGAGCAGCCCTGCAGGAAGCCCCACAGCAGGCAGGACACCGGAACTCCCGTTTCCCTCGGAAATGGCCTGTGGGAAGTCCGCTCTGGGCCGAGAGGAGCAGGGACAGAGGAGCTTGGCAGCTCTGCAGGTGTTTTGAAAGCAGATCCTCACCAAGTACTTTTCCCAGATCCAAACTGGGAGGGTACCAAGTGAAGACACAGACACCAACACTGCTGTGCGTGGTCCAGGCGCAGCCCCAAGACTCCTACAGCTTGTGCCAGGCACCAAGCACACATAATCTTCACTCCTCCTTCCCTTTAAGAGTCTTGGTCCACCAGGTTTTGTGGTGCACCCGGAGACGGGCATCTCCGGAGCCACTGGCTGTGTGGTGGGAGCACCTCGCCCCCAGGGCACTGCTGTCCAGTGAGGACTCGGGGGTGCGGCTGCAGCAAGTGCAGCTTCCCACAGCCCGCAGGCCCCGCAGAGAACCAGTGCAGGGCACGGCGGGGGTTGGGGGGCTGGCCCCAGCTCCCGGGCCTGGACGCACACCCGACAGTACGGCACTGACCGCAGAGCTCATTTCCGATTTGGCTGTCTACTGTCTCACAGCTCCACAACTTTCTGCTTACAGTGACAATTTCAGAGGCAAAATTTCCTGGAAAACGCATATGACTGCCAAACGTTCCACACGAGGCAGTGCCCAAGTAAGAAACTGATTCTAACTGCCCCAGCTCCTCTGGCTGGGGAGTGCTTCCCCACAAAGCAGCAGTAGAGCTGGCTGATCACTTCCCTCCCAGCTCCACGCTATGTGCCTGGGAAAGCAGACGATGGCCCAAGTCCTTGGGTCCCTGCCACCCTGTGGGAGACCCAGAGAGAGTTCCAGGCTCGTGGCTCAGGCCTGGCCCAGCCATGGCTGTTGGGGCTATCTGGACGGTGAATCAGTGGGTAGAACCTCTCTTTCTGCCTTTTAAATAAATAAAATAAATTTGGGCCGGCGCTGAAGTGTAGCAGCTAAAGCTGCCACCTGCAGAGCCAGCATCCCAAATGGGCACCAGTTCAAGTCCCAGCTGCACCACTACCGATCCAGCTCTGCTTTAGCCTGGAAAAGCAGTAGCAGATGGCCCAAGTCCTTGGGCCCCTGCACCCATGTGGGAGACCCGGAAGAAGCTCCTGGCTCCGGATCAGCTCAGCTCTGACCATTGTGGCCAACTGGGGAGTGAGCCATCGGATGGAAGACCACTTGCTCTCTGCCTCTCCTTCTCTCTGTGTGTAACTCTGACTTCCAAATAAAGAAATAAACCTTTAAAAAGAAAAAAAAAAAAAAAAAGAAAGAAAAAGGATGGCCCAAGTCGTTGGGCCCCTGCACACACATGGTAAGACCTGGAGGAAGCTCCTGGCTTTGGAGAGGCACAGCTCCAGCCGTTGCAGCCAACTGGGGAGTGAACCAGTGGATAGAGGACCTCTCTCTCTCTGCCTCTCCTTCTATCTCTGTTTAACTCTGACTTTAAAATAAGTAAATAAATCTTAATAAAATAAAATAAATATTTCAAATAAATAAATTTTTAAAAAGGCATAATAAAAAGGGTCCTCTGACCACTGGGGCCCACGAAAGTCCACGTCTGTAGTTCTTAGTGCAGGTGACTCCCTCCACTTCCTGAAGGCACTTCCTGTGGTCTCAATGGTGTGTGGCACTGCCAATCGCAGTGGGCTGGAGGCGAAGACACAGGAGTCTTGCCTGGTACAGGGGAATCCCAGACAACAAGACACTGCTCTACATCCCACACGGCCTCAAACACACCAACACAGGAAACTTCTGCACATGAAGCTGAGTCTAGAATCCAACCTCTCCCACACCACCCACAGACACACACACCCAGCAGCAGCACGCACGGGGCGTCTAGGCCGCAGTGCAGAGCTGAGCAGGGAGTCCAGCTGGGCACGGCCAGGACGCAGAACCGCGTGACACCTCAGGACACCACAAGGAGGGAGGCAGCGCTCACAGCCAGCCACGTGTGCCGTGTTGTCCGTACATTCCACATGCGTGCTACCATTCTAGTTGTGTGCAGGAGAGCAGTGTCACAGCGCGCTCCAAAGGAGGCTGAGCCTGACAGCCTCATCTACTGCACCCACAACACCAGCCGATGCAGGAGGGGGCTCGCAACGGAGAGAATAAGGAGGGAACACTTTCCTCGCCGCCCCGACGCCCAGGGCTGGCACGGACCACCCTGAGCTGTGAGGTGCCATCGCCTCTGCACCCTCTTGCAGTCTCCGACGCCCTCTGCTGTCCGTGTCTCCTCTCCCGCGGTCCCCGCCCAGCAGCCTTCAGAACTCCCTCTCCAGTCCCAACACAACTCCCACACACACTGGAACCCAGCGACAATTCACAAAATAAAACCCTACAGGTAATTTGCATGTGAATCGTGTCACATTAAATAACTTGTCAAACAACTGACTTGGAGCCGGCTGTCATGGTGGGTTAAGCTGCCTCCTGCAGTTCCAGCATCCTATATGGGCACTGGTTCAAATCCTGGCTGCTCCGCTTCCAATCCAGCTCCTAACGCACCCTGGAAAGCTGTGAAAGATGATGGGAGTGCTGGGGCCCCAGCCGCCCACGTGGGACACTCAGAGGGAGCTCCTGGCTCCTGGCTTCATGCAGGCCCAGGCCCAGCCAGCCTTCACGGCCATTTGAGGAATGAACCAGCAGATAGAATTTCTACCACCCTCTCTAACTCTGCCTTTCAAATAAATAAAGCCTTCAAAAAAATTTTTTTAATTAAAAAAAGAAACACTTTGTCTCTCAATCCACAAAAAGTACTTTCTTCTCAAGAAGACATTGCCTATCAATCCAAATGGATCTTATACTAGGAAGGACAAGTTGAACAAAATATAGCAAACAATAAAAATTCGTGGGGGCCCAGTGCTGTGGCACAGTGGATAAAGCCACCACCTGAGAGCGCTGGTATCCCAGGTGGGTGCCGGTTTGGGTCCCGCCTGCACCCTCTGATCCAGCTCCTTGCTAATGCACCTAAGAAAGCAGTTGAAGATGGTCCAAGGACAGGGGTCCCTGCTACCCACGTGGTAGACCTGGAACAAGCTCCTGGTTCCTGGCTTCAGCCTGGCTCATTACGGCCTTCTGGGAAGCGAACCAGAAAATGGAAGACCTCTCTCTCTCTCTCTCTCCTCCTCCTCCTCCTCCTCCTCCTCCTCCTCCCTCTCTGCAACACTTTCAAATAAAATAAATAAATCTTAAAAAAAAAAAAGACAGAAAATTCTGGCATTGTGGGCAGTCACCTGAGCCAGTGATTAAGTCACCGAGGGGGACACCTCCACCTCAGCAGAGCGTGGGGCTGTGCGTCTCTGCTCTGCTTCTGACCAAGCTTCCTGCTAATGCACAGCTCCAGTGTCTGGCCCTGCCCCCCAGGTGGGAAACCCAGATGGAGCATCAGGCTGCTGCCTTCAACCTGGCCCAGCCCTGGACACCGCAGCCATTTAGGGAGTGAACCAGCTGACGGAAGATCTCTCTCCCTCTCCTCTATTATTTTTAAACATACATATATATATATATACATATTGACAGGTAGAGTTAGACAGAGAGAGACAGAAAGGTCTTCCTTTTTCCGCTGGTTCACCCCCTAAATGGTCATCACAGCGGCGCGCTGTGCCGATCTGCAGCCAGGAGCCAGGTGCTTCTCCTGGTCTCCCATGGGGTGCAGGGCCCAAGCACCTGGGCCATCCTCCACTGCACTCCAGGGCCACAGCAGAGAGCTGGCCTGGAAGAGGGGCGACCGGGACACAATCCGGCGCCCCAACCAGGACTAGAACCCGGGGCTGCAGGCGGAGGATTAGCCTAGTGAGCCGCGGCGCCAGCCTTAAACTGATTTTTAAAGATTAATTAATTTATTTGAAAGGCAGAGTTACAGAGAGTGAGGGAGAGACAGAAAGAAGGAGATCTTCCATTCACTGGTTCTCTTCTCAAATGGCCACAACTGGAGCTGGGCTGGTCTGAAGCCAGCAGCCAGGAGCTTCATCAGGACCTCCCACGTGGGTGCCCAGGTGGGATGCTGGCACTGTAGGCGGTAGTCTTACCCACTACGCCAACGCTGGCCCCTCCAGTGTTCAAATATATAAAAAATAAGTCTTGGGATCAGCATTGTGGTGTACTGGGTAAAGCCGCCACCTGCAATCGCGACATCCCATATGGGTGCTTGTTCAAGACCCGGCTGCTCCACTTCTGATCCAGCTCCTTGCTAATGCACCCGGGAAAGCAGCAGAGGATGGCCCAAGTCCTTGGGCCCCTGCACAGGCATGGGAGACCCGGAAGAAGCTCCTGGCTCTGAATCAGGTCAGCTCTGGCCGTTGTGATCATTTGGGGGCATGAACTAGTGGAAGGAAGACCTCCTTCTGTCTCTCCCTGTCTCAACTTTCAAATAAATTAATAAAACTTAAAAATACAAAAAAATAAAGGAATTGGGGCCAGCACTGTAGTGGCATAGGATAAGCCACCCTTTTTAATGGCCATACCAGGGTGCCAGTTCATGTCCTGCCTCCTCTGCTTCCATTCCACCTTCCTGTTAATGTGCCCAGGAGACAGCAAATCATGGCCCAAGTATCTGAGGTCCCTGCGGTCCATGAGGGAGATCTGGATGGAGTTCCTGACTCCTGGCTTCAGCCTGGCCACGCTCTGACATTTGCGCTCTTTGGGGAATGAATTGGTGGTCTCTGTCACTCTGCCTTTCTTTTTTTTTTTTTTTTGATAGGCAGAGTGGACAGTGAGAGAGAGAGACAGAGAGAAAGGTCTTCCTTTTGCCGTTGGTTCACCCTCCAATGGCCGCCGCGCTGCGGCCGGCACACCGCGCTGATCCGATGGCAGGAGCCAGGTACTTCTCCTGGTCTCCCATGGGGTGCAGGGCCCAAGGACCTGGGCCATCCTCCACTGCACTCCCTGGCCACAGCAGAGGGCTGGCCTGGAAGAGGGGCAACCGGGACAGAATCCGGCGCCCCGACCGGGACTAGAACCTGGTGTGCCGGCAACGCTAGGCGGAGGATTAGCCTAGTGAGCCGCGGCGCCGGCCCACTCTGCCTTTCAAATAAATAAAATGTCTTTTAAAAAATAAATTATGTGGGGCCAGCGCTGTGACATAGCGGGTAAAGCAACCACCTGCAGTGCCAGCATCCCATTTGGGCGCCAGTTTGAGACCTGGCTGCTCCACTTCCGATCCAGCTCTCTGCTATGGCCTGGGAAAGCAGAAGAAGATGGCCCAAGTCCTTGGGCTCCTGCACCTGTTTGGGAGACCTGGAAGAAGCTCCTGGCTCCTGGCTTCGGACTGGTGCAGCTCCACCTGTTGCAGCCAATTGGAGAGTGAACCAGCGAGTGGAAGACCTACCTCTCTCTCTCTCTGCCTCTGCTTCTCTGTCTGTGTAACTCTGACTTTCAAGTAAAATAAAGAAATCTTTTTAAATATATATATACACACACATAAACACATTACGCACCAGTAAAGCCCTCTTCTTCTGCACAGGTATTAGGGCTCCTCTGGAGAAGGGCACAGGCAGCCCCTGAGTTTAGACCCAAATCTCCAGAGTGAAGCTGGCCTGTGGTGCAAGCCCTGGGCTAGGGAGGGGTTGCTGAGGAGTCCACAGTTTTCACACAAAAGGAAAGGAGGGGTCCCTGTCTCAAAGGCCCATTGAGAAAACCCCAGGGCAGGCACTGGGGCACAGCTGACGGAGCCAAATCTGTATCTCAGAGACCTGTTCACGCCACCTCTGCGTCCAGCCCACCCCCGCTGGTGCGCACTCCGGGACACAGCAGGTGACAGCAGGTGATGGCTCACCCACCTGGGCCCCGCCACCCACGTGGGAGACCCAGGAGACGTCCCCACCCGGCGCTGCCTGGCCTAGCCCTGCCGTGGCAGGCATTTTAGCAGGGAACCAGCGGATGAGGCAGCTCTGTCCTCTGCTTTTCTAATGATTTAAAAATAAATAGTTTAATAACCACAAAAATCTATAACTAAGTCAGAATGGAAAGCCCCTGGAAAGAGCAACACAATATACGGAGCAGGTGCGACATCCACGGTGTGCTGTGCCCGTGTACACCTGTAGCCACGGTGCGCTGTGTTCCATGTACACCTGTAGCCACGGTGCACTGTGCCCCGTGTATACCTGTAGCCACGGTGCGCTGTGCCCCGTGTACACCTGTAGCCACGGTACGCTGTGTCCCGTGTACACCTGTAGCCACGGTGCGCTGTGTCCCGTGTACACCTGTAGCCACGGTACGCTATGCCCTGTGTACACCTGTAGCCACGGTACGCTGTGCCCCGTGTACACCTATAGCCACAGTACACTATGCCCCGTGTACACCTGTAGCCACGGTGCGCTGTGTTCCATGTACACCTGTAGCCACGGTGCACTGTGCCCCGTGTATACCTGTAGCCACGGTGCGCTGTGCCCCGTGTACACCTGTAGCCACGGTGCGCTGTGTCCCGTGTACACCTGTAGCCACGGTGCGCTGTGCCCCATGTACACCTGTAGCCACGGTACGCTGTGGCCCCGTGTATACCTGTAGCCACCGCAGTGACAAACTTGGATCCGAAGTGTCCGTCTGGAGAGAGGCGGCATATGTTGGGATGCTTGTTCTGGAAATCGCCCGCGGTGATGCACTCCTCAGAGCTCAGGAAGTAGGTGTCCTGACAGAGACACAGCCTGTCAGGAGGCGCCGAGACGCCGGGCAGCCCCCACAGGACGGTCTGGGAAAACACTCGTGTTGGGGGGGCCGGCTTGCTCACAGGGCAGAGCCCCCGTGTGCCAAGACCTGTCAGGACAGCCCTGAAGGCTCTGCAGAGCAGCTGTGCAGACCGGAGGGTGCGGCTGACGCCACGGCCCCACCTCACCTTATTTCGACTGTACCGGACCGTGCCTTTCCGGGTATCTTCTGAGACAAGGTCTGTAAATATCCAGCCGACCTTAAGGAAAAAGGGAAACAACTCTTTAACGTCTCCCTAAACAAATGACCACGCCTTCTGGCTTCTGCCCACGGCTCGGGAAGAGCAGTCTCAGTCACACTCCTGGGGACCACGGCGCGGTCGCTGCCCACCCCGGCTGTGCCGGTGGACCGCCGCTGAGCATAAGCGGCCCGGCTCGGCTCTGGGCCAGCACTGTGCTGATGCAGGAGCCATGCGGGAAGTTACTCCAGAGGTAGACAAGTAAGCAGGTAAGGTGAGAGGCCAGGTCTCCCAGCCAGGACAGAGAGATGCCGAGAGGCGCCTGGGGATCTAATGAGGCCTCAGCAGCTGCCTGAGCTCCAGAACAGGGCTGGCAGGGAGCGAGGAGCGAGGTCTCCACCCCGGGGACAGCGGAAGCCGGGCCCAGCGCTCAGGGCAGGGTCTGGCGCAGCTCCCCCGGCTCATCGTGACAGAGCCTGTGCGCTCTGTGATGCTGACTCGGGAGCCGGCCCACCAGGCTCAGCTGCCCACGGCCCCCACCCGCTGCTGATTCCTCCCCCAGCATGCACTGTCCACAGAGAGCGTGACTGGCACGCTGGAATGCAACAGCTCCTGAACTGCTACAATTTTATTTTTTTGCCTGGGGAAATACTCTCATTTTACTCTAAGTCAGAGAAACCCAGAAGCCATTGGTGCCCAATAAACACCAACAAGGATTGAGAACATGGAGCCTGCACTGCACCTGTGCTGTGAGCGGGCCCCTCCCGGGCCTGCCCAGCTCAGAGCCCGGCCCAGGCCGCCTGGCCAGCCGTGCGTCTCAGTACCTTCCTCAGGCCAAGCTTGGCAGCAATTTCATCAACCACGTCTGCCTTTGGGTCTTCAAGAAGCTCCAAGCTGTTCTGTGTCCCGATCTGTCAGGAATGAAAGGGAGAAGATGGCTCAGAGACCCGGGGGTGAGGGGTCGCTGAAGGGGACTCAGGGCCACGGACGACACAACCACGCGCCCTCCGGCACAGCCCTCCCTGGGCTGCCATGTGCTCGCAGTCACGGCGCGGCCGCGTGGCCGCCCTCAGGAGGACGCCGTCGACCTTGGAGGGAGGCTTCCTTCTCTGGAGGATGGAGTTATTTTCAGAACTCGGAGCAGGCAGCTTTACTGCACACAGGTTTGGCTAAAGACCCAGGATGAAGCTGAAAGGTAACATCCATTTCTGGAAAAGCGCCACGGGAAGACCCACAGGCCACTCCCGCAGGGACAGTGCTTGGCTTCCCAGCCGAATCCCTGAGTCTGCATCCCAAAGAGGGCCAGCGCACACACCCCAAGAAAGGTGACAGCGTCTAAAAGGTCGCAGCACCTGGCGAGGTGTGGGATGCCCACCACCCTCTCTCCGAGCGCCAGGTTCAAATCCAGGCCCCTCCATTCTTCCAATTCTGCTTCCTGCTAAGGCACCTGGGAGGCAGTGGACAGTGGAGTGCCTGCCCACCCATGCAGGAGGCCCGGAGGGGGTTACTGGCTCCTGGTTTGACCTGGCCCAGCCACAGCTATAGCAGGTAAAAGATCTCTCTCTCCCTCTCTGCCACTATGCATTTCAAATACATAAATTTTTAAAACAAAAATCTTAATAAAATCAGCAACCTGTTTGCCAGGAGGTACAGCACCTAGCTCAGGGCACTTCAGGAGCTGACCATGCTGGCTCACAGGCGGCCTAAACCAACCCCGGAAATCAGCTTCTTGGAGTGCACAAAGCTGGCCAAAACCTTTAATCTTCACTTAAATGCAGCTCACAGGAAATTAGCAAGTATCATTTTGGGGCTGGCGCTGTGGCATAGCGGGTAAAGCAACCACCTGCAGTGCCAGCATCCCATTTGGGCGCCAATTCAAGTCCCAACTTCCAATCCAGCTCTCTGCTGTGGCCCGGGAAAGCAGTGGAAGATGGCCCAGGTCCTTGGACCTCTGCCCTCGTGTGGGAGACCTGGAAGAAGCTCCTGGCTCCTGGCTTCGGATCAGTGCAGCTCCAGCCATTATGGCCATCTGGGAAGTGGACCAGCAGATAGAAGACCTCTCTCTCTGTCTCTGACTCTAACTCTGCCTTTCAAATAAACAAACAAATCTCAAAAAAAAAAAAAAAAAAAAAAAAAATAGGGACTGGCACTGTGGCATAGCAGGTAAAGCCGCTGCCTGCAGTGTCGGCATCCTATAAGGGTGCTGGTTCAAGTCCTGGCTGCTCCACTTCTGATCCAGCTCTCTGCTGATGGTCTGGGATAGCAGTAGAAGACGATCCAAGTCCTAGGGCCCCTGCACCCACATGGAAGACCAAGAAGAAACTCCTGGCTCCTGGCTTTGGATCGGCGCAGCTCCAGTCAATGCAGCCAACTGGGGAGCGAACCAAAGGATGGAAGCCCCCCACTCACTCTGTCTCTCCCTCTCTCTCTGTGTAACTCCGATTTTCAAGTAAATCTTTAAAAATAAAAAAAGAAATAAAAATTAAAAAGAAATAGGCTAGTCCCAGGGTGATATGCAGAACACAGTGGCAGCTAAAGAGCAGGTGCCAAGGAAGAAGGGGACCAGGGTGACCTCTACATGTAATGCGCACACTCGAAACTGAACCTTAGCGGCCAGCGCTATGGCACAGGGAGCCAGCCGCTGCTGGCAGAGCTGGCGCGCTGAGTCGAGTGCCAGTTGCAGCTCTGCCTGCACTGCTGGTGACCCAGCTCCCTGCTCCGGCGCCTGGGGGAGCAGCAGAGGATGAGAAAAGGACCTGGGTCCCTGCGCCCCACGTGGAGACCTGCATGGGGTGTCCAGCTCCAGGTTTTGGCCTGGACTGGCCCTGGCGCTGCAGTCATTTGCGGAGTGAACCAGCAGATAGATTTATTTTTCTCTCTCTCCCTTCCTCTGCCTTTTAAATACACAATTTTTTTTAAAATCCAAACTTTAGAAGTTAAAACAAGCTTTTAAAAGTGAAGGTTGTCTGGGGCCAACACTGTGGCGCAGCAGGTTAACGCCTTGCCCTGAAGCACTGGCATCTCATGTGGGCACCGGTTCTAGTCCCGGCTGCTCCACTTACGATCCAGCTCTCTGCTGTGGCCTGGGAAAGCAGAAGATGACCCAAGTCCTTGAGACCTGGAAGAGGTTCCTGACTCCTGGCTTCGGATTGGCACAGTTCCGGCCATTGTGGCCATCTGGAGAGTGAACCAGTGGATGGAAGACCTCTCTCTGTCTCTACCTCTCTTTGTAACTCTGTCTTTCAAATAAATAAAATAAATCTTAAATAAATAAATAAACGAATGAGTAAGTAGTGAAGGCTGTCTGCAGAGGAGGGAAGGGAACAGGCGAAAGGGGAGATACCCGGCTTGCAGCTGCCTCTCGACTTGGGAGATTCCTCTCTAGCATTTACAAAATGCTTCCGACATAGAGCAGACACCCTCCGTCCACCCACTCCCAAGATCCAGCCATCCCTCACGTCACCACCACGAGAACCAGACAGAAGCACTTTCCTAAATAATTCATCACATGCATCACTCACTCAGACTCAGTGTTTGTTTACAGAGTTTGTGCTTTCGCAGTAAAGTTTATATAAAGAAGCATAACACATAAATATTTTACATTAATACAAGACAAGTTAAAATGCATACATATGCATATACGGGTACTTTCAAAAGTTCATGGAAAATCAAACTAAAAGATAGGTTTATTTTGGCATGAAAAAATTTAAGTCTATGCAATTTTTTCATAATATATATTTCCCATGAGCTTTTTTAAGGCCCCATCCGTATCCACCAATCCTCCAAAAGTACAGTGAGCCCTGCAGAGAGGAGCCCCACCAGCTTCCAAGCGGGCAGCAGCCATGCGCCACATGCGCCACGTGGGCTGCGCCCTCCCGACCCCGCGAGGCTCTCCTGACTGCTCTCGCTCCTGTTCAGCTGCCCTGGCAGCGTTCTGGCTCTGGGACGGTGTGTGCGCGGCCCAGCATCAGCAGCACTAGAGTCTGTGAGGCTCACGCAGACATTCCCCCAGTCCTGGGAGAGCTGCTGTCACTCGGGTGACAGGAGACGAATTACAAGAGCTGTAGCAACTGTGTGACGTTTCAGGGCCACCAACAACCCCAGAACGCAGATGGCACGTTGGGTAGAAACAGCCCATCGATACCTGCCCAACGTGCTTGAGCTGAGAAAGCCCCCGGCTGTGACAGGACACCACACAGAAGCGTCCAGGGGCTGGGACCCTCCTCTCCAGTCACTCACAGGTAAACACTGCATGGCACGTGCAGAGCCAGCGAGGCAAACGCCGTCTGAGAAGGGCGTCCCACCCAGACAAACCCCAGCCCCGTGACCCTGGTCTACCTGAGGAGGCTCATAGATGGCAGCCACTTCCGCCCTGATGCCGAGGGGAATGTCCTTGTGCTCCGTGTACCGGCCGTACAAGTACCCAAAGTGCTGGTTCCCGGTCTTTCTCCAGAAGTCCAGAAAGCGGTCGGCAACAGTGTGATTCTCAAACATGATGTTGTCCACGTGCCTGTACTTCTGCGGAGGGAGGACAGCGGGCTGAGAGGACAGTGACTCACGTCCCCCCAGCTCGTCAAGACACCGCGACAGGACAGAACTCCAGATGCAAGAACCTGCTCCATCCTTTCGACGGCTGCAGAGTCCAGAGGGCAGTGTGGGGAGGGGCAGGTTGGCTCAATCATACGCATAAATTCAAATTACTCTCACAGGCCAGGCATTTGGCACAGCGGTTAGGATGCCAGCTGGGACATCCCACACCCACATGGGAACAGCTCTGCTCATTCCAGCTCCCTGCTGATACACGCCCCGGGAAGGAGCAGGCACTACGTCAAGAACGTGGTCTCTGCCACCCATGGGGAAGACCTAGACTGAGTCCCGGGCTGCGGGCTTCGCTTCGGCCCAGCTGTGGCTGTGGTGGGGCTTCTGGGGAGTGTACCGGCCGACAAGATCCCTCCCTGCTTTTTGAATAAATAAAAATAAATTCAGATGTAAAAGTCAACAGTAACTCTCCATGATTTTACCTAAATGCAGGTTCCCACAACCTCTAAGCAATGCACAAGGTACTATTCTATCTTTTTTAAAAAGCACCTCTTGGGGCCAAGTGCTGTGGCTCTGCAGGCTAAGCCGCAACCTACAGCACCAGTATCCCACACAGGCGCCTGCTCACGCCCTGGATGCCCGACTTCTGAGCTAAAGCAACGGAGACGGCCAAACACTCGGGGCCCTGCACACACGTGGTGAGGTTCCTGGCTTCAGCCCGGCCCAGCCCGGCCGGTGCAGCCATTTCAAGGAGTGAACCAGCAAACCCAAGATCTCTTTTTCTCTGTCTCTCCTTCTCTCTCTGTAACTCTGCCTTTGAAATAGTTAATAATGTTAAGCACTGTATTTTTTAAAGGAAGCAGACAGAGAAAGAGCTCCCACCAGCTGGCTCCAAACGCCTGCAACAGCCCCCGCCGGGCCAGTCATCGCCTGCGGCTTCCCAGGGCGATGTCCCCAGGAAGCAGGCTCCCACCTAGGACGAGAGTCAGATGCCTGCCCCTAGGTGGCTCTCAAACACTGAGGCACAGAGGAAGAGAGCTCAGTTCCCATCAAAGCCAAGGCAGCCATGGAATTCTCTCTGAGGAGAGACAGGCCAGAGGCGAGACAGGCGGCAGCAAGGATGTGGCCGGCGACCCACGCTCAAACAGCACAGCAACCAGGGCAGACAGGGCCAGAAGGGCCTCCAGCCACGCCAGGCCCGTCTCAGCCCAGCGTGCAGAGACACGGCTTCTCAGAGGGCCAGTCCCCATCACGGCACATCTGAAGCGGTCACCAAGAAACTGCTGCCTTCACGCACACCACAAGTGAGGGCCCCTCCACCCCTGCCAGCTGCCAATCTCACAGACTTTTGTCTCCAGCACGCAACTTCCACACACGGTGAAGCCAGGGACCAAACCATCCAAGACTGCCACCCACAGCACCCACTCTCCCAGGAAGCAGTCTTCTGGAACTCTCCGCGGCGCGGCCATGAGAGCAAATCTGACAGAACTAGACAGACACAGGGCAGTCTCACCTGTCTGTTCAGCGTGATGGCGCTTGGCTGGCACTTGGTACAGATGCCGTTGGGCCACGGCAGGTGCCCCTCACAGCCCGACTTAATCTTGCAGCTGATGTTCTCCAAGGCAACAAATTTTCCCCTGCGAAGTGGAAGCCACTCAATGAGACACGTCATGAGGGAAAGTTCGGCAAAGGACTAGAAAGCATCTGTCACAGCTCACACGTCCTCGACAACACTGTGAGGAGCTGGGCACATGGCAGGCAGCAGCACGGACGATGCAGCAAAGCCGAGCTCACCCAGAACCAGCCCACGTCCCTAGTGTGAGCGCTCACCCAGAACTCAGCCCACGTCCCTAAGGGTGAGTGTTTACCCAGAACCCAGCCCACGTCCCTAGTGTGAGCGCTCACCCAGAACCCAGCCCACGTCCCTAGTGTGAGCGCTCACCCAGAACCAGCCCACGTCCCTAGTGTGAGCGCTCACCCAGAACCCAGCCCACGTCCCTAAGGTGAGCGTTTACCCAGAACCAGCCCACGTCCCTAAGGTGAGCGTTTACCCAGAACCCAGCCCACGTCCCTAAGGTGAGCGTTTACCCAGAACCAGCCCACGTCCCTAAGGTGAGCGTTTACCCAGAACCAGCCCACGTCCCTAAGGTGAGCGTTTACCCAGAACCCAGCCCACGTCCCTAAGGTGAGCGTTTACCCAGAACCCAGCCCACGTCCCTAAGGTGAGCGTTTACCCAGAACCAGCCCACGTCCCTAAGGTGAGCGTTTACCCAGAACCAGCCCACGTCCCTAAGGTGAGCGTTTACCCAGAACCAGCCCACGTCCCTAGTGTGAGCGCTCACCCAGAACCAGCCCACGTCCCTAGTGTGAGCGCTCACCCAGAACCAGCCCACGTCCCTAGTGTGAGTGCTCACCCAGAACCCAGCCCACGTCCCTAGTGTGAGCGCTCACCCAGAACCAGCCCACGTCCCTAGTGTGAGCGCTCACCCAGAACCAGCCCACGTCCCTAGTGTGAGTGCTCACCCAGAACCAGCCCACGTCCCTAGTGTGAGCGCTCACCCAGAACCAGCCCACGTCCCTAGTGTGAGCGCTCACCCAGAACCCAGCCCACGTCCCTAGTGTGAGTGCTCACCCAGAACCAGCCCACGTCCCTAGTGTGAGCGCTCACCCAGAACCAGCCCACGTCCCTAGTGTGAGTGCTCACCCAGAACCCAGCCCACGTCCCTAGTGTGAGCGCTCACCCAGAACCCAGCCCACGTCCCTAGTGTGAGCACTCACCCAGAACCAGCCCACATCCCTAAGGTGAGCGTTTACCCAGAACCCAGCCCACGTCCCTAGTGTGAGTGCTCACCCAGAACCCAGCCCACGTCCCTAGTGTGAGTGCTCACCCAGAACCAGCCCACGTCCCTAGTGTGAGCGCTCACCCAGAACCAGCCCACGTCCCTAGTGTGAGCGCTCACCCAGAACCAGCCCACATCCCTAAGGTGAGCGTTTACCCAGAACCCAGCCCACGTCCCTAAGGTGAGCGTTTACCCGTACAACAGCACCTTCTCGTCCCCATCCTAACCAACTGCGGGGAGGTTTTCCCGAGTACTGCTGAGTATTACTCATCTAACCCACGCTCCAGAGGGGAAACATGGCTCTTTAAGCTTCTTAATCTACCTGAACTCTCCTTTTATTTGTCTTATTACTTGCTCATCTCTAAAAACCACTTATCAGAAGAAAATCTATGCAGGCTACATAGCAAAGATACCTGCACTCTGCTTTCCACTACAGTAAAAACTGCTATTAGAGACCATAAAAAATAAAAGACCAAAAAACAAAAAACAAGACTGTGAAAGAGGTAGTCCTAGGGGCTGGCGCTGTGCTGCAGCGGGTTAATGCCCTGGCCTGCAGTGCCGTCATCTCATATGGGCAGCGGTTCAACATCCAGCTGCTCCACTTCTGACCCAGCTCTCTGCTGTGGCCTGGGAAAGCAGTGGAAGATGGTCCAAGTCCTTGGGCCCTGCACCCACGTGGGAGACCCGGAAGAAGCTCCTGGCTCCTGGCTTCAGGTTGGCACAGCTCCAGCCATTGCAGCCAACTGGGGAGTAAACCAGCGGATGGAAGACCTCTCTCTCTCTCCCTCTCTCTGCCTCTCCTCTCTCTGTGTAAGTATTTCGAATAAATAAATAAATCTTTAAAAAAAAAAAAGAGGCTGGCGCCACGGCTCACTAGGCTAATCCTCCGCCTTGCGGCGCCGGCACACCGGGTTCTAGTCCCGGTCGGGGCACCGGATTCTGTCCCGGTTGCCCCTCTTCCAGGCCAGCTCTCTGCTGTGGCCAGGGAGTGCAGTGGAGGATGGCCCAAGTGCTTGGGCCCTGCACCCCATGGGAGCCCAGGAGAAGCACCTGGCTCCTGGCTTCAGATCAGCGTGGTGCGCCAGCCGCAGAGCACCGGCCACGGCGGCCATTGGAGGGTGAACCAACGACAAAAGGAGGACCTTTTTCTCTGTCTCTCTCTCTCACTGTCCACTCTGCCTATCAAAAAAAAAAAGAAAGAAAGAAAGAAAGAAAGAAAGAAAGAAAGAAAGAAAGAAAGAAAGAAAGAAAGAAAGAGAAAAAGAAAAAGAAAAAGAAAAAGAAAAGAGGCAGTCCTGGACCCTCTGAGCTTGGGATGAATCTACAAGCTACAGGTGACTTCAGTTTCCTCATTCACAAAATTGTCCAACAATTCCATTTTCTTTTCTTTCTAGCTTTCCTGAGGTAGAACTGACAAATTAAGAACTGTATACAGCTAAGGTGCACAGTGTGATTTCTGTTTTCAAGTGAAAATTGCGCACACTGGGGCCAGCACTGTGCAGCAGCATCCCGGCTGCTCCACTCTGACCCAGCTCCCTGCCAATGCGCCTGGGGAGCAGTGGAGGACGCCCTGAGTGCTCGGGCCCTGCATCCACGCGGGAGACCCAGAAGCTCCTAGGGCCAGGCTTCGGCCTAGCCCAGCCCCAGCCGTTGCAGTCAACTGGGGAGCAAACCAGCAATGGAAGATGTCTCTGTCTCTCCCTCTAACTCTGACTTATAAATAGATAAATCTTCTTAAAAATGGTATGTGCTCATGGTATGCGAGCCACGGAACAGTCACGTGGAGCGCTCCCGTGCCCAGGAGCTCCCGTGCGCCTGCTCTTCACGTTCTGGGGGAGCCTGTGTGGTCGCACACTGGCGCCACGGCAGCCGGCGCCACCACCCTGGCCGCCCCGCCTGTCAGGGCCATTGGCAGGCGTGCCGGAGCCTCTGCCTCCTGTCCTCAACTGACCCAGGGTTCTCCTGCACAGCCAGGCTCCAGGCACTCTCCAGCCCAGGGGCTCGCCGCTGCCCCGGAACGTGTGAGTCTCTCCTGCTGCTAGAAAGCTGTGCGGGTGTCCGAGGGCTGGAGGAAGCCCACCAGGCGAGGACGAAACACTGCTGCCGAGGCTCGGCCTGCGCCCCTCGCGGGCACCGACAGACTCTGAGAGACTGAATCCGCCTCTTCCCGGAGCCTCAGATGGGTGTGCCGGGCACACCAGAGCAGCGTCAGCGCAGCGTCGCTGGCAGCCACAGGTGCAGCACTGCTGTGGCAATCAAGCCGGGAGGCCGACGGGGCTGGGACAGCTGGGCTGAGCGCGTCCTGCGACAGCGTTTCTCTCGCTGACGCCACACGCGGGAGTCAGCGCAGCCCCAACGCCAGCCGGGCGCCCGCCGGACGCTCTGACCATGCTGAGGTGCGGCAGGGCGTCTGTCTCAGTCTCGACCCAGCCACGTCTTCTCCTGCAAAGCGGCAAACTTCACTCTGAGCTCCACCCTCTCACGCACCGCCCAGGCCACCAGCGACACGGACGCCGCAGGCTGCTTACTTGTCGGCCCCTCCAGTCAGCTTCCGGATGTACGCGTGGAAGGACATGTGCTTCACGGGAGGCTCCAGGTGGTTCAGGTAGTCCTCGTCGAAAGGCTGCAAAACACACACGGTCAGAGACAGCGGTCCCCCGCCCGCGGGGACACAGGCTGGGGAGGGCCCGCAGGACCGGCCCTGGGAGCCAGGCAACCCGCGAGGCAGCGTGCAAAAGGACAGGGAGGGAAACGGGTGCTGGCCTCTCACTTATTCTAGGTCAGGCCACATCTTCCTTTGTGCACCAGTTACCTTTCCAAGACTAAAAGGAATCTCTACTGAACAAGCACCCGAAGTTAAATAAGCTTCGGGAAAACTATACAAAACACCAAGTCAAGGACGAAGCAAGAGAAGCCTCATGGGGAGAACCATGCCGCCTTGGCGCTGCCGCACACCCGGCATTAACCGTCACCAGCCAGCACTACTGCAGTAGCTCCGTCTCACCAGGACAAGCCAGAGAGGCGGCGACAGGCAGAGCAATGACCAGTGCACACGCCCATGGGCCCGCTGTCCTTTATCAAGACAGCACAAAGACTTCAGCCACTTACAATCCACCCCCCATAAGTAGGGCCTCAGCCTCCTCGGGCAGCCTGAACCCCTGGGAATACAAGGCCCAGGGCAGTAAACAGCTAAGTTCTTTTCTCCACCAGGACCCGGCGCGGGGACTCGGGGCGCGAGACGACTCTGCCCGCCCGCCCCGCGCTGCGCAGACTCACCTCCAGGGGGACACAGTGCACACACTTCCCCAGGGGGCCGTGGCGGCACCTGACAAGGGCAGGAGAGAGTGGTGATGAGGAAGTGGACATGAGCTCACACTCGGCACAGGCCTCCCTGGCCCGCAGGCACGTGGATGAGCATTTTTAACAAGTGGTCAACACTTAATTTGATGTGCATTAGAAAAAACCGGCCAGTCCGTCAAACCTGTGTTTCACAGATATCAAATGCTGAAAATGACACGAACTACAAGAAAATGTTAACGGATTTAAGTTCAATTTAAATGAAAATGTTAAGTGAACAGGAGAAGCTGGTACGTTAACAGCATAAACAAAACCCAAACTTGAGAAACACTTCACGAAGAACTTGCTCCATGAGTTTCATTTTCAGTCACAGAAACCTTGGGAACTAAGTGCACAGAGTGAAGGTGGGGGCGCAGGGGTGCTGCCGGCGAGCACAGTGGAGGCAGCGTGGGATCAGGGGCCGCATCTGCAACTCTGGCTCAGACTCAGAAGTGCTGGTGCCACGTTGGGACCCCCGCAGTCCCCGTGTCACATGGTCACAGCTGCAGTGAGGCGTTTAAAAGTCAGAACAGGCCGGCGCCGCGACTCACTAGGCTAATCCTCCGCCTGTGGTGCCGGCACACTGGGGTTCTAGTCCCGGTCAGGGCACCGGATTCTGTCCCGGTTGCCCCTCTGCTAGTCCAGCTCTCTGCTGTGGCCCAGGGAGTGCAGTGGAGGATGGCCCAAGTGCTTGGGCCCTGCACCCCATGGGAGACCAGGAGAAGCACCTGGCTCCTGGCTTCAGATCAGCATGGTGGGCCGGCTGCAGCGCGCCAGCTCCAGCGGCCATTGGAGGGTGAACCAACGGCAAAGGAAGACCTTTCTCTCTGTCTCTCTCTCACTGTCCACTCTGCCTGTCAAAAAAAAAAAAGTCAGAAACTGAGGCTGGCTCTGTGGCGTAGCAGGTAAAGCTGCTACCTGAGGTGCCGGCATTCCCTATGGGCGCCAGTTTGTGTCCCGGATGCTCCACTTCTGACCCAGCTCTCTGCGGTGGCCTGGGAAGGCAGTGGAGGATGGCCCAAGTCCTTGTGCCCCTGCACCCTCATGGGAGACCCGGAGGAAGCTCCTGGCTCCTGGCTTCAGATCGGCTCAGCTCCAGCCATTGCAGCCATCTGGGGAGTGAACCAGCAGATGGAAGACCTCTCTCTCTCTCTACCTCTGCCTCTGCCTCTCTATAACTCTGCTTTTCAAATAAATAAATAAATAAATCTTTAAAGAAAAAAAAGATCAAAACTGAAAAGGCAACCATTGTCCAGAGAATGTCACATCACTGAGCGTCAACTCAGACATTTCTAATTGGTTTCTTTAAAAAGAACTGCAAAATAACCTAAAATAAACAAATGCACAAACACGTGAGATATCATGCAGGAGGGCTGGAGCGGTGATGCAGCAGGAAAAGCTACGAGCTGCCGTGCCGGCATCTCGCAGGGCACCAGCTCACATCCCGGCTGCTCCACTTCCCACCCAGCTCCCTGCCAACGTGCCTGGGAGAGCAGCAGCAGAGGGCCCCAGTGCTCGGGTCCCTGAATCCATGTGGGAGACCTACAAGAACTTCCTGGCTTCGGTCTGGCCCAGCCCTGGCCTTTGAGGACGTCTGGGGAGTGACCCAGTGGATGGAAATCTCTTTCTCTCTCTCTCAGTAACTGTGCCTTTCATTTAAATAAATAAATCTTAAAAAACAACAACAACAACAACAACAAAAAAACAAAGACTTTTATGGGGACAGGCACCGTGGTACAGCAGGTTAAAGCCTGCGTTTAGGACGTCTGCATCCTGTATCAGAGTGCCTGGGGTTGAGCCTAAGCGCCACTTCTTTTTTTTTTTTTTTTCCTAAGATTTATTTATTTATTTGAAAGTCAAGAGTTACAGAGGAGAAGCAGGGAGAGGGAGGGGGAGGGGGAGGGGAAGAGAGAGGGAGGGAGAGAGAGAGAGGGAGGGAGGGAGAGAGAGAGAGGGAGGAAGGGAGCGAGGGAGGGAGGAAGAGGGGGAGAGGAGGAAGAGGGGGAGAGAGGGAGAGAGGAAGAGGGGGAGAGGGGGAGAGGGGGGAGAGAGGGAGAGAGGGAGAGAGGGAGAGAGAGAGGTCTTCGATCTGATGGTTCACTCCCCAGATGGCTGCAATGGCCGGAGTTGCACCGATCCGAAGCCAGGAGCCAGGAGCTTCTCTCGGGTCTCCTACGCGGGTACAGTGTGGCCCAAGGACTTGGGCCATTTTCTGCTTTCTCAGGCCACAGCACAGATCAGTTCCACTTCTGATTCAGCGGCCTGCTAAAGTACCTGGGAGGCAGCAGGTAATGACTCAAGTTCAAGCAATCGGGGTCTCTGCTACCCGTGTGGGTGACAGGTACGGAGTTCCTGGCTGCGGCTGCTACAGCCACTTGGGGAGTGACCCAAAAGGTAGAAGATGACTCTCCCTCTTCTCTCTCCTTCTCTGTCACTCTGCCATTCAAATAGAGAAATCGCGAGTGTGTGCGCAAGCCTGGAAAGAACGTCTGAGCGCATCAACCACAGCCACACTACCGCTCCCAAGTGAGGACCTGGACACACGCCCTGTCCCGGCCAGCGTCCGCCACGGGCACTGCGGCCCTGTCCCGGCCAGCGTCCACCACGGGCACTGCGGCCCTGTCCCCCGGCCAGCGTCCGCCACGGGCACTGCGGCCCTGTCCCGGCCAGCGTCCGCCACGGGCACTGCGGCCCTGTCCCGGCCAGCGTCCGCCACGGGCACTGCGGCCCTGTCCCGGCCAGCGTCCGCCACGGGCACTGCGGCCCTGTCCGCCGTCCTGGGCTCCAGCCTGCAGGAGGGGCAGGGACAGGAGGACGGCATCTCTGGGGGACAGCAGGTAAACACCTGACTGAAGAAGGCCTGGTCCCCCAGACACCTGGACATCATCGGCTCTCTTAGCATTTGAAATGTCAAAACTTACTGTGTGCACAAACTGCTAAAACCTAACAAGACAACGTGAGGTGAAACACGGTCTGAAAGCAGACGGCCACACTGAAAACGCGCATCTCCTCGCCAGACCCAGCGGGCAGCGCGTGGCAGGGACCCGGGGAGCGCCACCCGTGGGCCTCAGAGCCCGGAGCACTCACAGCTGGGGGTCTCGGCTTCTGTAGATCTTGCCGTCCTGCCTGCTGAGGTACTGGTCGATCTCATCCTCCACCACGTGCGCGCTGCCCAAGGCCTTCAGCCCCAGCGTGGTGGACGTCTCCATCTCAGACGAGGGTCCAGCCAGGCTCGAGGGAAACAGGAACAACAAATCGCCGTGCCTGTTGAGACGACACGGTCAGTGCCTCCCTCGGCTCTGCAAGCCGAGCGGCAGACGGCAACTGGCACAACCAAGCCTGAGGCGAGGGGACCAGAATGCTCTGGCAGCGCCTCACTACTCTCTCGGCACTGCACAGACCAGCAGCAGGGCTCGGCACCTCAGATTCTCTCAATTCATCTCAACTGTTGAAGTTTGCTGCACACAAATTCAGTGGGGGCCGCCCCTGCTCCGCATGCTGGCTCTCCCTCCCTCCCTCTGCTCAGCCCCTCCCCTCCCAACACTGCATCTTCCTGTTCCCAGCTGCTCTCTCTCACTCACACACACCCCTGCACACACCACAGGGTGGTTACTGCCTTACAAACCAGGATTCCCAGGAGATACTGCTTTTCAACACACAACCCCTCTTGAAACCCAATTTACTGCGGGGCCACGGCAACTGCTACTTTCAGTGCCCCCCCCACCAAGGCTGCTTAATAAGCAACCGGCAGTTCCCACACTGAAGGGCGAGATCTCATCTCCCACCATGACTGACAGCAGCAACTGCCTAGGCCAGACACCCGTGCGATGCTCCCTCTGCTGGACAGCTTCCTGGAGGGTCTCCTCACACTGAGGTCAAAGACTTCTTCGGGGGTGGGGGGCGTGCTGTGGTGCAGCAGGTACAGCCCCAGCCTGCAGCACCCACATCCCTTACGGACGCCAGTTCGGGTCTCAGCTGCTCCACTTCTGATCCAGCTCCCTGCTAATGCGTCTGGAAAGGCAGTGGAAGATGGCTCAAGTGCTTGGGCCCTGCACCCACGTGGGAGACCTGGAAGAAATTCCTGGCTCCTGCTTGGCCACTGCAGCCATTTGGGTAGTGAACCAGTGGATGGAAGACCTCTCTCCCTCTCTCTCTCTCTCCGCCTCTCCTCTGTAACTTCTGCCTTTCCAATAAAAGATAAATAAAAAAGACTTCTGTTTCCAGCAGCGTAGCAAATTTTTCCAAATACTGCCCACCAGATTCAATTTTAACAAATATACCTGAAAATACATTGCTGATCTCTAAAGAAAGGAAACCCCCCAAGACCCCAAACCTAGCAGTGGACCCAAAAAAACAGCAAAGGACAGGGAGCTACCCCCAGGCCAAGGCCGCAGCTAGGAAGCCGCAGCTGTGAGCTCCCTGCCCAAGAGGGCAGCTGACCTGAGGCTCGAGAGACCAGGCAGTCACAAGTGCGTGGGCAGCTGGGAAATCCACCAGCTGCCCACAGGAGCCAGGGAGCAGACCCCTGCCTCCACCTCCCGGGAAAAAGGCAGCTCTGAGACCACGGCCTTCCAGGGCCCGCTCTGCCCACACTGCGGGGGTGAAGCAGCCACTTCCAGGAAGCCCGCAGACAGCCCCAGACACGGTCATGGCCGCACAGCGCCCCTGTGTGACAATGAATGAGATGCACACTTTCTCCAGAGAAAAGCCACAAAACTTAGCAGTCCCACAACCAAATATAACCCCTTGAAAAACATCTACAAAACTAAGTATTCAGGAGAAGCAAACCACCCCAAGCAAGCATGGAGAGACAGCAATAAGCAGATGTAGACTGCCACGGGCTCAGACCGGAGATAAGCCCACACGCAGAGTATGAGGTGAACAGAACAGAAGAGCAGGTGAGCCAGTGAGAGGCGTCTGAAGGCCCGGGGGGTCCTGCAGGCAGGCATCAGGCCAAACAGCCACCAATCACACAAAGTGCGCCACTGTCTCCCCAGTGCTCACCGCGTGTCGGCACTGCGCTGCCCAGGGCAGCTTCGCCAAGACACACACCCAAACACGCGTACCCTTCACGAGAAATGGGGCTCGACGTTCACAGCCCTTTACAAACTCAACAAGACGATGAACTAAGAAGAGTGAATAGCTGAACACCACACCTGTCTGTCTTCCCCTGAGTACACCAGTTTGTGAAGCTTAAAATGACCAAACTGCCCAGACAGCCCATTCTTCTGACTGGCGGACACACAGGGCAGGCTGGCCCCAGCAGAGGGCTGCCTCACGCCTGGGGCTCTGCTGCAGCCACAGCCAGCACACCTGCGCCGGCTCCGCAGACCACCCTGTCTGCCACAGCCTCTCCAACACGGCCCTCACAGCACAAAACAGACAAAGTGACGGGAATGCACGCCACCAACCTGACGCACAAACGGTGGGGTGCTGAGAGGCCTTTGCAGGCTTTGTGGGTGGACACCTGGCCCCTCCCCAACAAACAGCCAACATGAGAGACTAGCACATGGTCACGCTCAAGGCCACTGCCCACGGAGAACCAGCTGAGTGCCAGCTCTGACTTTCTCCTAAGTGACACACTTCCCAAAGCTCCACAAAGTCCAGACTGGGGGACAGCTGAGTAGCTGGCCAGCCACACAGCCTGGCGTCTCCATCAGCTAGCAGGACCGCAGTAAGGGATGGGCAGTGAGCAGGCTCCGCAGGAAGCAGGCTGTCCCAGCTCTTCCGCGCACTTACTTGATCCTCAGCAAGCTGAGGGACTTGTTCGACGATGCCGTTATCTCTCCAGTCTTGTTTCTATTGATGTAAACTGAGAAGCCATTATTTTGGAAGCCGAATTCCTTTGCAACCTAAAATAAGCCCAAACAACAGAGGTTTAATACGGAAGCAAGCATCAGCACACCACACACACATCTTAGACCTGAGAACGAGAACACCCAGCGGAGGCCAGGGCCTCGGAGCAGCAGGACAAGCCCCCATTATCACCATGATTGTTCAAGTCCTAGCTGCTCTGCGACCTTTTAATTCTTTCTTAAAGATTTATTCATTTATTGACTTGAAAGAGTCACAGAGAGAAAGAGAATCTTCCAACCACTGGTTCGCTCTGCAGATGGCTGCAACCACCAAAGGTGGGTCAGTCTGAAGCCAGGGCGGGGAGATTCTTCCAGGTCTCCCACGCGGCTGCAAGGGCCCAACCACTTGGGCCCTCCTCTGCTGCCTTCCCAGGCACACTAACAGGGATTAGAGCTGGATTACAAGTGGAGCAGCTGAGACTTGAACTGGTGCCCGTATGGGATGCTGGCCTCACAGGAGGCAGCTGTACCCGCTGTGCCACAGTGCTGGCCCCAGGTGACCGATTCTAATCCAGCTTCCTTCTGGGAAGGCAGGAGGACATGACCAAGATGCTTGAGCCCCTACCACCCATGTGGGAGAAGTGGACAGGGTTCCTGGCTGTGGCCTGGCCCAGGCACGATTGCTGAGTCACTTGGGCGTGAACCAGCAGACAGAAAATCTCTTTCTGGGGCCAGTGCATTAAGCCAACGCCTGCAACACCTGCATCCGCTAGGGCACCAGTTTGAGTCCCAGCTGCTCCACTTCCAATCCAGTTCCCTGCTTATGCGCCTGGGAAGGCAGTGGAGGATGGGCCAACTTCTTGGGCCACTGCCACCCCTATGGTAGACCCAAACGGAGTTCCAGGTTCCTGGATTTGGCCCAGCCCCAGCCTTTGTAGCCATCTGGGGAGTGAACCAGCAGACAGAAGATCTCTTTTTCTGTAACTCTTTCAAATAAATCTTTAAAAAAAAAAAAAAAGGAAAATCTTCTTCTCTCTTCTTGTCATTCTGCCTTTCAAATAAATAAAGCTTTTTTAAAAAAGATTTATTTTGTTATTTGAGAAGCAGAGGTAGAGCAGGAGAGGGGGAGAGAAGTCTTCCACCTGCTGCTTCACTCCCCACGTAGCTAAAACAGCCAGATCTGTTTTAGATCTGGCTAATCCAGAGCCAGGAGCCAGGAGCCTCCTCCAGGTCTCCCACGCGGGTGCAGGGGCCCAAAGACTTGGGCCATCTTTTCCTGCTTTCCCAGGCCACAGAAGAGAGCTGGACTGGAAGTGGAGCAGCCGGGACTTGAACCAGCACCCACGTATGATGCTGCCACTGTAGGCGGCAGCTTTACCCACTACACCATATTGCCAGCCCCAAATAAATAAATAAAGCTTTAAAAAAAAAAAAAAAAAAAAGCTCAGAGGACTATAAACTGCTCATCTTTGTTAGTCAAATTCCTTTCATGATTTCAATCTTTTCAGGAAAATGTAGTCTCATGCAGGCATCAATTAAAATGGGAGAAGTCATTGTCGAAAAGCACAAGATCTTGGCCATGTTAGGTAAGTTTATTTTGTTTTTTATTTTTATTTTTTTGACAGGCAGAGTTAGACAGTGAGAGAGACAGACAGAGAGAAAGGTCTTCTTCTGTTGGTTCACCCCCGAAATGGCCGCCACAGCCGGCGCTGCACCGATCCGAAGCCAGGAGCCAGGTGCTTCTCCTGGTCTCCCATGCGGGTGCAGGGCCCAAGGACCTGGGCCATCCTCCACTGCCCTCCCTGGCCACAGCAGAGAGCTGTCCTGGAAGAGGGGCAACCGGGACAGAATCCGGCAGCCCAACAGGGACTAGAACCCTGTGTGCCGGCACTGCAAGGCGGAGGATTAGCCTAGTGAGCCGCGGCGCCGGCCGAGGAAGTTTAATTTCTACTTTTAAAATCAATGGTAAAACTAAGTTGTGACTTTTGAACGAGGCGTAGACGACGCCACGAGTGCGGCAGGCCACGCTCTCCACGCAGAGCGGTGCAGACAGACCGGCAGTCGAGGAGCAGCGCGCACCGACCTCAGGCAGCAACTCCGAAGGGGAAAACGACACAAAGGAGGCCGCGCCAGGGACGCTGCGCTGAGCGGTCAGAGCCGCCACGGTCCCCGGGAGGAGCTGCAGGCCGGAAGGGCCCCGGCGCCGCCAGCGGCTGCCGCCCAGCGCTGCTTGTAACCAGGAATTACTGAGAGAAACCTGGCAAGTGCTTACTGGTAGGAAAACGCTGATTAACAATTAGCTTTATAAACTAACCCTATGTTCTGCTGAAAAAATGCAGATAAAAAGTTAACTCCACATCACCTTGTCATTCTGAAGAGTTAAAGAGAGAGGAGGAGACACAGATCTTTCATCTGCTGGTTCACGTCCCAGATGGATGCAATGGCCAAGGCTGGGCCAGGCCAAACCAGGAGTCAGGAACTTCATCTGGGTCTCCCCTAAGGGTACAGAGGCCCAAAGACTTGTGGCACCTTCCCCTGCTTTCCAAGGCTCATTAATAGGGAGCTGGATTGGAAGTGGAGCAGCCAGGACTCTAACAAGTGCCCCATGGGATGCCAGCGTTGTGTTGTGGGTTTAGTGCTATGTCACAACATTGCCCTCAAGAAATGGTCTTTTAAAAAGAGTCAAAGGGCCAGTGCCACGGCTCACTAGGCTAATCCTCTGCCTGCGGCGCCGGCACCCCGGGTTCTAGTCCTGGTTGGGGAGCCAGATTCTGTCCTGGTTGCCCCTCTTCCAGTCCAGCTCTCTGCTGCAGCCCGGGAGTGCAGTGGAGGATGGCCCAGGTCCTTGGGCCCTGCACCCGCATGGGACACTGGGAGGAAGCACCTGGCTCCTGGCCTCAGATTATCGCAGCACGCCAGCCGTGGCGGCCATTTGGGGGGTGAACCACGGAAGGAAGACCTTTCTCTCTCTGTCTCTCTCTCACTAACTCTGCCTGTCAAAAAAAAAAAAAAAAAAAAAGAGTCAAGGATTTGGGGCTGGTGCTGTTGCATAGCAGGTAAAGCTAGCGCCTGCTGCATGGGCATCCTATATGCATGGGTTCCAGTCCCAGCTGCTCCAATTCTGATCCAGCTCCCTGCTAATGTGCTTGGGAAAGCAGAGGAAGAAGACACAAGTCCTTGGGCCCCTGCCCCACACGGAAGACCCGGAAGAAGCTCCTGGCTCCTGACTTTGGTCTGGTCCAGCCCTGGCCATTGCAGCCACTGGGGAGTGAACCAGCAAATGAAGACCACTGTCTCTCCTCTCTCTGCAACTCTGCCTTTCAAATAAATAAATAAACCTTAAAATAAAAGGAAAAGGATTTATATCATGTATGTGACACTACCTGACAGCATGTGGTACCATGTGACTATGTATGTTTTCCAAGCTAATAGTGGTAATTTCAATAAAATAAAGCACTAGGAACTAAAGACCATGAAACCTGGCTACCAAGTACAAAAAAGGCACAACAACTAAAAATACATTTGACTTTTCTCTGAAACAGCTTAGATACAAATTGAAAGTAACATATTGTGGCATTTCACCTATTCTGCAAAAACAGGAAATAACGATTTTCTGTAGACAAAACACTGCAGGCTGTCTCTAAGAACGGGAGTCTCCTGGCGGAAGCTCTAGCTGTAGGAAAGTTACTACCGCGTAGGGAAAGCAACTTCCGAAGTGGGGAGGGTGTGACACAGCCAGCACTTCTTCTTTCTTTTGAAGATTTACTCATTTATGTATTTGAAACCCAGAGTCAGAGACAGAGAGAGAGAAGCCAGGAGCCTGGAGGCTCTTCTGAGTCTACCATGTGAGCAGAGGCCCAGGACTTGGCGTCTTCTGCTCTCTTCCCAGGCCAACAGCAGGGAGCTGGATCAGAAGTGGGGCAGCCGGTCTCCAACTGACACCCATACGGATGCCAGTGTCTGTCTTTTTTTCTTAATGATTTACTTATTTATTTGAAAGTCAGAGTTACACAGAGAGAGAAGGAAAGGCAGAGAGATAGGAGAGGTCTTCTATCCACTGATTCACTCCCCAGTTGGTCGCAATGGCCGGAACTGGGCAGATCCAAAGCCAGGAGCTTCTTCTGGGTCTCGCACGCACATGCAGGGGCCCAAGGACTTGAGCCATCTTCTACTGCTTTCCCAGGCCACGGCAGAGCAGCCAGGAACTGAACCGGCACCCATGTGGGATGCTGGCGCTGCAGGCAGTGGCTTTGCCCACTACGCCACAGTGCCGGCCCCTGGACTCCAGAACCTTCTGGCAGCTTGACTGCTACGCCTCGCGGGCCCAAGGCAGTGCTTTTGAATCCGAGTGGCTCCCTGTGAACTCTGGCCCAGGCCACTGGACTCAAAGGCGGCTACGTTTCACACAGGACAGGCAGGGAAAGTGACTGCTGCTGCGAACTCTGACTTCAGTGAGACAGAAAGCACTGGGCATCAAGAAAAACCATGGGGCTGGTACTGTGGCCTGGCAGGTGGCACTGCCACCTGTGATGCTGGCATCACATACAGGCACTGCTCCAATTCTTATCCAGCTCCCTGTTAATGGCCTGGGAAAAGCAACAAAAGAAGGCCCAGCACTGGTTCGAGTCCCAGCTGCTCCTCTTCTGATCCAGCTCTCTGCTGTGGCCTGGGAAAGCAGTGGAAGATGGCCCCAAGTCCTTGGGCCCCTGCACCCTCATGGGAGACCTGGAAGAAGCTCTTGGCTCCTGGCTTCGGATTAGCGCATCTCCAACCGTTGCGGCCATCTGGGGAGTGAATCAGTGGATGGAAGACCTCTCTCTGTCTCTCCTTCTCTCTCCGTGATTCTAACTTTTAAAATAAATAAGTAAATCTAAAATAATAAAATAAAAATCTTACGGGGCCAGTATTAAGCAGCGCATCCCATATCAGGGTGCTGGTTCGAATCCTGGCTGCTCCACTTCCAATCTAGCTCCTTGCTAACGCACCTGGGAAAGTGGAAGACGGTACAAGCGCAAGGGACTCTGCCACCTATGCAGGACTCCCAGCTGGAGTCAGGGGCTCCGGCTTATGTATGCACAATAACACATGATTTAAATAAATCCTAAATGTATATATAAACACTTTTTATAAGTACAAAATAAAATTATAACAACACGGAAAAGGCAGCGTGACCACATCTTTGTTGGGGCACATGATAATGTTTCTCCCTGAACTCAGCCGTGTCTTAGACATGAACTGCAGCGACCCCACCCAGGACAACCCACTAGGTACACACATGCAGAGATGTCGGTGCGTGTGCACACAGACACGGGGGTTATTTACGGTTAGAATTTCAAGTGCTTCTTACTTGCTTATTCGTATTTTTCTGTATTGTTTGACCTTGTGTAACAGGTTCAAATTATTATTTTTTTATTTTTTGACAGGCAGAGTGGACAGTGAGAGAGACAGAGAGAAAGGTCTTCCTTTGCTGTTGGTTCACCCTCCAATGGCCGCCACAGCTGACGCGCTGCGGCCAGCGCACCGCACTGATCCGAAGGCAGGAGCCAGGTGCTTCTCCTGGTCTCCCATGGGGTGCAGGGCCCAAGGACTTGGGCCATCCTCCACTGCACTCCTGGGCCACAGCAGAGAGCTGGCCTGGAAGAGGGGCAACCGGGACAGAATCTGGCGCCCTGACCGGGACTAGAACCCGGTGTGCCGGTGCCGCAAGGCGGAGGATTAGCCTAGTGAGCCACGGCGCCGGCCACAGGTTCAAATTATTTTTATGATCAGAGGAGAGGTTTTTCATTTGCGGAAATGTTCCCCAAATCTATTTTAGAGAAATTAATGTGTTTGAGTACCCCCAAGAAAATTTATTTTTTTCTTTTAATTCATTTTTAACAGATTCAATATGACTTGTACAGACAAGTGCAAGAACATAATGATGTGCCCTCCCTCTCTCCCAAACTTCTCCTAAGCAGTGGCTCACGGGCTGGTAAGGGCCTTGGGGATGAAGCGGTGAGTGACGGACACCTCACCCCCCCACTGCGCCAAGATGAGCCGCCTGCCGTGGTCGGCACTTTCCTATCTGCACCAATGAACTCCCCCGGGGAAACAACCCGGGTTTCAGAATAACCGGGTGCATGTCCAAGTCACAAGCACGACACTGCATTTTTAGGAACCTCTGAAACTTTCTGAGTCTCACCTGCTCTGACAATTCTGGGTGTTTTTTTCTTCTAAAGATGTATTTATTTATTTTCAAAGCCAGAGCTACAGAGAGGGAGAGACAGAGACAAAGATATCTTCTATCCGCTGGTTCACTCCCCAGATGGCTGCAACAGCCAGTGCTGGGCCAGGCCAAAGTCAGGAGCCCGGAACTTCACCCAGATCTCCCACGTGGGTGGCAGGGACCCAAAAACTTGGGCCATCTTTTGTTGCTTTTCCCAGGGCATTAGCAGCCCTGCATCACAATGAAGCAGCCGGAACAGGAATCAGTGCCATGTGGCAGCTGGCATCGCAGGAGCAGCCACATCCAACACGCCACAACGCTCCCCAGACAATTCCACTTTAACATCAATGACAAAAATCCAACTTGAAAACAAAATCACGGGGCCAGCGCTGTGCTGGCAGGCAAGGCCTCTGCTTGCAGCATGGTATCCCACGTGGGCGCCGGTTCAAGTCCCGGCTGCTCCACTTCCCATCTAGTTCCCTGCTAAGGTGCCTGGGAAAGCAGCGGAGACGCCCCAAGTCCCTGGGCCTCTGCACCTGGAGACCAGAAGAACCTCCTGGCTCCTGGCTTCAGCTTGAGCCAGCCCTGGCTATTGCAGCTATCTGGGGAGTGAACAGGGGTGGTGTCGCTCCCCCTCTTCGTGGAGGAACGACACTAAGCCCTGCCTAGGCTTCCTATCCGAGTCACGGCACCATTATGTCGCTCCCCCTCTTCGTGGAGGAACGACACTGGACCCTGCGCTGTTCTTTCTGTCTGCTCGGCCCTCCCCGGGTTTGCGGCTGGTTCTTCCCGGGTTGGCTACCGACCCTTCCACCTCCGTGGAAGGGCGGTTCCTCCTGCCACTTTCCCCACTTCCGCGGGGGAGTGGCACACCGCCGGCCGGCTCTCTCGGGGGCTGCACGGGTGTTCCTTCAGATAGATGTTCCTGGTGCATGTTGTCTCTCTCCTCCTTTATAGTCCTCTTCCGCCAATCCCAACTCTGCTACCCACACGCCGAGTACGCTGCTCTCCTCCAATCAGGAGCAGGTCCCACAGTTTATTGGTTGAACTGGAGGCAGCTGTGTAGAAGCTGTTTCTCCTCTCCCAGCGCCATATTGTGGGAGAGCAGATGCATAGAATAAGTCTTAATTCCAGTAACTTAGTCTAGTCCGAGTTGCTCCCAGTTGCTCCCCACAGGGTGGAAGATCTCTCTATCCCTTCTTCTCTCTCTGTAACTCTGCCTTTCAAATAAAATAAATCTTTAAACAAAAAGAATAAATAAATCTTAAAAAAAAAAAAATCACAGGGCTGGCATGGTGGCGCAGGTTAATCTGCTGCCTGCGACGCCCACATCCCACATGGGTGCGGGTTCAAGTCCCAGCTGCTCCACTTCACCAGCTCCCTAATACACGGGAAAGCAGTGGAAGATGGCCCAAGTGCTTCTGTCTCCCAAGTGGAAGACACAGAGAAAGCTCCTGGCTTCAGCCTGGCCCAGCCACGGCTGTTGCAGCCATCTGGGAAGTGAACCAGCAGATGGAAGATTTCTCTCTCTGTGTAACTCTGCCTTTCAAGTAAGTAAATCAATCTTAAAAAATAAAATCATTATCTCTAAATGGCGCCTACAGGGTTAATAAAATTCCCTGGTGCTGGCATTGTGGAGAAGCTGGGTTCAACCACTGCTTATGATGCTGGCATTCCACGTCAGCACCAGTTCAAGTCCGGCTGCTGTTTCCAACCCAGCTCCCTATCACTGCATCTGGGAAGGCAGAGGCGGCTGGCCCAAGTACTGGGCACTGCCACCCACAGAGACCCTGATGGAGCTCCTGCCTCAGCCTCTGCAGAGCCCCTCAGGGAATGGAGGACAGGAGGTCTCTCTGTCCCTCCTCCATCTTTCAGATGAACGCTCAAGTCTGTTAAATAAAGGGGGGGGGGGGGGGGGGCAGCATTGTGCACAGCTAGTCTCAGCCACTGCTCACAATGCAGCATTCCAGAGTCCTGGCTGCTCCACTTCTGATCTAGCTCCCTGCGAATGTGCCTGGGAATGCAAGTGCTAGCGCCCTGCTGCCCACGTGGGAGACGCAAAAGCAGCTCCAGGCTCCACGCTTCAGCTTGGCCTGGCGCTGGGCCTGCAGCCATTTGTGAGTGAACCACTGGATGGACATCGATCTCTGACGCTCTCCCTAACTGCCTTTTTTTTTTTTTTTTTTTTGCCAGGCAGAGTTAGTGAGAGAGAGAGTTACAGACAGTGAGAGGGACAGAGACAAAGATCTTCCTTCCGCTGGTTCACTCCCCTAATGGCAACTACAGCCAGCGCTGCGCCAATCTGAAGCCAGGAGCCGGGTGCTTCCTCCCAGTCTCCCATGCAGGTGCAGGGACTCAAGCACTTGGGCCATCCTCCACTGCCCTCCCGGGCCACAGCAGAGAGCTGGCCTGGAAGTGGAGCAACTGGAACTAGTACCCGGCGCCCCAACTGGGACCAGAACCCGGGGTGCCAGCACTGCAGGTGGAGGATTAGCCAAGTGAGCCACGGCGCCGGCCCTAACTGCCTTTCAAATAAATAAATAATAAATCCTTTTTTTAAAAGATTTATTTATTTATTTGAAAGTCAGAGTTAGAGAGAGAGAGAGAGAGAGAGAGAGAGGTCTTCCATCCGCTGGTTCACTCCCCAGATGGCTGCGACAGCTAGAGCTATGCCAATCTGAAACCAGGAGCTTCTTCCAGGTCTCCCACGTGGGTGCAGGGGCCCAAGGACTTGGGCCGTCTTCCACTGCTTTCCCAGGCCATAGCAAAGAGCTGGATCGGAAGTGGAGCAGCCAGGCCTTGAACCGGTGCCCATATGGGATACCGGCACTTCAGGCCAGGGCATTAACCTGTTGCGCCCCAGCGCTAGCCCCAGTAAATAATCTTTTTTAGAAAATGAAATGGAGGCCAGCGCTGTGGCGTAGCGGGTAAAGCCACTGCCTGCAGTGCCAGCATCCCATATGGGAGCCAGTTCGAGTCCCAGCTACTACACTTCCCATGGCCCAAGCCCTTGTACCCACTTGGAGACCTGGAAGAAGCTCCTGGCTCCTGGCTTCAGATTGGTGCAGCTACACCCATTGGGGCCAGTTTGGGAGTGGACCAGCAGATGGAAGACCTCTCCTCTCCTCCTCTCCGTGTGTATGTGTAACTCTTTCAAATAAATAAATCTTAAAAAAAAAAAATGTGTTTATTTATTTGAAAGGCAGAGTTAGAGAGAGGCAAGGGAGAAACAGAGAGATCTTCCGTGCACTGGTTCACTCCCCAAGTGGCTGCAACGGTGGAGGGGCTGCGCCAGGCTGCGCCAGGAAGCCCATCCACACGTGGGTGGAGACCGAAGCTCTTGGGCCGTCTTCTGCTGCCTTCCTAGGTGCATTAGCAGGGAGCTGGCTCACAAGTGGAGCAGTCAGGTCTCAAATTGGTACCCATGTGGGACGCTGGTGTCGCAGGTGGTGGGCCTTGGTGGTCACTTCTAGAAACTAAATCTCCCGGACAAGTGCTGCAGCACCAGTGACAGCTCCAGGCAGCTGAGCGTGACCCTCGGCAGATCCCTGCTCCTCCAGCCTCATCCCGGCTTCTGTGAAAATGGACGGCTCACACGGCAGGGCCCTGCAGTCCCTCGCTCTAACGTACGACAGTTACATACGTGAACAGAACTTGGTTTTGTTTATGAATAAACAAAAACTCTATACGTATATATTTTTATCATTAAAGAGGTGTTAAAACATCTGCTTATAACATACTGGAACGCCTGTTCTGGAAGAGCTGGGTAGTAAATATTCCATATTCCAGCTCTGCCAACCACGCCCTTGGTCACGCCCACTCAGCTCCAAAGCAGCCAGAGGCAAGGAGACAGCGAGCTTGGCTGTGCTCCGGCAGCACCGCCTTCCCCAAGGCGGGAGCAGGCCCGGCAGTGTGCCGGCCTCTGGGCTGAAGTGAAAAGCAAAGCCGCGCACCTACTCCAAGTCTCACATCCCATTCCAGGTCTGGCTTGTGCTCCTGCACGTACGTTGTACTTTCCTTCTTTTTTTTTTTTTTTTTTTTTAGAGATTTATGTATTTACTTGAAAGGCAGTTAGAGAGAGAGGTTTTCCATCCACTGGTTCGCTCCCCAAAAGGCCGCAACAGCCAGGGATGAGCCAGCCCGAACTCAGGAGCTTCATCCAGGTCCCCCACGCGGGTGCAGGGGTCTAAGCGCTTGGACCATCTGCCGCTGCTCTCCCAGGTGCGTCAGCAGGGAGCCGGATCTGAAGTGGAACAGCCAGGACTCAAACTGGCACAACCTGCTGCCCCAGGACACCAGCCCCTCCCGTCACTTTTCGCTCACAGAGAGGCGGGTGTGGCTTTCACGTCTGAGAAACACTGGGATGGATGACTCAGTGCCTGCTTCCCCAGTTCCCCTTGGAAAGACACCGGATGCTTCCCCACATTTTCACTCACACACGTGAGAACACTTCTTCCGCCCACCCTTGAGCTCCAGGCCCTGCAACTTGAAGCAGTGACCAAGAGTGACCACCGAGCCTGCAGCAACCCCACCCAGACACAGCAGAGACGAGCATCGAGAGTGCCGAGGGAGGGAGGAGGAGGAGGAGGGCGGACAGGAGGGGAAGGCCGCGCCGCGGTACCTTTTTCAGAAACGTCGCAGCTGTTTCTCTCTTGGTCGCGGTGATCCGCTTCACGCCATCCGGGGACTGGACGCGGATTATCTGTTGCAGATGAAAGGAGACGTTTACCGCCCAGCTTACCTCCCAGCCTGTGAGCTCTGGCTCCCTGCAGGGTGAAGCCCAGCCTCGCCCTCCCCTGCCAACGCCCAAGCACACTTCCTAGAGGAGGAAGCGGGGGAGGCATCCGGAGGGTACCCTCTGGAGTCTCAATTCTTACCTAAGTTCACTCTGAAGTCATTTGACCTGACAGCTAAGATGCCCACAACCACATCAGAGAGCTGAGTTCAAAACCTGACTCCAGCTTCCTGCAGTGTACACCTGGGAGGCAGTGGTGATGGCTCAAAAGTAATCTGGTTCCTGCCACCCTCGTGGGAGACCCCTCTGACCCCGCTTCAGCCTGGACCATCCCCAGCCTTGGCAGGCATCTGGGGAGTGAACTGGCAGATGGGAACACACTCTCTGCATCTCAAATAAAAAAAATACTTTTTAAAAGACAATTTCAATTTTCATCCATTTTCTAAAATACTTATTTATTTACTTGAAAGGTAGAGTTATAGGGGCCGGCACTGTGGTGCAGCAGGTTAATGCCCTGGCCTGCAGTGCGGGCATCCCATATAGGCGCCGGTTCAAGACCTGGCTGCTCCATTTCCGATCCAACCCTCTGTTGTGGCCTGGGAAAGCAGTAGAAGGTGGCCCAAGTCCTTGGGCCCCTGCACCCACGTGGGAGACCCAGAAGAGGCTCCTGGCTCCTGGTTTCAGGTTGGCACAGCTCCAGCCATTGCGGCCAACTGGGGAGAGAACCATTGGATAGAAGACTGCTCTCTCTCTCTGCCTCTCCTCTCTCTGTGTAACTCTTTCAAATAAATAAATAAATCTTAAAACAAAAATGAAAGGTAGAGTTATAGAGAGGAGACAGAGAGAGCTTCCATCTGGTTCACTCCCCAAATGACCACAGTGACCAAGGCTGTGCCAGGCCAAAGTCAGGAACTTCTTCCAGGTCTCCCACGCACTGCACCACAGCACCGGCCCCAATCATCATTCTTCTTCTTTTCTTTTTTTTTTTTTTTTTTTGACAGGCAGAGTGGACAGTGAGAGAGAGAGAGAGAGAGAGAGAGAGAAAGGTCTTCCTTTTGCCGTTGGTTCACCCTCCAATGGCTGCCGCACTGGCTGCAGCGACCATTAAAGGGTGAACCGGGCCGGCGCCGTGGCTCAATAGGCTAATCCTCCACCTTGCGGCGCCGGCACACCGGGTTCTAGTCCCGGTTGGGGCGCCGGATTCTGTCCCGGTCGCCCCTCTTCCAGGCCAGCTCTCTGCTGTGGCCAGGGAGTGCAGTGGAGGATGGCCCAGGTGCTTGGGCCCTGCACCCCATGGGAGACCAGGAAAAGCACCTGGCTCCTGGCTCCTGCCAGGATCAGCGCGGTGCGCCGGCTGCAGCGGCGGCCACTGGAGGGTGAACCAACGGCAAAAGGAAGACCTTTCTCTCTGTCTCTCTCTCTCACTGTCCACTCTGCCTGTCAAAAAAAAAAAAAAAAAAAAAAAAAGGGTGAACCAACGATAAAGGAAGACCTTTCTCGGGCCGGCACCGCGGCTCACTAAGCTAATCCTCCGCCTAGCGGCGCCGGCACACCGGGTTCTAGTCCCGGTCGGGGCGCCAGATTCTGTCCCGGTTGCCCCTCTTCCAGGCCAGCCCTCTGCTGTGGCCAGGGAGTGCAGTGGAGGATGGCCCAAGTGCTTGGGCCCTGCACCCCATGGGAGACCAGGAGAAGCACCTGGCTCTTGGCTCCTGGCTCCTGCCATCGGATCAGCGCGGTGCGCCGGCCACAGCGCGCCGGCCGCGGCGGCCATTGGAGGGTGAACCAACGGCAAAGGAAGACCTTTCTCTCTGTCTCTCTCTCTCTCACTGTCCACTCTGCCTGTCAAAAATAAATACACACACACACTGACAGGACTGGTCTGGAAGGTCAGCAGGCCTGGGCACCGCCTGAGGGGGCGGGGCCGCCTGCAGCGCCAGCATCCACAACGGCTCCGGTTTGTGCCGTGTTTGCTCCACTTCGGATCCGGCGCTGCTGTGGCCCAGGAGTGCAGTGGAGGATGCCCTGGGTGCTTAGGCCCTGCACCCTATGGGAGACCAGGAGGAGGCCCTGGCCCCTGGCTTTGGGCGCTGGCTGTGGCAGCCATTTGGGGGGTGAACCAACGGAAGGAAGACCTTTCTCTCTCTCTCTCACTGTCCAACTCTGCCTGGCAAATAGAAAAAAAGTTTAAAAAAAAACCTCCCACTTGGCTGAAAAGGGTTTGCCCCATAAGTTCTCAACCTTGAAGACTGTCTTGAATGATCCGAGTTTCCCAACTGTGAAGAGCACAAAACATCTTACATCCTTTCGCTTCGTACCCACGCCTGTTAAACCGTCTACACCTCCTTACTGTCTCTGGCGAGCAGGTGCGCTTCCGCGGCAGCGGCAAGGCCTGCGTCTGCTCGTTCCTGGAACCTCTCAAAGCCTGGGCTGCGCTTCCCTGCGGCCCCGGCCCGGCGCACCGACACCGCTGGGCGCCCTGGGACCCCCGCCCGGAACACCGACACCGCTGGGCGCCCTGGGACCCCCGCCCGGAGCACCGACACCGCTGGGCGCCCTGGGACCCCCGCCCGGAACACCGACACCGCTGGGCGCCCTGGGACCCCGGCCCCGCCACCCCTCGGGAGATGAAGGACTGATGGAACAAGTCAGCTACACCCACAGAAACCGGTTCTAAAGTCTAACTTAAAAAAAACTTCGACAGCGATTTCAAAGAGGACTGCTTTAACTCCTCACCGCCTGGGAAATTCAACGAGAGAGGAAGCCTCACCTCCTACCCGCCCGGAGGCCAAGGCTGGGGAGCCAAGGCACCAAACGGAGCCGGGACCCGCATGGCCGCGGGGGTCCCACAAACGGAGCCGGGACCCGCACGGCCGCGGGCGCCCCACAACCGCAGCCGGGACCTGCACGGCCGCGCGGGTCCCACAACCGCATCCAGGACCTGCACGGCCGCGGGCGCCCCACAACCGCAGCCGGGACCCGCACGGCCGCGGGCGCCCCACAAACGGAGCCGGGACCCGCACACGGCCGCGGGGGTCCCACAACCACAGCCGGGACCCGCACACGGCCGCGGGGGTCCCACAAACGCAGCCGGGACCCGCACACGGCCGCGGGGGTCCCACAAACGCAGCCGGGACCCGCACGGCCGCGGGCTGTCAGCGCCGGTGCCGCTCCCCCCGGAGACCCCAAGCCCCTCGGCGCCTTCCCGGCGCAACTTCTCACGAGTTCGCCGTGACCGCTGTCTTTCTGATTTCCTGGCCATTTCCTTTGGCCAACTTTGGGCGGGAAGCGGCGCAGTCCGGGACAAGCGTCAGCCCGGCCGGTCGCCCGTTCCCAGCAGGCAGGTGTCCGGTCCCGCGCCCCCCTCCCGGCCGCTCCCGCCCAGGCGGAGCGCGAGGCCGCGGAGCCCCGAAGGCGGCCTTGGGAAGGCCGCGACCCCGCTCGGGGGCCCGAGGGCTCCCGCCAGGCGGCTCCGCAACTGCGGACGCGCCCGGCCCGGCCCTGCCCGCCGGCCGCCGGGTCACGACAGGCCCGGCCAGAGCCAGGCGCGGGAGCACGCCGAGGGGCCGACGCCGCGGAGGGGCCCGCCGAGGCCAGGGGAGGGCCGGCCGCGGCGCCGCCTCCCCACAGGCCGCCGCGCAAATCTGCTGCCTCATCCCGGCGCCCCGCTCCCGCCCGGCCGCCGCACTCACGATGCTCTCGGCCATGGCGGCCGCCGCTGTCTCCGGGCTCGAGCCCCGGGCCGCCGCCGCCGCCGCCTGCCGCCCCGTGGGCCTCGCAGCCCCGGCCTCAGCCCCGGCCCCGGCCTCCCGCCGCCGCCGCCACCGCCGCTCCAGCTTCGCCGCCCGCCCGGCCGCCGCCGACGTCCGGTGCTTCGCCTGACGCGCTCCGCCGGGCCCTCAGCCCGCAACGCAGGTTCCGGCCTCAGGGACGGCCCCGCGCATGCGCGGGCGCGGCGCGCGGCCCCGCCCCCTCAGCTGCCCATCCGGCCAGGCTCCGCCCCCTCGGCGAGCGCGCGTGCCCGGGCGTCGGGGCGGCTGCGGGGCGGCTGCGGGGCGGCTGCGGGGCGGCTGAGGGGCGGCTGCGGGGCGGCTGCGGGGCGGCTGCGCGGAGACCCCCGCGCGTCCGAAGCCTCGCCGGGGCTCGCTGCGGAGTTGCAGGCGTCAGGCTGCTCACAGACGAGCAAGAAGTAATCTCGGCGGGGCGGGGTCCATCTTCGTGCGTAGGTTTCACATTTTTTGCGCTGAAACAGACTTTAATCCCATTTCTCCCAGAACTTTCACGCCCCTGGTAGATGAGCCCGCGCCAGCCAAGCGGGGCTTCCTCCTGCGCCTGCTGTCTCTGAAAGGCGGGCGGAGTGGCAGAGGAGGACGCACAGCCGGGGACCCCCCATCTCCCATGCGGAGGGTCAGGGTCAGGGTCAGGGTCGGATTGGGTTAGGGTTAGGGTTAGGGTTAGGGTTAGGGCTAGGGTTAGGGCTAGGGTTAGGGTTAGGGTTAGGGTTAGGAGTAGGATTAGGGTTAGGGTTAGGGTTGGGTTAGGGTTAGGGTTGGGTTAGGGTTAGGGTAGGGCTAGAGTTGGGTTAGGGTTAGGGCTAGGGTTAGGGTTAGGGCTAGGGTTAGGGTTAGGGTTAGGGTTGGGTTAGGGCTAGGGGTAGGGTTATGGCTAGGGTTGGATTAGGGTTAGGGTTAGGGTTGGGTTAGGGTTAGGGCTAGGGTTGGGTTAGGGTTAGGGTTAGGGCTAGGGTTGGGTTAGGGTTAGGGTTAGGGTTAGGTCTAGGGTTAGGGTTAGGGTTATGGCTAGGGTTGGGTTAGGGTTAGGGTTAGGTCTAGGGTTGGGTTCGGGTTAGGGCTAGGGTTGGGTTGGGGTTAGGGTTAGGGTTATGGCTAGGGTTGGGTTAGGGGTAGGGGTAGGGCTAGGGTTGGGTTAGGGTTGGGTTAGGGTTAGGGTTAGGGTTAGGGTTATGGCTAGGGTTGGGTTAGGGGTAGGGGTAGGGCTAGGGTTGGGTTAGGGTTAGGGTTGGGTTAGGGTTAGGGTTGGGTTAGGGTTAGGGCTAGGGTTGGGTTAGGGTTAGGGTTAGGGGTAGGGTTGGTTTAGGTTTAGGGTTGGGTTAGGGTTAGGTTTGGGTTAGGGTTAGGGCTAAAGTTGGGTTAGGGTTAGGGCTAGGGTTAGGGTTAGGGCTAGGGTTGGGTTGGGTTAGGGTTAGGGTTAGGGTTGGGTTGGGTTAGGGCTAGGGTTAGGGTTAGGGTTGGGTTTGGGTTAGGGTTAGGGCTAGGGTTGGGTTAGGGTTAGGGTTATGGCTAGGGTTGGGTTAGGGTTAGGGTTAGGGTTAGGGTTGGGTTAGGGTTGGGTTAGGGTTAGGGTTAGGGTTAGGGTTAGGGTTCACTCTCCAGATGCCAGCAGCAATACCTGAGCCGTCCCCTGCACAGTAGCAGGGAGCCAGGCCGGGGCTGGAGCGTGGAGGGCCTGGAATGCAGGGACCCTCCTGTGGTTTGCGGGGAGTCTGGAGCCTCTCTTAGCTGCTTTGAATTCTCAAGTGCTCCACCTGTGCCTCCGGCGCATGCCAGACCCTGCAAAGTCTGCCGCTCACCCTGCATGTGGTTGTGAAAAAGTTACGAAGACCCCAGAGAGGCTGAGACTCTCCTCGTTAGCCCCTGGGCCCACTCTGCTGTGCTGAAAAAGTCAGGAGGTGGTCCGCACCCCACCCCCTCCCTTCCCGGGAAGTCTGGGGCACCGGCTGTGCTGAGCACCGAGCCTCTCCCCGCACAAACGTTCACCGAGGCTTCCACGAGGGGCAGGCGCCAGAACCCTGCCTTCGTGGACGTGTCCACAGGAAACACACAGCGTCACATGTGATCAGGCATGATCGGAGGGAGGTGGGAGGGCAGGAGAGAGATAGGCAGGGCCCAAGCAAGAGCGGCCCTCCCTAAAGGAAGCCCTCCTTCCTCAATGAACGTGGCCATGGCTGCACGCCTTCTCTGTGCCTGTGCTTTGAATTCTTCTCTAAGCAAAAGGCAAGAGCCTGGGGTAATCATTGTGGCCTAGCCCAGCCCACCACAGTGGGAGTGCAGGACCAGAGGTGGCGGAGACAGCCCCCGGAGAACACCGGCAGGACGCGTGGTGGACACCACCCGGGGCCCTGGAGAGGGACAGAGGGTGGGCTCCTGAAGCTCCCTGCTCTGCCGGGATGGCCTTTGTGGCCCTTAGGTCAAAATGAAGGAACTGCCACAGCCCTGCCCCAAGTCCTGATACAAGGAAATTTTTTTTAAGAGACACAGAAGAGTGGGCCAGTGCCGCGGCTCACTAGGCTAATCCTCTGCCTGTGGCGCCAGCACACCGGGTTCTTGTCCTGGTCGGGGCGCCGCATTCTGTCCCGGCTGCCCCTCTTCCAGGCCAGCTCTCTGCTGTGGCCAGGGAGTGCAGTGGAGGATGGCCCGAGTGCTTGGGCCCTGCACCCCATGGGAGACCAGGAGAAGCACCTGGCTCCTGCCTTCGGATCAGCGCGGTGCACCGGCCACAGCGCGCCGGCCATGGCGGCCATTGGAGGGTGAACCAACGGCAAAGGAAGACCTTTCTCTCTGTCTCTCTCTCTCACTGTCCATTCTGCCTGTCAAAAACAAACAAACAAACAAACAAACACAAACAAATAACTGTGTGGTGAGATGATGCTGGCATTAGAAGTAGAATGCATACTATCATGCAGTCAGACAAATGTACAGAACCACAGTGTCTGTGTTCCCCATAATTGTGAGGCACATGTACTTGGCCTTAAATATGTACAAATTATTACCCCCCCCAAAAAAAAAAAGAGAGACACAGAAGGGCCGGCACTGTGGCATAGTGGGCTAAGCCTCCAAATTCAGCGCCGGTATCCCATATGGACACCAGTTCAAGTCCCAGCTGCTCCTCTTCTGATCCAGCTCTCTGCTGTGGCCTGGGAAAGCAGCGGAAGATGCCCAAGTCCTTGGGCCCCTGCACCCGCATGAGAGACCCGGAAGAAGCTCCTGGCTTTGGATCCGCCCAGCTCTGGCCGTTGCAGCCACCTGGGGAGTGAACCAGCGGATGGAAGACCTTTCTCTCAGTCTCCACCTCTCTCTATCCATAACTCTTCCTCTCAAATAAATAAATAAATAAATAAGATCTTTAAAAAAGAAAGAGAGACACAGAGACAGAGAGAGCTTCCAAATACCCACAAGGGCGTGGACTGGGCCAGGCTGGAACCAGAGGCCCAGAACTCCACCCAGGTCCCGCACCTGCCCCAGTGCCCCCCCCCCCCGAGCCGTGGCAGGGAGCTGGCACCCGAGAGAGCCTCGTGCTGGGCCGTGCTGTGCTGGAGGGGAGAGCAGGAGAGGGCTGACCGTGGCTGTGACAGGCAGCCACGGGGTGATGAACCCACGCCGGATAACCACGGAGATGCACGGGTGAGGGCAGAGCCCGCGGGGCCCGATCACCTGTCAGGCTCCTCCTCCCGGCACTGTCAACGTGAGGATTAAGTTTCCAGTGCCTGAATTTTGAGGGACACCCTCAGCCCGCGCTCCCCACCCCCCCACCGCACCCCCGTCTAGAGTGGAAGCTCCGTCGGTGCAAACAGCGCTGAGTGAGGCCGAATCCTCCTGTCAGGGAGCCGCTGTCCACCCGAGCTGTGCAGAAGACCCACGGACTGCTCCCCTAGCGCCCGGGTCTGCCATCCCGAACCCGGCTGCAGCCAGCGCGGGGTCGTCCTGGGAGCCCAGCGAGGTCAGGGAGCGGCCGCACGAATCGAGCCCCTGTGGTACACGTGGGACAAGGCCCCAAAGCCCAGCCGAGAGGGGCTGCTGCTGCCCGCGCTGCGGAGGAAGCCTGCACGGAGTCGGTGGCCTGAAGCTGGACACGGGCTTGGGGGCATCCGGCTGAGCACGGCACAGCCGGGGACAACACGGGTGCAAGGGATCCAGGCCATTTGGGGCAGGAAGCAGCAGACGACGGTGCTGAGGACGATGTGTGAAGCTGAGAAGAGGCTGGGCCTCGAATGTCACAGGGACCCAGGAGCAGGCAGGTGGCCCGGCTCCGATCCTCGGCTCCGGCTCCAGCTCCGGCTCTGGCTCCGGCTCCGGCTCCGGCCTCCCGCTTGCTGCTAATGCAGGGCCTGGGAGGTGGCCGGCAGCGACTCAGTAGCTGAGTGCCTGTCTCCTACGGGGGAAAGCTGGACTGGGTTCCCAGCTCCTGGCTCAGCCCAGCCCTGGCACAGAACCAAAGCTCAAACAGAGAGCAGGCGGGGTGGGGGAGACAGGACGGGGCACGAGGTGGATCCCGGGAGGCCCCTCCCTCTTCCCCAGGGACCTCCAGGGGTCCTCCAGCCCCGGACAGCTCTGATTTGCCCTCCCACACTTCACACAGGTCCCAGCGGGAGCCAGGGAGGCCCAGGGAAGGCAGCCAAGGCAGAGGCAGGAGGGGCCCCGCATTAGGGAGCCTCTGAACTCTGACCCGTGGCGTCAGGACACGGGGGACCAGGACAAGGCTCTGCTCTGGAGAAGCAGGGAGGGTGGGGCCGCCCTCAGCTCACGCCTTGAAACCAGCAAGCACAGGCCGGCGTTGTGGCATGGAAGGCTCAGCCGGCACCCTGTAGGGGCACAGTCCGTGTGTGGCTGCTCCACTTCCAATCCAGCTCCCTACTAATGAGCCTGGGAAAGCAGCAAAGGAAGTGCTTGGGCCCCTGCTGCCCGTGTGGGAGACCCGGCTGACGCAGCCACCTGGGGCGGGAACCAGCGATGGAAGACCTCTCTGTCTCTGACTCTCCCCCTCTCTGGATAACTCCACCTTTCAAATTAAATCTCTCTCTCTCTCTCTCTCTCTCTCTCTCACACACACACACACACACACACACAGCAAGTCTGCAATTGGGCAGTGGACAGCAGAGGAGGGAGCAGGAGAGTCGCCCAGGCCTCGGGCTGCTAGGGGGCCGCTGGGCCGTTGTGAGCCGGTTCTCAGGGTCTGCGGCCCCGGGAGGGCTTATGGAGCAGCCACAGGGCCCACGCGGGGGCCTGCAGCAATGGCCTGGAGCGGCACCCAGCCCCCCGCAGCCCGGCCCGGGAACTCGAGGTCAAGCAGAGACACTGCAGGCGTCCAGTCTCATGAGCAGTGGCCGCGTTAAGCCCCAAAATGTGACTCCTCACGTGACCCGACCACGCCTTTGGCAGCAGCTCCCCCAGCCCTGGGCCTGAGCGGCACCACTGCCGAGCTGACGATGGAGGAGTGGGAGAGGAGCCCCCTGCTGCCCCAGGTGAGCCAGGGCCCCTGAGCCCCCCAATCCCGGCCTCCCCCGAGCCGCGCTTTGGGCGTCCCTGTCAGCCTAGGGCCTGGGCTGCAGTGAGCAGGACCCCTCCCCACGGACCCAGGCAGGCCTCAGGGGGATGCATATGGCTCCCCTGGGGCCAGGGGAGAAGTGGAAGCAAATGCCCCTCGCTGGACGCCCTTGGCCTCCAGCAGCCCCCGCCTGGCCGCCTGTGGCCGGGGGCCTGGGCCTTCTGCTCTGATTTGGGGCCTGGGGGCTGACAAACACCCTCTTCGTCTCTGCTCTGCAGGCAAGGCCCAGACGGCTGGTCCTGGTAGACGGGGTGGAGTGGGACCCTTCCTCACTGCGTGGCCCTGGCTCTAATGCCCCTCGCCTGGTGGGAAACCCTGTCCCCGGCAGAACGGGGTCCCGGCAGGAGAGCTGGGAGGAGCCAGGCGGCCTGGTCTCTGCCTGCAGCGCCCCCGGCCGGGCCCTCCCAGCCGCCTCGGCTGCCGGCCTGGCACAAGGCCCAGCCCTTGGTGGGGCTCCCAGGGAGGTTCTGGAACACCCCAGAGTGGGGGCAGCAGGGCGGGGAGGTCTCTCCCAAGGCTGCACAAGCTCACCCCACAGACCTGCCCCAGACCCATGGAGGCAGCCAGGCCACCCAAGCTGCACCAGGGGGCCACCCACCCCATCACGCAAGTGTGGGCGGCAGCCCCTCCCTCCCGTGGCTGGAGCAGAGGAGACCTCCGGGACCCTGCAGGGTGCGGCCACCACTCTGCTCTGAGAGAGGCTGGGCCACAGTCCAGGGCCAGGGCCCGAGCCAGGCCGCACAAGCCACAGGCCCCTGTGCGCCCACCGCCCAGTCGCCGAGCCCCCGCCCCTCCCCCACTGGGGGGGTTTCGTCCTTGCTGTCAAGTGGTCTTCCGGTTTCCCTTCCTCCCGCAGGACGCTGCTGGCCGAGAGCCGCCCCTCTCGGTGGACAGCCCGCCCACTTCGAGCCGCGCGGGTCTGGCGTCCTGGGAGGACAGGGCCAGGGTCCTCCGGGGCTACAGCGCCTGTGCCCCCGGGGCCCAGCAGCCGCCCTGCAGGAGAGGCCCGCCCCGCCCCCTCCCCGGGCCGGGTGGCTGCCTCAAGTGCCTGGCCTTCTTCTCCAACTTCCTGTTTGCCCTGCTGGCCCTGCTGGCCCTGGCCGTCGGGCTCTGGGGCCTGGCCGTCAAGGGGTCTCTGGGGAGTGACCCGGGGCGGCCCCTGCCGGCGGACCCCATGCTGGGGCTGGTGACGGGGGCGCTGGCACTCAGCGCCGTGAGCCTGGCCGGCTGCCTGGGCGCCCTGTGTGAGAGCGCCCGTCTGCTGCGCTGCTTCTCCTGGGGGGTCCTCGCCCTCCTGCTGCTCGAGGCCCTGGCGGGGGCCCTGGTGGTGGCGCTCTGGGGGCCTCTGCAGAGCGGCCTGCAGCACAGCCTGCGCGTGGCCGTCGCTCACTACCAGGACGACCCGGACCTGCGCTTCCTCCTGGACCAAGTGCAGCAGGGGCTGCGGTGCTGCGGGGCGGCGTCCTACCGGGACTGGCAGGGGAACCCGTGAGTGAGCCGAGTGCCGGGGAGGGGTGGCCCTGGTGGCGGCCAGGCCGCACGCGCGCGCGCATGCACACATACACGCATGCACACACACAACGCGCACATGTGAACACACGCACACACGTGAACACACGCAAGCACGTGAACACACGTGCGCGTGCACACATACACACGTGTGCACACACATGCACGCAACCCAATGAACATAAACGCGCACATGTGAACATGCACACACGCACGCGCACACACATGCACATGCACACACATGCACGCACACACGGGCACACGTCTCACGTGTTCAGGCGTGCGCACACTCCCACCACACCCACGTGCACTCACTTCCGTGTTCTCACGCACTCACACAAAATCGGGCTAAAGCAGGGTGTCATCCTGGCGTGGGACTCCGAGCGCGTGTGCACTGCGTGCGTGTGTGTGCACCCATGTGTGAGTGTGCGTGTGTGCCTGAGATTTAACGCTGGTTATTTAGGGATGCAGTGTAGCGATTTTTAATGCTCTGCTCAAGGGTAGGTGGGCCCGAGCAGCACCTGCTGTCCACGCCACACCCAGCAGAGAGGACGTGGGCTCCCTCCTATGACCCTCCCCGGGTGTGCCCAGGGCCCTGGGTCAGAGGAGACGCGCGGGCTCCCGCCTCGGACCCTCCCCGGTGTGCCCAGGGCCCTGGGTCAGAGGAGACGCGGGGCCACGCGGGCTCCCCCCTCGGACCCTCCCCGGTGTGCCCAGGGCCCTGGGTCAGAGGAGACGCGGGGCCACGCGGGCTCCCCCCTCGGACCCTCCCCGGTGTGCCCAGGGCCCTGGGTCAGAGGAGACGCGGGGCTGGCCCCTTGTGCCTGGCAGGCCTCATGTGTCCGCCCTGCTGTGCCCCAGTGGCTCCAGGAAGGGAGCCGAGGGCTCCGTCACGCACGCCTCCCTGAGGCCTTGCCCCCCTCCCCTGCCCACAGTGAGGCCGAGGGAGGCCACGGGACGGGCTGGGGGCTGTGACGGGAGCAGCGCTCCTTAGCCACCCCGGCGACCCTCCCCTCTCTGCCTCCCTGCCTTTGCGGCCCAGTGCAGCCCCCCAGGCCCTGGCTCTTCCTCCTAAGAGCCCAAGGCCCGAGGACAGGTCCGCGTGGACTCGCACAGCTCCGCCGGGGCACGAGTGCTGCGGCCACCGCGGGCGACTCAGAGCGGGAGGCGGGCAGAACGCTCCGATGCGGCAGTGCTCGGCCTCAGGGATTCCTCGCCGCATCAAACGCCTGTCTGCCCGTCAGCCTTTTCCCTGAAGACTTTCCTCCTCGCCAGGGCAGCGACCGCATCTGCCTGCCACGCACCCGTGTCTGTGCGCGTGTGTGCACACCTGCGGGTGTGTGTGCGTGCGCGCGGCCGAGGAAGCCGAGGGACCGCGGGCACCGGCCCCGCGAGTGACACCTAGCGGCTCTTGCAGGTACTTCAACTGCAGCGCTCGCGGGCCGCGGGCCTGCAGCGTCCCGGCCTCCTGCTGCGTGGACCGCTGGGAAGACGGCGCCTCCGTCAACGACCAGTGCGGCTCCGGGGCGCTGCGCCTGGAGGAGGCGGCGGCTCAGAGCGTGGTGCACCTGCGGGGCTGCGGGCCCCCGCTCCGGCAGTGGCTGCGAGGCGGCGCGCGGGCCCTGGGCGGCTTCCTGATTGCGGTTGTGGTGGTCCAGGGCGTGGAGCTCCTGTTGGCCACGCAGCTGGTTAGGGCCCTCGCTGTCCGCAAAGGGGAGCCGGCAGAGCCAGGGCTGCCTTTCCCTCCGGCCCAGCAGCGGAGATGAGGCCGGGACTGGGCCTCTGCTCTCCCTCCAGCCCACCCAGACCCCTGGGCTGCCCCAACCTGCTGCCCAGGGTCCACGTCCCTCCTGGTTCTGGGGCTTCCCGAGGCCCTGCTGCAACCCCCACTCTGGCCGCTGCCTGATTCCGGCTTCTGGAGACCTTTGCCACCAGACGCACCTGATTGGCCAGCACTGCCTGCCCCTTGCAAGGCCTCGGTGGTCCGAGTGTGTGCCCCGTCTGCCTCCAGCAGCGGGTGCCAGGCAGAGGCAGCTGGCTCTGGGAACAGGGCCCTGGACGAGAGCCTGGCACCCAGCTGCACCTCCTCCCCAGACCGGCACCTCCCCTCCCCTGGCCACCCGTTTCCTGGCCGCTGGGGGTGCCAAGGGCACAGCCAGACTTCCTGCAGCGAAGGGCAGGGTCTTTGGAAGCAGCTGAGGAGCTGAGACGTCCAGGGGCCACGAGCCCACCAGGGCCCCTCTCACCACGGGGTCCTGTGGGCCTGCACCTGTCACACGCGTGGGACCAGGGCCCCCTCTCACCACGGGGTCCTGTGGGCCTGCAGCTGTCACACGCGTGGGACCAGGGCCCCCTCTCACCACGGGGTCCTGGGGGCCTGCAGCTGTCACACGCGTGGGACCAGGGCCCCCTCTCACCATGGGGTCCTGGGGGCCTGCAGCTGTCACACGCGTGGGACCAGGGCCCCCTCTCACCACGGGGTCCTGTGGGCCTGTCTGCACCTGTCACACGCGTGGGACAAGGGGCCCCTCTCACCACGGGGTCCTGTGGGCCTGCAGCTGTCACACGCGTGGGACCAGGGCCCCTCTCACCACGGGGTCCTGTGGGCCCATCTGCACCTGTCACACGCGTGGGACCAGGGCCCCCTCTCACCACGGGGTCCTGTGGGCCTGCAGCTGTTACACGCGTGGGACCACAGGGGCCCTTCCAAGAGTCACCCCGGTGGCAGCTGTGTGAACGCTCCACGCGCCTGAACGCTTGGCATGACACCATGTGCTGTGGGGGAGTGTGCACAGCTCCCCGGGGGCAGGTGGACAGCTCCCCAGGGGCAGGTGGACAGCTCCCGGGGGCAGGTGGACAGCTCCCAGGGGCAGGTGGACAGCTCCGTGGGGGCAGGTGCACAGCTCCCAGGGGCAGGTGGACAGCTCCCGGGGGCAGGTGGACACACTGCCCCTCTCTCTGCTTCTCCATGTCCTCACTTGTGAGGTGGGGATGATGATCCCGCCTCATGGCGAGAGGCGTCTGTGGGCCGTGTCCAGTCCCACCTTCTTGGTGGCCAGCACGGTGCCCACTGGGAGTGCGTGTGGGCTGCTTGGACGTGTCCAGGGCCATCACAGCTGAGGTTCAGTGAGGCGCACGCTCTGATGGGTTTTCCACCTGCCCCCCACCGTGCCTGGCCAGCTCTCTTGCCCACCACCCACCACCCTGTGTCTTCCTCCCCTGGCTCCCGCCCAAGCGGCCGTCCCCCACGCATGCCCGGATGAGCAGGACAATTTTATTTCTGGGACAGGGTCAGCAACAGTGGGTGGTGTGGGAGGGCCTCAACCAGTCCCCAATGCCCCCAGGACCCCCAACCACCACGTCCCACCCTAGGGTGCCCAGCTGGGAGGGGCTGCAGAGGCGGAGCCGCTGGTCGCCCAGACACCAGGACAGGGCCCCGCCCTGCTCCTCTACCGCCCCCTGCAGTCCCGAGGGGTGGGCCGGTGTCTCCCAAGGTAGGCGGGGCGGGGGAGGGTCTGGAGGCCGGAGGTCACTGCCCCCCTCCACGTGCCATCTGGGCTGGGCGGGGGCTCCTCTACAGGAATCCTGGGTGGGGTTGGAAGCAGGCAGGGGGGTGGCCCAGGCCTGGCCGGGGTCTGGCACTAGATGATGCCGTACTGCGCCAGCTCGTGCAGCTCCAGGTGGTTGAAGGCCTCCCAGGGGCAGATGACGGTGATGTCTGCAGAGGGCGCCGTGCGTCAGGAGGACCCCCAGCCAGGCCGGGGCCACCCCTGCCCCCGTGGCTCCCATGGAGACTGTGGGTTCAAAGGCCACAGAGCAGAGCCCAGGGCAGGGTCCCCCTCCCAGGAACACTGGGGACTGTCTCATCCGTGGAACTGAAGCTTGGTGCTGGGGAGTGACGGGGGCACTGGAGGGGCCCTCGGAAAGGCGGGGAGGGCTGGGGGCTGTGGGGCACAGTGGGCCCGGGCTGTGGCCGTCCTACCTGTTCCCAGGCCTTCCATGCCGGGGATGTCGTCCCCAAACCTGCAAGGACAGTGTAGTCAGGGAGAAGGCCTGAGAGCAGGACCCCGCGGGCCCCTCCCCTGGGGGCGGGGACGAGTCTGCTACCTGAGGACGACTGAGTCCTGAGAAGGGGGAGCAGGGGCAGGAGGGGGCCCGGGTGCAGGGACAGGAGGGGGCCCGGGTGCAGGGACAGGAGGGGGCCCGGGTGCAGGGGCAGGAGGGGGCCCGGGTGCAGGGACAGGAGGGGGCCCGGGTGCAGGGGCAGGAGGGGGCCCGGGTGCAGGGACAGGAGGGGGCCCGGGTGCAGGGACAGGAGGGGGCCCGGGTGCAGGGACAGGAGGGGGCCCGGGTGCAGGGGCAGGAGGGGGCCCGGGTGCAGGGACAGGAGGGGGCCCGGGTGCAGGGGCAGGAGGGGGCCCGGGTGCAGGGACAGGAGGGGGCCCGGGTGCAGGGACGACTGGGTGAGCAGTGCAGGGACAGGAGGGGGCCCGGGTGCAGGGACGACTGGGTGAGCAGTGCAGGGACAGGAGGGGGCCCGGGTGCAGGGGCAGGAGGGGGCCCGGGTGCAGGGACAGGAGGGGGCCCGGGTGCAGGGACAGGAGGGGGCCCGGGTGCAGGGGCAGGAGGGGGCCCAGGTGCAGGGGCAGAAGGGAGCCCGGGTGCAGGGGCAGGAGGGGGCCCGGGTGCAGGGACGATTGGGTGACCAGTGCAGGGGCAGGAGGGGGCCCGGGTGCAGGGACGATTGGGTGACCAGTGCAGGGGCGGGGGGGGCCCGGTGCAGGGGTGGGCACCTGCCCGGGTGCGGAGGTGGCTGCGTGCTTTCCTTGTCACCAGCATGTAGAAGTGTCAGGGCCCCCAATCCTCCTCCCCCGTCTCCGCCCCATCAGGCCCCAGGAACCTCCCTGTGCCTGTGATGAGGATGGGGCCACCTCAGCCCCCCCCAGTCCTCCCCACCTGCAGGTGTCGCCTGGAGGGGAGGGATTGCCTCCCCTCCCCCAGCTTTGCTTACCCCTGGACGCCCTTTTTGGGGGGCTTGCTCTTGAACTGCCTGGTTTGCCGCTGCTTAAACTTGGGGGGCCCCTTCCTGGGGGTGACAGGCCCTCCGATCACCCTGGTGGCCGAGCGGATCTCTGCCTTGGGTGGCTCCAGGCTCATGGTGAGGCTGGCAGAGACACCGCAGGACCCTTCGTGTCTGGATTCTCTTGTCCCAGGCTGGACTCCTCATGCGGCTGTGGGCAGAGCAGGTGGGGCCCGGTCAGCCCCTGCTTCCGCCACAGCCCTGGACCTCAGCCCACCGGAGCAGAGGGGCCGAGAGGAGAGCCTTGCCACCCTCCAGCATGACGGGCACCTGCCGGGACCCTCCTTCCTCCGCCCGGCCCGGCTCCCCCGTGGAGGACCCCGCTCCCACCTAGCCCTGTGCCCCCACTGCCCTCACTGCTGCCCACACCAAACCCTTCTCCTGGCCCAGGACAGGTCCAAACCCTGGCTTCCCACGGAGGACCCCTTGGTGCCTGCATCCCCCCTGGACAGAGGGGTGATTGGCGTCTGAACCCAACCACTTGCTGTGCAAAGCCTCACCCGGTCCAGCCTTGCTGTTCTTAGGGCTGCCCACCCTCCAGGTCCCCGGGGGAGGCCTTGCCCCAGCCCACCCAGCCGTGGCTGTGCCCCCAGGCCAGATCTATCCGCTCTTGCCAGGCACTGGCCCGCACCCTGGCTGTGGATGGGCGTTAGCTGTCCCTCGTGCCACACCTGTGCCGTGCTGGTGAATAGCAGCCCAGGAGCGCGCGCCCTCCTGCTGAGGCTGTCCTGGCACCGTGGGCAGGTGACGGCTCTGTCCCCTGAGCCTCTCCCCAGATGCCCTAAGCCCCAGTGACCTGGGCCAAGGGCAGCCCTAAGCCTATTACCATGGAGGGGGATGACACCTGTAATCTCCTGGGGACTGGGTAAGCCCCACGTGCCGCACGGCTCTGGGGCACAGACAGGGCCACCGTTCCCCTCACTCACACACAACACCCCAGAAACCACCTCTCGGGGTCCCCTTTCTTGCCCCTGGTCTTGTGGGGAGCCTTGGTCACTGCTCTTTTGCCAGGCGGCATGGGCAAGTGGCCCTGTCCTGAGAGGTCGGCTCTGACAGGGCTGGCCAGCCCTGCCCTTGGGAGGGACCAGGACTTGGGAGTCCTGGGTGCTCACGCCCCATGGCACCCACCCCCGTCTGAGCTCCAGGACTCGGGGGTCCTGGGTGCTCACGCCCCATGGCACCCACCCCCGTCTGAGCTCCAGGACTCGGGGGTCCTGGGTGCTCACGCCCCATGGCACCCACCCCCGTCTGAGCTCCAGGACTCGGGGGTCCTGGGTGCTCACGCCCCATGGCACCCACCCCCGTCTGAGCTCCAGGACTCGGGGGTCCTGGGTGCTCACCCCCATGGCACCCACCCCCGTCTGAGCTCCAGGACTCGGGGGTCCTGGGTGCTCACGCCCCATGGCACCCACCCCCGTCTGAGCTCCAGGACTCGGGGGTCCTGGGTGCTCACGCCCCATGGCACCCACCCCCGTCTGAGCTCCAGGACTCGGGGGGTCCTGGGTGCTCACGCCCCATGGCACCCACCCCCGTCTGAGCTCCAGGACTCGGGGGTCCTGGGTGCTCACGCCCCATGGCACCCACCCCCGTCTGAGCTCCAGGACTCGGGGGTCCTGGGTGCTCACGCCCCATGGCACCCACCCCCGTCTGAGCTCCAGGACTCGGGGGTCCTGGGTGCTCACGCCCCATGGCACCCACCCCCGTCTGAGCTCCAGGACTCGGGGGTCCTGGGTGCTCACGCCCCATGGCACCCACCCCCGTCTGAGCTGCAGGACTCGGGGGTCCTGGGTGCTCACGCCCCATGGCACCCACCCCCATCTGAGCTGCAGGACTCGGGGGTCCTGGGTGCTCACGCCCCATGGCACCCACCCCCGTCTGAGCTCCAGGACTCGGGGGTCCTGGGTGCTCACGCCCCATGGCACCCACCCCCATCTGAGCTCCAGGACTCGGGGGTCCTGGGTGCTCACGCCCCATGGCACCCACCCCCGTCTGAGCTCCAACCATCGAATGCCATCCCCACGGAAACTGTCGTCTTGGCGGCCCGGGGTTCCCTCGCAGGAACAGCGCCCTGGGGCACTTCTGCACTCCGAGCCCAGAGCCCCGAGCCCCGGTGCAGGGAAGGGGCAGGTGGCACTACTCACCGCAGCGGGGCAGGAGCGGCGGCGGCGGCCCTGGCTCAGCGGTGACTGCCCGAGCATTTATCCTGCCTGGCTAAGTGGATTAGGACTCTCCTTGCTGACACCACGGATGAGACTGTGCAGGCCCCCCCCCGGGGGGGGCACTCCCTCAGGGACTCTGGGGTGGGCAGAGGGGCTCAGGTGCAGCCAGGGGCCTGGGGGACGGTGGACGCCCTGCCCTGAGGCCGCCGTCTGCCAGACAGAGGCAGGTGGCTCCAGAGGCTGTCCTGGGCTCCCCGTCCCTTTCGGTCCGCCTTTTGAAAGACTTCCATTCTTACTCATTGGAAAGGCAGACACAGGCACGTTCCCTCTACTGCTTCAGCCCCCGGAAGCCTGCAGCACGGAGGCCGGATCAGCCGGAGCCGGAGCCCAGCTCTCAATCTGGGTCTGACGTGGGCCATCAGCCGCCGTCACTCGGCACGAGCAGGGAGCCGAATCCACAGCAGAGTGGCCCCCACCGGCACTGCAGGGGTGACGCAGGTGCCCTAAGCGGGGCCTGACCAGACGTCTAGTGGGCCTTGTCACCTCTCTCCCCTTGCTGGCTTCCCAGGAGACAAACGAGGGACAAGCACCTCCAACCCCGGCCCCGACCAGGCCACCAGTCACCTGAGCTCAGAGCTGCCGGGAGGGGCTGGGCTTTGGGTGTCCCAGGTGATGACTCCAGTACCGAGGGCCAGTGGGAGACCCGGATGGAGTTCAAGGCCCCTGGCTTCGGCCTGGCTGTCATGGGTATTTGGGAAGAACCCATGGATGAACGTTCTTTGTCCCTCTGCCTTTTTTTTTTTTAATGATTTATTTTTTATTTAGTTGAAAGGCAGAGCTAGAGACGAGGAGAGACACAGAGAGAAGTCTTCCACCTGCTGGTTCACTCCCCAAATGGCCACAACAACTCGGGCTGGGCCAGGCTGAAGCCAGGAGCCAGGAGCTCCATCCGGGTCTCCCACGTGGGTGCAGGGCCCCAGCACCTGGGCTGTCTTTGGCTGCCTTTCCAGGACAGGAAGTGGAGCTGCTGGATCTGGAACCAGGGCCTGTATGGGATGCCAGCACTGTGGGTGGTGGCTTTACCCGCTACACCAAAATGCCTGTCTCTCTCTCTTTTATATTAAATAAATAAAAAAACTGCTGGGAGAAAGGTTCTGGAACTAACTCCCCAGGACTCCTGGTCCAAGCCCCCTAAACCCCAAACTCACAACCGCCTGGGGAGCCTCGGCGGAGGGGGCCGCAGCCTGGCTGGTGGGAGGGGAGGTGCATCTCCCCAGGAGCAGGCAGGGGCTCAGGGGCCCTGCCCAGGCTGCCCACTGGGGGCTTTGCTGCTTGCTGTGGGCAGGGCCGAGCCTGGCAGGACCCCTGAGGCGCTGGCCCCGGCACGGAGGAGACCCCAGGCTGGCGTGACCGCAGGTCCACGGCTCTGCCTCTCGCCCCAGACAACAAAGCAGAAACAGCACGCAGCCGGTTTATTCTCAGGCAGGCACAGGTGCACGGTGGTCTGGCCCGGCTCAGCCTGCACCGCTGGAGCGCAGCTGGATCTCCGTCCTGAGGAAGGCCTTGAGGTTCTCGTCGGCCACGTGCCGGTCCAGGGCGGCCAGGGCCCTCTGCCCGCCGTCCCGGTAATGCCGCAGCAGCCTGTCCGCGTACTCCACCCACACGCAGTTGGGGCAGCCGCTCATGCAGCAGTTGGTGGGCGGCTGGAGATCAGGCGGCAGAGGGTAGGGGGGCTCTGAGGGCTTTCCGCTGGGCAGGGAGGCCTCGGGCTGCCTGGCGGCACCTGCTCCAGCCTCCACGGGCTCCGTCCCCAGCGTCCTGTGGCCATCAGGAGCTGGGACTTGTGCACGGTGCCCGAGGAGGACCCGGCTGCTCCTGAGAAGTCGCTGGGCGCAGGCCCAGCTGCAGAGCCAGAGTGCTCCCTGCGGGGAGGGGGGCAGACAAACGGGTGAGTCTCTGGGAAGCCGGTACCGGCCTCGCCTGCCCAGGGACATCTCAGCCCTCCTGCCCTGGGCGGTGGCCTCGGGCCGGCTGGACCGAGCGGGGTGCAGGTGGGGGCCCAGCACCGCGGGTGCAGCGCTTGTAGACACGAGTGGCGGCCGCTGAGCCCACCCCGACCCCCGTCTCCCTGTCACAGCAGCCCAGGCCTCTCCGGCCATCCCACCCTCCGTCCAACGCGGGCCTTCGGGGCCCCCTCCCCCGCTCATCTACTCCGCGGCACAGGCCACCGACAGACATCTCCAGACGCGCGCCTCCCGGATCACGGCCACGCTCGCGGAACGAGCACGGGTGGCCCCAGACCGTCCCACTTCAGGTGCAGCTGGGCCGAGGGCGCCGGCCGCGTCCCCCCGCCCGGGAGCCGGGTCCAGCCCGGCCCGCGGCGCCCTGCTGCCCTGCCCTGCCACCCCGCCGCCGCCGCGGGGACACTTGCCGAGCGGGCCACCGCAGCCGCCGCTGGGCCTCCGGCCGCCACCCTCCCCAGCGCCATTGCGCGCCGGCTCTGGGACCGCGGGAGCCTTGAGCGGCGGCCGCCTCGGCCAATCGAGGGCCGCCAGGGAGCCGCGTCGCTCCAATGAGCGCGGGGTGCAGCGCAGGAAGCGGAAGTGGGGCGGGACCTGCAGCGGGGCGGAAGCGGCTTCGCTCCGGACGCGCCGGGGCTGGAGATGGCCCGGGCTCGGGGGGCGGCCGCGGCGCCGGCGGGCAAGGCGGGATGCGGGCGCTCCGGCCGGCCGCGGGCGCGGCAGCGGCTCCCGCAGGGGAAGCGGCGCAGGTGGGTGCCCGGGGCCCCCTCTAGGCCGCTGCCCCTCGTGCCCGCGGCCCGCGAACATCAGTTGAACGAATGGAGCGCGCACTGGGATGGCGTGGTCCCGGGCCGGGGGCAGGGGATGGCGCCTGTGTCGCTGGCGCCCTGCGAGGAAGCCGCCGAGGGACGGGCTCGGGCCGGGACAGACGGGGGCCCGCCCCTGCCCTCGGCCTCTCCCGCGGCGCGGCCTCACCTCGGGCTCTCCTTCCCAGCAAGCCGCGGACGAAGGTCAACTCCCGGCCCGAGGGCGCGGACCAGCAGGACATCCCCTTCCGGCTCCGCGAGATCATGAGGAGCCGCCAGGAGATGAAGGCCCCGCTCAGTAACAAGAAGAGGAGGAAGCAGGGTGGGCGCGGGCCCAGTTCTCGGTTCCCGGAGAGACGGGAACGGAGGCCCAGCCGCTGAGCCGCCCCCGGGGGTGTCCCAGGCCGGCTTCAGGCAGGGGCGTGGCTGGAGGGAGTGCGCAGGGATGCAGGGATGCGGCTGGCCAGGAGCCGGGGTGCTCCGCAGGGCCCCGGCCTCTGCTACTCCGTCAGTTGGGGACTGGTGTCCACCACTGTGTGCGTGGTTTGCTGCCCGCTGGGGCTGGTGTCGTGGAGGGGCTGGCTCTCGGAGTTTGCCCCGTGTTTGGGGTGAATAGTTAAAGAATGTGAACTCACACCCTGCCCCTGCCTCTCTCTGCCTCTCCCTGCCTGCATCTACCTGCCCCTGCCTCTCCTCACCTCTCCCCGCCTGCCCCTGCCTCTCTCTGCCTCTCCCTGCCTGCATCTACCTGCCCCTGCCTCTCCTCACCTCTCCCCGCCTGCCCCTGCCTCTCCCTGCCTGCATCTACCTGCCCCTGCCTCTCCTCACCTCTCCCCGCCTGCCCCTGCCTCTCCCCGCCTCTCCCTGCCTGCATCTACCTGCCCCTGCCTCTCCTCACCTCTCCCCGCCTGCCCCTGCCTCTCCTTACCTCTCCCTGCCTGCATCTACCTGCCCCTGCCTCTCCTCACCTCTCCCCGCCTGCCCCTGCCTCTCCCCACCTCTCCCTGCCTGCCCCTGCCTCTCTCTGCCTCTCCCTGCCTGCATCTACCTGCCCCTGCCTCTCCTCACCTCTCCCCGCCTGCCCCTGCCTCTCCCCACCTCTCCCTGCCTGCATCTACCTGCCCCTGCCTCTCCCTGCCTGCCCCTGCCTGCCCCGGCTCCTGACCCCACCGGCCCCTGCCTCTCCCCACCTCTCCCCGCCTGCCCCTGCCTCTCTCCGCCTCTCCCTGCCTGCATCTACCTGCCCCTGCCTCTCCCTGCCTGCCCCTACCTCACCCCGCCTCTCCCCGCCTGCCCTCGCCTGCCCCTGCCTGCCCTCGCCTGCCCTCGCCTGCCCCTGCATGCCCCTGCCTGCCCCTGCCTGCCCCGGCTCCTGACCGCACCGGCCGCTGCGCACTCCCCGGGGGGACTGCCGCCTTCCCCTGGCGCAGAGGCTCACCTGCGCTTCATCCTGTGTGGCGTGGCCGAGTCTGCACTTTCCGGGGTCCCCGTGTGGGCTCCACAGGCCCACACAGCTGCGCCCCGGGGCCTGTGCGGAACCCGGTCGTCTGGGAGGCTCTGGCTTCCGGTGCAGCCCCGCTGTGGTGGGCGTGGGGTCACTTCCCCGGGGATGCCTGAGGTGGGCATCTCAGGTCCCCGTCAGCCGCTGGGGTTGGGCTGAGTCCACCCTCCGCGGCCCCGCCTGGCCCGCCGCACCTCTTCTGAGGCTCCGCTGTGTCCTCAGCCCAGGCGACCTTCAAGAAGACGTTAGAGCAGGAAGCGAAAGGAGAGGAGCCCGACATCCCCGTGCCCAAGTTCAAGCGGAGGAAGTGGGAGTCGGACAGGGCCTACGTCCAGCGCATGGAGCAGGAGGCCCAGCACGTGCTGTTCCTCACCAAGAACCAGGCCGCCCGGCGCCCAGAGGTGCAGGTGCCAGCCAAGAAGTCTGAGCGCAAGAAAGCGTGAGTGGGGGCTGGGGCTCTGCGTCTCCCCGGGGCAGGGTCAGCGGGGGCTCTGTCTCCCCGGGGCAGGGTCAGCGGAGACTCTGCGTCTCCCTGGGACAGGGTCAGCGGGGGCTCTGCGTCTCCCCGGGGCAGGGTCAGCGGGGGCTCTGTCTCCCCGGGGCAGGGTCAGCGGGGGCTCTGTCTCCCCCGGGCAGGGTCAGCGGGGACTCTGTCTCCCCGGGACAGGGAGCCCTGGGGCAGGGTCAGTGGCTCCGTCTCTGCCTCTGCTGGAAGAGCCATCGGGCTCACCACCAGTCACCCTTGTACGTGGGCTGCTGTGGGCAGGTGAGGCGAGAGGGTGCTCTCTGTGCCGGGACCAGCATGGGGCGAGGCTGACGTGTGGCTCCCGTCGGGCCCTGCGCTGGGGCTCTGACTGGTGCTATCTGGGCGCATTCTGGACCACGGCCTTGGGTCAGTGACATCCAGGGGGGTCCTTGCACGGCCCCTCAGCATGGTGCGGCCACCACAGGGGCCACCTCCCAGCCTGTGGGCGGGCGGGCGGTGTTCCTACGAGAACTCCCCTGGGCTGCTTTATTTATACATTCGGAAGGCGGAGAGACAGATCCTCCATCTGCCGCTCACTCCTTAAACGGCTGCGACAGCCAGGGCTGGTCCTGGCCAAAGCCGGAGGCCAGGAGCTCCGTCTTTCCCATGCGGGTGGCCAGGCCCGGGCGTCGGGGCCGTCTGCGCTGCTGTCCCAGATGCATTAGCAGGGACTGGACGGGAAGCAGAGCTGTGACTGACACAGGACACAGGCGTCACGCACGGCACCACGGCGCCTGCCCCGGCAGGGGCGTTCTGAGACAGCCCCGCCCTCAGGTGAACCGGCCGAAGCTTTCGTCAGGAATGGGCAGAGGGGGCTGGCGTGGGGCTGCAACAGGCAGAGCCGCCGGCGGCCCGTGGGGGTGCCGATTCACGTCCCGGCTGCCCCACTCCATTCAGCTCCCTGATGGCCTAGGAGCGCAGGGCGGCCCGGGTGCGTCAGGCCCGGCGGCTCACCTGCGGCCCCGGTGACGCTCCTGGCGTTGGCCTGGCCCAGCCCTGGCCGTTGCAGCCATCAGGGAGTGACCCGGCAGCTGGAAACTCCCTGCAGCTCTGACTTCGAAGTAAATAAATGTTAACAGGGTGGGGGGGTGGCATGGTCGAGCTGCCCTGGGACGCCTGCCTGAGTGCAGCAGGCGAGGCCCCGGCACCACGTGGGCGACCAGGATGGCTCTGATCCCGGCGTTGGTGCGGCCCAGTCCCAGCGGTGGCGGCATTTGGGAGAGAACCGCTTCTGTCTGTCACTGCCTTTCCACACAAGGAAAAATTGCCACTGCTGTGTGTCCCCTTCTGCTCGTGGAAACACAGCTTCCTGACCCTCAGAGGCTGTGAGGCCCGGGTCCACCCTGCAGAGCCCGTCACTCACAGAAGCCCCAGCCCAGACAGCTGGACCCCACGGGGCGGGCGGGGCTGCGCCAGAGAACCCGCGGTGTGACGGGCACTTGCAGCTGGGCCCTCCCCCCGCCACGGCCCTGGCTCTCCCCACGCCCCAGGTTCCCTCATGGGCGGTCTCCTTGGCAGGGGCCTGTTGAGTGCAGAGCCTGCTTCCCGGGGCCCACGAGCCGTGAACGTCGGAACCACACCCCGCTTGCTTTCCCAGGTTCCAGAGGCGGCGTCTGGATAAGGTCCGGCAGCGGAGGGAGGACCAGGCTGCCGACCGGCTGGAGCTGGAGCTGCTCCGAGGTAGCTCTGCCCCAGCCCTGGGCCGGCCGCCACCAGGGGGCGCAGCGGGCCGGTGTGGGCAGTGGGCAGGCAGGGGCTCTGGGTGCCAGGCCCGTGCGGGCTGTGGGCAGCAGGCCTCCGTCTCCTCTGCCCCCAGATACGGTGAAGTTCGGTGAGGTCGTCCTGCAGCCCCCGGAGCTGACTGCCAAGCCCCGGAAGAGCATTGGCCAGGAGGAGGTACGGGGCGTGGCCGGGAGAGGGAGGCCGGGGCTGGTGAGCGCGCCGTGGGGCGGGCCGGGCTCTCTGCTCAGCTGGCCTCGGCCTCCCTGTCTTCTCAGCCTGGCAAGAAGTCGCTGATGCTGAGTTCGCTCTTGAGCCCCGGAGTGCCCCAGCCCCTGCGCAGCTCGCTGGCCCGGGAGCGCATCATCAGGGCGGAGAGGGAGCGGGCCGTGCAGGCCTACAGAGCGCTGAAGCAGCAGAAGCAGCCGCGGCAGGGGCCACAGCCTGCACGGCCACGCGGCCCTGTTCCCCAGAAGCGGGAGCCACTTCACTGACAGTGGGGCAGCAGGGCCCCCGGACACCGGGGATGCAGGGCTCTGCCCCCGGACACTGGGGATGCAGGGCGCTGCCCCAGCTCTCCACACTGAAGGCTGCCCTGCCGCAGTGACCATCCATGGGCCCGGATCTCACGCCACATGTCCCGTGGGGGCAGTGTCTAGAGCCTGGTGTGGTTCCCAGCTTTGTTCTGAAGCAAAGTCCAGGCCAACACAGCCCACGCACTTCAGGGCATGCCCGTTGCCCGTCGCAGGACTCTGCCCCTGGACTGGTGACTGGGGTCAGCGCGTGTGGCAGAGGCTCGCGAGTCAGCCCTGCTCGGGGGAGGCACCCAGAGCTGGCCAGAGGCCTCACAGCACAGCCAGACCTCAGCCCCGTTCTGAGGATGCCACTGGGCGCCGCTCCGCACGCAGAGTGGACAGCTGGCCGTAGGCGTGGCTGGGACTCTACACCCTCACCCTCAGCTGGGGAACGCCTGGACTCGGCACTCGGCAGCCTTGACCCTGACACCGGGGACCGTCTCCAAGCCGGCAGCACGCCCCACGGTGCCGGGCGCCTGCACAGCGGCCAGGAGTGGGAGTGAGGCCTGCCTCTGCTCCCCGCAGCGTCACAGGGGCCTGCACTGGCCTTGCAGGGCCCCCTTCTGTGGGTGCTCGTGTTCCTACAGGGCCGTGAGTGGCTGCAGCCGGCTGTGAACAGCAGACTCCCCCGGGTCCCTGGGCCATCGCTGAAGGCTGCTGCAGCCTGTGGGACAGATTAAAGAGGCTGTGTGCTCTGTGCTAGCCTGTCTCGTGCTGGGAGTGTCGGCCACGCGCCTCACGGGGGGCTGGGGGAGGGCACCTGGCAGTGACATGGGCCGTGCAGCCAGGAGGCAGGACCTGCGGCTTCCCCTGGAGACTGGCGGGCTGGGCCCTCCCCTCTGACCAAAGCCGCCCCCACCCTGGCCTTCTCATACCACCACACACCCCCAGCAAAGCAGACGACTGGGACCTGAAGGGTTGAGGCCCTGGGCCCAGTGCGCCGGCATTCCACGTGGGTGCTGGTTACAGGCCCGAGTGCCGCGCTTCTGATCCAGCTCTGCTGTGGTCTGAGAAGGCAGTAGAAGACCCCCACGTGCTTGGGCCCCTGCACCTGTGTGGGAGACCTGGCAGAGGCTCCTGGCTTCTGATCAGCACGGCTCCAACTATTGTAGCCATCTGGGGAGTGAACCAGCGGATGGAAGATCTCTCTGCCTCTGTCACTCACCTAACAGTATTTATTCGAAAGGCAGAGTGACAGCAAGAGAGAGGGGTGTCCTCCATCCTCCAGTTTGTTCCCCAGATGGCTGCAACGACCAGGGCTGGGCCAATGCAAAGCCAGGAGCTTCTTCCAGGTCTCCCACGCGGGTGCAGGGCCCAGCACTTGGCCATCCTCTACCTGCCTTACCGGCCACAGCAGAGAGCTGGATCGGGAGGGGAGTAGCCAGGACTGGAACCAGCACCCATACGGGATGCCGGCACTGCAGGCGGCAGCTTTACCCACTACACCACAGCCCCAGTAAATAGGTATTAAAAAGCAAACGCAGGGGCAGCCTGAGCTACAACGTCCACTGGTTTATTTCCTAAATCCTTACAACAGCCAGGGCTGGGCCAGGCAAAAGCCGAGAGCCAGAAACCGGGTCTCCCACGCGGGTGCACGGCCACCTCCCCGGCCTGCTGGCGCTCGAGCCAGAGCTGGGTGCTGCAGCCGAGTGCTCTGGAGTGGGAGGGGCACCCCAGCCACCAGGCCAAGGGCGCAGCTTCAGGAAACTGGCCTGGCCCGGGAGCTCCTCGCCCACTGCCGGGCGCCCGCAGGTGTGGCTGTCCCTGGCTTTGCTGAGGGACGTCCTCCTGACAGACCTCGGGAAGGAGTGGACACAGAACTGCTGGAAGCCAGGACGGCAGTGGGGGCCGCCTGCCCCGGACGGCTTCGCCCCGGGAGCAGCCGACCTTGCCGACGCCTGGACTTCGCACTCGGCCCCGAGTGGGGACAGCCTGTTTCCAAGGCTCTGGGTCCCCATCAGCCGCTGGGTGCACAGGCCACCTCTGCTCTCTGCCCACCCAGGGGACCACTCACCCGCAGGCGCCTCAGGCCGACAGAATGCCGGGCCGGCCAGGGCAGCAAGCACTGGGACAGGCCGGGCTCCTCCCCCAGCCCCAGGCACGGTCTCAGGAACACAGGCCAGATGTCAGCAGTCTCCTGCTGCCTCAGTTTACCCGTCCCTGGGCTACGTCAGCTGCTGGCTCCGTGGGTGTCCTGGAGCCAGTGCAGCACCTGCGCCAGGCCAGTGCCTTTCCGGGCGCTGATTTCCGCGGTGGAGACGTTCTGCCTGGCGTGAGCGAGGATGTCTGGAAGCCTCATCAGCGACCTGATCTCCTCCATGCTCATGTAGCAGGGCAGGTCGCTGCGGGAACACACCGCCCCGTCAGGCCGGGCAGCCCCGGGGCCCGCTCCCCGCCCGGGGCACGCCTGCCCCGCGCACCCGTGCTGCCCCGCTCCCGGGCCCGCCAGCCCCGCGCACCCCGCGCTGCCCCGCTCCCGGGTACACCTGCCCCGCGCACCCCGTGCTGCCCCGCTCCCGGGCACGCCTGCCCCTGCTCCCGGGCACGCCTGCCCCGCGCACCCGTGCTGCCCCGCTCCCGGGCACGCCTGCCCCGCGCACCCCGTGCTGCCCCCGCTCCCCGCCCCGCCCCCCCGCCCGGGGCAGCCCCGCTGCCCGCTCCCAGGCCCGCACATCTTATTGAACAGGATCAGGACGGACGCTTCCGCGAGCTGCTCTGCAGAAAGGAGGCCCAGGAGCTGCACGCAGGCCGCGGAGAGCTGGGTGGGGTTGGAGGCGTCCACCATGAACTGAGGAGGAACAGAGCCCTGGGACCTCGCCCAGCACCGCAGGCCCGGCCCAGGGCGGCAGGGCGAGACGCCATCAGCCACAGCCGCCGACCACGAAGGGAACAGGCAGGGGGAGTCGGTTCTCCGCGGAGGAGCTGGCCGGTGCCCGTCCCCTGGACCGCTACGCCAGCGGGGGAGTGGGAGGGCGCGGGACCCACCAGCAGACAACGGCAGTTTCCGTAGTAACTGGACCAGATGGGGCCCATGCACCCGCCCAGCTCCCGGATGGTGATTCTCCGCTGGACCACGATGTCCGTCAGGTTGGTGCCCACCTGCGGGAACCATGACGCAGAGGTTGTGAACTCCCGGAGGGCAGTGCGTGCCCACCTGAGGGCCGGGGCCCAGACGCTCCCCCGGGGCGACCAGGGAGGGGTCTCGGGAGGCAGTGCGTGCCCATCTGCGGGCCGGGGCCCAGACGCTCCCCCGGGGGCGACCAGGGAGGGGTCTCGGGAGGCAGTGCGTGCCCATCTGCGGGCGGGGGCCCAGACGCTCCCCCAGGGGCGACCAGGGAGGGGTCTCGGGAGGCAGTGCGTGCCCATCTGCGGGCCGGGGCCCAGACGCTCCCCCAGGGCGACCAGGGAGGGGGCCTCAGGAGAGAGCGGTGCGTGCCCACCTGCGGGCGGGGGCCCAGACGCTCCCCCAGGGGCGACCAGGGAGGGGTCTCGGGAGGCAGTGCGTGCCCATCTGCGGGCCGGGGCCCAGACGCTCCCCCGGGGGCGACCAGGGAGGGGTCTCGGAGGGCGGTGCGTGCCCATCTGCGGGCCGGGGCCCAGACGCTCCCCCAGGGGCGACCAGGGAGGGGTCTCGGAGGGCGGTGCGTGCCCACCTGCGGGCCGGGGCCCAGACGCTCCCCCGGGGGCGACCAGGGAGGGGGTCTCGGGAGGGCAGTGCGTGCCCACCTGCGGGCCGGGGCCCAGACGCTCCCCCGGGGCGACCAGGGAGGGGTCTCGGGAGGCAGTGCGTGCCCATCTGCGGGCCGGGGCCCAGACGCTCCCCCGGGGGCGACCAGGGAGGGGTCTCGGGAGGCAGTGCGTGCCCACCTGCGGGCCGGGGCCCAGACGCTCCCCCGGGGCGACCAGGGAGGGGTCTCGGGAGGGCGGTGCGTGCCCACCTGCGGGCCGGGGCCCAGACGCTCCCCCGGGGGCGACCAGGGAGGGGGTCTCGGGAGGGCAGTGCGTGCCCACCTGCGGGCCGGGGCCCAGGGAGAGGGGTCTCGGGAGGGCGGCAGGCGGCCGTGCGTCGGGCGAGTTCAGGGACACGCTGGCGGCCGCACCCGCCTCCGCACAGGTCACCCCCTCCGGTCGCGCCTGCGGGAGTCCGACACCTACCGTGGGCTGGGTCGGCGGAGGCGCCCCCACGTCGCCCTTCGCGTCCTGGGAGCTCAACTGTGCGGAGCGGTCAAGGACCAGAGCCCCACGGACGGCGTCCCCACCCCGGCCCCCCAGGGCCCCTCGCGCCGCCCGGGAAGGATATTCTGCAGCCGTTTCACCAACAGCGTCTTCCCGACGCCCGACGCCCCCAGCAGCAGACACATCCCGGACCCCGGGCCCCTAGGCACCCGCCGCTCGGCGCCCACACGCAGGGCCCACCCCCTGCCCCTCTCATTGGCTAAGCCTCTCTTCCAGAGTGCTCATTGGTTCTTTGGACTCACCACCGCGGCGGCCGCGGTCCAATAGACGCACGGCGTCAAGGGACGGGCGTTAAGTCCCGCCTCCTCGCGAGTCTCGGCCGGAGCGGCGAGCTGCGCGTGCGCGCGCTGGAGGGGAAGGCGGAAGCGGAAGTCGGGGGGCGCGCCAGCTCGGAGCGGAGGAGCGTCCGCGGCGTCGGTCCGGGTCGGGGTCGCCATGGGGCGAGGCGGCGGCACCTTCGAGCGTCTCCTAGGTAACGCACCGCGCCCGCCCCCGGGCCGCCCGGCGCTGCCGGGGGCGCTGTCAGCGCGTCCTGCGGCCCCGGCCGCCCCTGGGTCCCCGGGTGTGGCCGCCTCCAGGGCCGGCGTCCGTGAGGGCCGCGCAGGACCCCGGCGTCGCGGGGCCCGCGGGCGGGTCGCCGGGGCGGGCGGGCGGCAGTTCCCCGGGAGCAGCCGCGCTGGCCGAGGGCGCCAGGTCCTGAGTCCCGGACGCCGTGGCCGGCGCTGTCGGAGCCGCCGGGGCGCTGCTGTCACGGCGAAGGTCGGGCCCGCACGTCCTCGCCGGGGCCTGCGGAGCCGCCCTGGGCGCTGCTCCCGCGGCCGGGCCCCGGCGCGGGAAGGCGCTGGCCAGGAGTTCAGTGGACGTTCCCCGGCCGTCCCTGCGCCGGGGTCGCGTGGTCTGCCGCAAGGCCAGCCGTCGCCCCGGACGCTCCGGGTAGTGCCTCGGCCGCCCAGGGCTCTGTCCCCGTGGTCCTGAGTCGGTGCGGAGGGCGCACCTGGTAGGCCACTGCCGCCCCGGGGGCTGGGACACGGTGGCCCCGCGGGAGTCGGATCTGCCTTCGTCCCCAGAGCGCTCAGGCAGGGTGGCCGTCCACGGAGCCCGCGGCCGGGACGCGAGGGAGCCGTGTTTCAGGGTGAGCCCTGGCTCGCTCCGGGACACGCCGTGGGGCCGGGCCAGCGGCCTCCCCTTGGACCCCTGGCTCGTGAGGGCGTGGTTAGTCCACGGGCGCTGCACGGCACCGGGGGCCCCAGCGCCTCTGCGGCTGTCGGTGCGTGTCGGGGCTGGCCCTGGTCTCCCACTGCGTCCAAAGGCCTGGCTGGGGAGGCTGCCCAGGGCCCCGGGGGCCAGCGCTTACATGGCCTGTGTCCCTCAGACAAGGCGACCAGCCAGCTGCTGCTGGAGACCGACTGGGAGTCCATCCTGCAGATCTGCGACCTGATCCGCCAGGGCGACACACAGTGAGTGAGGGGCTGGGCCCCCGGCCTGGATCCCCCTGGGCCCTCGGCCCTCTCCCTAGGCCGTCTGTCCGTCTGCCCTCACCACATCTTCTCTCCTGCAGAGCGAAGTATGCGGTGAATTCCATCAAGAAGAAAGTCAATGACAAGAACCCGCATGTGGCCTTGTACGCTCTGGAGGTAACTCCGCCCCCAGCTTCTGTCCCTGGCCCCACCCACAGCCTGAGGCAGCCTTGCCCCTTGCTGGGCAGGCCCGTGCCCCTGTGCTGTCCCCTGTCCCCGGGCGGGGACCCCCTGGCAGACGCTATGCTGCAGGCCCCTCCGTGGCCCATCCAGGAGGAGGAGGGGTTCCCGCCCTGACTGGCCTGGACCCTCCCCTCCTGGGTCTGCAGGTCATGGAGTCGGTGGTGAAGAACTGTGGGCAGACGGTGCATGACGAGGTGGCCAACAAGCAGACCATGGAGGAGCTGAAGGAGCTGCTGAAGGTAGCCCGGGCGGGGCCGGTCCCAGCAGAGGGGCACGGAGGAGACCCCGTCCTCCTGGGCTCCGGGCGGGGCCGGTCCCGGCAGAGGGGCACGGAGGAGACCCCGTCCCCCTGGGCTCCGGGCGGGGCCGGTCCCGGCAGAGGGGCACGGAGGAGACCCCCGTCCTGGGCTCCCGGCAGAGGGGCACGGAGGAGACCCCGTCCCCCTGGGCTCCCGGCAGAGGGGCACGGAGGAGACCCCGTCCCCCTGGGCTCTGGGCGGGGCCGGTCCTGGCAGAGGGGCACGGAGGAGACCCCGTCCCCCTGGGCTCTGGGCGGGGCCGGTCCCGGCAGAGGGGCACGGAGGAGACCCCGTCCCCCTGGGCTCCGGGCAGAGGGGCACGGAGGAGACCCCGTCCTGGGCTCCGGGGGGTTTGGAAGCAGGACTCAGAGCTGAGTCTGGGACAGGGGCTGGGGAGGTGCGGGCAGTCCCCGTGGGGGGCGGCTGGGGCGGGGGTGTGAGCAGGCGCCCGAGGGGAGGCTCCGGGGGCAGAGCAGTCAGGGCCTCAGGCCAGGTGACAGCTGTGAGCTCGGGTGTGTCGGGGTCAGGAGGGAGGAGAGCAGACCAAGGAGCCGGGGGGTCACCCAGGTCCACAGGAGGTGGGGCCCAGGGCACCTGCAGGGGTTCTGCCAGAGTGAGGCTGCCCTCCCTGCTCCGGCACCCAAGGCCTGGGCCCCGGTCCTGCTGGACACTGTCCTGGGCCAGGCTCACGCGGGCTCGTCGGAGGCCTTCACTGGTGCCCTGGGTGTTTCCTGCTGTGTTCTGGTTGCACTAAGGGGAGCCTCGGGCCCAGCCCATCCTTGTGTTCTGGTCAAGCGCAAGGCTCGTGCCCAGGAGGGGTTGTGCTAGCGAAGGGGCGGGAATTGCGGGAGAGAACAAGGACCCCGGGGCAGGAGCTGTCCTGGTGTCCCCTTGAAGCAGCTCTCGTCCCGTGCTGTCCTCAGCGTCGGGCGTGGACAGTCTCAGTCCTGGACACGTGGTGGGCTGCACCAGGCCTGGGGGAGCTGTGGGAGCAGCCACCCTCCTGCCCCTGCCAGCTGTCACTGGGAAAGTGGACGTGGTCAGGCCTGGCTGGCCCTGCGAGATTGGAGCCAGTGGGAGCAGGGGACCCCCAGACTGGTCAGGACCGGTCAGGCCTGGTCAGGCCTGGTTGAGAACAAAGGCAGCAGGCGCCTGTGGTTCCTCGGCTGCCAGGGTTCAGCGGCGCCGCGGCCCTGGATGGCGCCAAGCCCGCCTGAGCCCCCATCCCCGGGGAGCCCCTGCTCAGGACGGGGGCCTGGCCGGCCACTGCTTCGCCCAGGTCAGCTGCGGCCCTGCCCAGCTCCTCCCACTGCTCTGCAGAGACAGGTGGAGGTGAGCGTCCGGAACAAGATCCTGTACCTGATCCAGGCCTGGGCGCACGCCTTCCGGAACGAGCCCAAGTACAAGGTGGTGCAGGACACCTACCAGATCATGAAGGTGGAGGGTGAGTCGCAGGGCCCGGGTGTGGCCCCTAGGAGCCCGGGGGCTGCCTGGCCAGGCAGTCAAACCTGATAGGCACAGCGTTGGGATGAGGGGCTGTCTGGTACTGCCAGGTGACTGGGGGTGGGAGCCAGGACCTGGGAGAGCCCACGGGGGGGAGGCCTCGCACCCTGTGTGGCAAATGAGCTGACTGGAGTCAGGGCTCGAGGGGGTGTGGCCTAGGGTGAGTGCCGGAAGGTGCCTGGGCACCAGGAGCTCGAGAGGGAGGAGCCTGTATCCCGGCGGCCAGTGCCGAGCCCCTGGCGCAGCAGAGAGGGGTCCAGCGCCCGCCGGTGCCTCCTGAGCTGCAGGCCAGGGCTCCGTGAGGCACTCACTGGTGGGCTCAGGCCAGGCCGTGGCAGCTGAGGTGCATCTCAGGGCCCCTCTGCCTTCCTGGCAGGTGGGATTTGGAGGAGAGGTGGATGCAGGCTGCGCCTGGAGGTGTTTGCTTGGGGCCAGGCAGTAGCTGAGGGGCGGGGCCGGGGCTCTCTCGTCTGCAGACAAGGCCTTCACGCCGCAGCTTGGCCTTGAGAGGGGCCCGGCGGGTGTCAGGGCCTGTGTGAGGTGCCACGAGGTGCACAGGCTGCCCCCAGCCCGGATGCCAGGCTGGGTGTGGGATGTGCTCGTGTCCACACTCCTGGAGACAGGCTTTTCAGAGGAGGCCGCGCCCCCGAGAGCACCCGGAACCCATTTCCGAGAGCGAGGGGCCGGTGAAGCCCCCAGCGGCAGGTCTGCCACCAGCAGGGGCAGCGTCTGAGGGGCAGAGCCTCAGGGCCTGGCACACGCTCGCTGGGGCTGTGGTCGCCACCGCGTCCACCTCTGTGGGGTGGAGACGCCCGGGGCTAGGAAGGGACAGCAAGGCAGACCCAGCGCGGACCCTGGCCTCCTCCCCCCAGGACACGTCTTCCCGGAGTTCAAGGAGAGCGACGCCATGTTTGCCGCCGAGAGAGTGAGTGCAGGGCGGCCCGGGGCTGGCTCGCGGGGTGGGGTGAGCTGCTGTCCAGAGCTTGGTGTGCACGTGGGAACATGGGCAAGGGGCCTTTGGGCCGTGGCGACGGGTGCACGTGCGCAGATATGGACACGGCCCTCCGATGGCGGGAAGTCCTGACCCCGGAGCGGGGAGCTGGGGGTGAGGGGCCCGTGTGGTTCTGACGCTGCCCACTCCCCAGGCCCCTGACTGGGTGGACGCCGAGGAATGCCACCGGTGCAGGGTGCAGTTTGGGGTGGTGACCCGCAAGGTGAGTGCCCGCCCCGTGGCCTCTGAGGCCACTGCCCGTCAGCCTGGCCCGTCCCCCGCAGCCACACTCGAGTCCTGAGGAGGGCGGTGCCCTCGGCCAAAGTCGGCCTTGTGGCCCTGTCCCGGGCAGGCTCTGCGTCACCTGTGTGGGGGTCCCAGGGTCCTGGCCAGGCTGCTGGTCTTTGCACGGCCCGGTTCTCAGGCTGTGAATGTGGGGCGCGCGGGGTCTGGTGCTCCACGCCTCTCTGGGTGGCCCTGGCGCAGGCGTTTCGGGGACCTCCCCTTTTAATTCTTTGCCCGACGTGGGAAGCGTCCTGTTCCCCCCAGCCTCAGTGATGTCCAGGGGCTTGTGGGTGGGCGGGTGCTGGGGTGACCCCGCCTGCCCGACCCCGTCTCTCGCAGCACCACTGCCGGGCGTGCGGGCAGATCTTCTGTGGGAAGTGCTCTTCCAAGTACTCCACCATCCCCAAGTTCGGCATCGAGAAGGAGGTGCGCGTGTGCGAGCCCTGCTACGAGCAGCTGAACAAGTGAGTGCCGGGCGCCTGCCTCCTGCGCATGCTCCCCGTGGGCGGGCCGTGCCCGGCGCCTGCCTCCTGCGCATGCTCCCTGCGGTCAGGACGTGCCCGGCGCCTGTCCTCCTGCGCTCCCCGTGGGCGGGACGTGCCCCGGCCTCCTCCCTGCACTCCCTGTGGGTAGGACGTGCCCCGGGCTCCATCTGCGCTCCCTGTGGGCAGGACGTGCCCCGGGCTCCATCTGCGCTCCCTGTAGGCAGGGAAGCCAGGTGAGGAGCCCTGTGCACAGCGCCGTGTGGCACGTGCTCCGCCACCCGGTGCTCACGCGTGAGCCCCCGAGTCTGCTGTGCCGTGAGTGTGGGAGCGATCACGGCCTCACGTCCCTATACCCGGCGCTGCTTCGTGAGCACCAGTGTGCACGGCGTCCGTGTCAGCTTCCTGTTGTCCCAGGGGAGTCCTTGGTGGCACTCTGTCGGACGTGGGGCGTGGCGTGGTCCTGTCTGTGTGGGCTGTTCCCTGGGGCCGGGGCTCGGGCTGTGCGCCTCTGGTGGACGCCCGTCCTCTCAGAGTGTCCCTCCCTGGGGGTGGGGACCGCGGTCTCAGTTCAGGGGTGCGTGGAGAATGCCTCTCCTCTCCCTGGTTCTGTGCACGAGGCCCACGTGTGGCCGTGCGCGCCCCGTGCCGCAGCCCACGCTACTCTACTCGGTGGTGCGCGCCCCGTGCCGCAGCCCCACGCTACTCTACTCGGTGGTGTGCGCCCCGTGCCGCAGCCCCACGCTACTCGGTGGTGCGGCTGCACTTCTGCCCGCCGGCTCCTCCCTCTGCCGTCCAGCCTGCCGGCTTCAGCACAGTGCTTTCTTAGTACAGCGGAAAGCTCCTCGAAGCGGGAGGGGTCGGGCTTTCTTTGTTTACCGGGGAGACAAAGCGGCACTCCCGTCTGCTCCCCAAACACCGACCGCAGCCAGGGTTGGGCCAAAGCCAGGCGCTGGGAACTTGGTCCAGGTCTCCCGCGTGGGTGCTGGGGAGGCAAGTGTCGGAGCCTCACGTGCTGCTCCCGGGGTGCGCGTCAGGCGCCACACCAGACACCTGTGCTGGTGGAAACGTTGGAGCTGGTGCCCCTGAGCCGGCACCCCCGCAGGCCCTCTGTGTGGTCCTCCTGGGTCCTTGTCTGCGGCTGACAGGGTCACACGGAGGGCTCTGGGGTCAGGGTCCCAGGTGACGGTGGAGGGCCAGCCTCCACTCCTGCCGCCCGGCCAGGCGGGGCTTGAGTCTGCTCCTGCGAGAGGGGCCGTAGCTCTGCTCAGCGGCCCAGGCCTGTGCCGGCTGTGGGTCCGAGTCCCTGGTGCCCCTGGAGTGCGGCTCTCCCTTGGTGTGGACGGGGAGGGGCGCGGGCAGGGTCGAGAGGTTTGGGAGGAGCAGGGCCGCTCACCTGCCGCCTCTTGTTCCCAGGAAAGCGGAAGGGAAGGCGGCCGCCCCCACGGAGCTGCCCCCGGAGTACCTGACCAGCCCCCTGTCGCAGCAGTCCCAGGTACCCGCCCCCCGCGGCCCGCGGGCACCTCTCCCTCAGGCAGGGCCCCGCTCACCAGCCCTCCCGCCCGCCCGCAGCTGCCGCCGAAGCGGGACGAGACGGCTCTGCAGGAGGAGGAGGAGCTGCAGCTGGCTCTGGCCCTGTCACAGTCGGAGGCCGAGGAGAAGGAGCGACTGGTGAGCTGGGCCCGGCCCGAGGGGCAGCCTGGGCTCTCACGGCCGGGGGGCTGGGGCCCGAGGGGCAGCCTGGGCTCTCACGGCCGGGGGGCTGGGGCCCGAGGGGCAGCCTGGGCTCTCACGGCCGGGGGGCTGGGGCCCGGCCCGAGGGGCAGCCTGGGCTCTCACACGGCCGGGGGGCTGGGGCCCGGCCCGAGGGGCAGCCTGGGCTCTCACACGGCCGGGGGGCTGGGGCCCGAGGGGCAGCCTGGGCTCTCACACGGCCGGGGGGACCAGGCCCGAGGGGCAGCCTGGGCTCTCACACGGCCGGGGGGACCAGGCCCGAGGGGCAGCCTGGGCTCCCATGCAGCAGGGGGGGCTGGGGGAGGCATGCCTGGGTTTGGGGTGGGCTGCGGTGTGAGGTGGGCTCCCCCTCGTGCTGCGCCCGGCCTTTCCCCAGTGACCTCCTGGTTCCGCAGAGACAGAAGTCCAGCTACACCGCGTACCCCAAGGCAGAGCCCACGCCTGTGGCCTCCTCGGCACCGCCCGCTGGCAGCCTGTACTCTTCTCCCGTGGTGAGCGTGCCCCCGCCTCAGGCCACGGAATGGTGGGAGCGCTGCTGACCTGGGCCTCCCCTGAGCGAAGTGGCCTTGCCATGTGGGCAGATGGCCAGGGTGGCCTGGGCTGCAGCCCCCACGGCCCTCAGTGGGCGCTAGGACACCGGCCAGGCTGAGGGTCCAGGTGGTGAGCCCCGTCCTCCACACCTTCCCGTCCGTATGGCTAAAGGCCTTTCTGGGAGGCCCTCCTGGTCTCCCTGGCCGGCCCTGACTGGGGTCAGGGCGCCTTCTGCTTTGTGGACAGTGGGGTGGGGTGGAAGACTGACAGTGGGAGCTCTGTGGGGCTGTGGAAGGCCCGGGCTGCAGCGGGGGCCTGCGGGCAGAGCTGGTGGGATGCCTGGGCTGGGCAGGGGTCCTGTGGGCTGCTACCCGGGTGCCTGTGACAACAGGAGTGTGACACGTGAGGGGCAGTGGGTCCCCTGAGCAGGCTGGCAGGCACCCAGGCCGTGGGATCCGCCGCCCCTGGACACCAGCGGGGCCTCCCCAAGTGACTACTGAGGCCAGCTCCCTGCTGCCTGCACCTGTGACCCCAGACTGCCCTTGTCTTCCCAGAACTCCTCAGCGCCTCTGGCTGAGGACATGGACCCTGAGGTAAGGGGCCTGGCCGGGGGGCTGTCCTTGCCGCCTCCTGGCCACACGAGTGACCTCAGCTCTTCGTGAGCAGCTTGCCCGGTACCTGAACCGCAACTACTGGGAGAAGAAGCAGGAGGAGGCCCGGCGGAGCCCCACGCCCTCCGCGCCTGTGCCCCTGGCGGAGCCGGCCGCCCAGCCCGGGGAGGGGCACGCGGCCCCCGCCGGCGTGGGGGAGGTGAGGGCGCCGCCCTGCACCGCGTGGCTCAGGCTTGTGGTCTGAGGAGGCCGGGCAGTGAGCCCCTCGCAACCCCGGTCTCTTGCAGACGACCCTCCCAGAGACAGACCCGCAGCCTGTGCCGGCCTCCGGGGGCCCCTTCAGCGAGGTAGGCGGGGGTCCCTCCCAGCCGCCCGTCGCATGGGGTGCCAGACACACAGCACAGTGTGTCCTGAGCGAGGGCTCTGGCCCTGCCGGGCCCTGTACCTCGGGGGTGGGCTGTGGGCCGGAGCTCTGTCCACACCGTGTGCTCCCAGACACGGCAGAGCAGCCCGGAGCCCAGCCCCGCCCCTGCCCCAGGAGTTCACAGCCGTCCCGGCGTCTGGGCTTTGCTGTGCCTGGGAGGCCAGCCTGGGCGCAGGGCAGAGGGCCGTCCAGCCGGCTCCGTCAGCCCGGGCTCTGGGCCTGGGTCGTAGCTCCGACGCACACGGCCAGCTCGCGGAGCTGATGGGAGCGCCAGGCTCCCTGTCCTGCAGGCCGGGGGCTGGCGGCGCTCACGGGCCCCGTGTCCAGCAGCAGTACCAGAACGGGGAGTCGGAGCAGAGCCACGAGCAGCTCCTCAAGGCCCTGCAGAACGCGGTCAGCACCTTCGTGAACCGCATGAAGAGCAACCACATGCGGGGCCGCAGCATCACCAACGACTCGGCCGTGCTGTCGCTGTTCCAGTCCATCAACAGCACCCACCCCCAGCTGCTGGAGCTGCTCAACCAGCTGGACGAGCGCAGGCGTGCGTCCCCCCCCCCCCCCCCCCGCCGCGGCGGGCTGGGCCTGGCCGGTGCCCGCCGGGCCGCCGCGCTCAGGCCGCTCTGCCTGCCCCGCAGTGTACTACGAGGGGCTGCAGGACAAGCTGGCGCAGATCCGGGACGCGCGGGGGGCCCTGAGCGCCCTGCGGGAGGAGCACCGGGAGAAGCTGCGCAGGGCGGCCGAGGAGGCCGAGCGCCAGCGCCAGATCCAGCTGGCGCAGAAGCTGGAGATCATGCGGCAGAAGAAGCAGGTGCGGCGGGCGTGCGGGCGTGCGGGGCGGCAGAAGAAGCAGGTGCGGCGGGCGGGCGTGCGGGGCGGCAGAAGCAGGTGCGGCGGGCGGGCAGGCGGCAGAAGCAGGTGCGGCGGGCGGGCGGGCGTGCGGGGCGGCAGAAGCAGGTGCGGTGGGCGGGCGGGCGTGCGGGGCGGCAGAAGCAGGTGCGGCGGGTGGGCGGGGTGGGCGGCGCGGGCCCCGCGGCTGACCTGGCCTCGCCCCTGCAGGAGTACCTGGAGGTGCAGCGGCAGCTGGCCATCCAGCGCCTGCAGGAGCAGGAGAAGGAGCGGCAGCTGCGCCTGGAGCAGCAGAAGCAGACAGTGCAGATGCGGGCCCAGATGCCCGCCTTCCCCCTGCCCTACGCCCAGGCACGCGGCCCACCCACCCCCGCCTCCCCCTGCCCTACGCCCAGGCACCCTGCTCACCCTACCCCACCCCACCCCCGCCTCCCCCTGCCCTACGCCCAGGCACGCGGCCCACCCCACCCCACCCTGGGCAGAACACCGGCCCTCACAGCCCTCTCCTCTGTCCCCAGCTCCAGGCTGTGCCTGCTGCGGCCGGGGGCGTGCTCTACCAGCCGTCCGGCCCGGCCAGCTTCCCCGGCACCTTCAGCCCAGCAGGCTCCGTGGAGGGCTCCCCCATGCACGGCGTGTACATGAGCCAGCCGGCTCCAGCTGCCGGCCCCTACCCCAGCATGCCCGGGGCTGCGGCAGGTAACACTGGGCGGGGGTCTCCAGCCAAGACGGCCCAGAGCTGTAGCCTGATCCGAAGACACGACGGGAGTGGTCTAAGCACCTCCCAAATCCCCCAGATGGCGTTTTCTCCCACGCACACACCGGGGCCAGCCCTGCCCCTGCCGGCCCCCAGGCCTGGTGCACCGCTGCCCCCTGCTCCCCCTCTAGAATGTTCCTCACTTCACGGCGGAGAGTCCCCAGAGCCCTGGCCTGTCGGACCGCGCGCGGGCTCAGCCAGGCTGTGCGCGCGGGCGGCGTCTGCCGTGTTCAGAGCCGCGCACGCCGGCCGGCCCTCGCTCCAGCGTTTCTGCTGCTCTGCCTGAACCCCCGTGCCGGGCACTGGCCACTCACTGCCGCATCTGCTGCTTTGTTCCAGATGCCAGCATGGTGAGCGCCTACATGTACCCAGCCGGCGCCACCGGGGCCCAGGCGGCACCCCAGGCGCAGGCCGGGCCCACCGCCAGCCCCGCCTACTCATCCTACCAGCCCACGCCCACCCCAGGCTACCAGGTACAGGGCGAGGGCCAGGCCGCTCCCGCGGGCGCGCGCCCAGCCGCTGTGCCCTTACACGCCTCTTCCCCACAGAACGTGGCCTCCCAGGCCCCGCAGAGCCTCCCGGCCATGCCCCAGCCGCCCGCACAGTCGAGCACCCTGGGCTACCTGGGGAGCCAGTCCGTGTCCGTGGGCTACCAGCCGTACGGCATGCAGGTGAGGCCGGGCCGGCGGGCCGGGGGCCGGCGCTGGGAGGGCCCGGTGTCCGGCCAGGGGGCCACTCAGCGGCCGGCCTCTCCCCCACAGAACCTCATGAGCGCGCTCCCTGGCCAGGACGCGGCTGTGCCGCCCCAGCAGCCCTACGTGGCCGGGCAGCAGCCCGCGTACCAGCAGGTGAGCCCCCCACGGGCCCTCCGCAGCACGCGCTGCAGCCTCCCGCGGGCCTCGTGGGCGGACGGGCCGGGCAGGCAGCATGGCCGCATCTGCTCTCCCCGCAGCCGCCCCCCGTGGCCCCGCAGCCGCCCGCACAGGGGCCGCCCGTGCAGGGCAGCGAAGCCCAGCTCATCTCCTTCGACTGACCCTGGAGTAGCCACAGCGCACGCGGACGCCGAGCCCCGCCCCGCCCCCGCTTCAGGTCCTGAGTCGTCTCTGGCTTCTCTCCCCGGGCCGGGCCTCGGGGAGGGCGGGTGGGAGGGAAGACCCCTCCCCAGGGAGAGCCCGCCGCCCCGTGGGTCAGGTGGCCACGCGGACTCTGCCGGGCGTCTCCCGGCCCCGCCACAGCCGGGGGCGGCGGCTCAGGGTCTCCACTCCCGCTTCCCAGCGCCCCCTCCCCTGCAGCGCCACCGCGGTAATAAAGGAATTCCAGAGAGCGCCGAGTGCGAGTGCGTGCGGGGCGCGTGCGGGCCGGGGTCCCCGACGGAGTGTCTGGGGCGGGGCAGTCACAGGAAAGTGGATTTCGGAAGCGCAGGGCCCAGGTTGCGGGTCTTCGGGCGGGAACCCGCAGTGCACGGGGCAGGCGTGGGCCTCGGCGCACGGGAGCTGGCAGGAGCCTCCCGCGCCCCTGCGGGGGCCGGGCACGCAGCCCAGCCAGCGGCTTAGCCCGCAACCCCCCGCTCCCTGCGTGCAGGTGCAGGCGTCCGCGCCAGCTCTGCCACGCAGGACTGCGGTCCCCCGAGGGAAATGGGCCGCTTCATGTGGCCTGAGTGGGCGTGGCCACGCGGGCAGAGGCGGGCCAGGGCTCCGGGCACCCCGCGCACCCACACCTCTTGGTGACCCCATCCCCGCACTGACAGGCTGCGGGGCGGCGGAGAGAGGCGCCCCCGCCGCAGCAGGGGGCGGGCACCGCCACAGCCCAGGCGCGGGGCGCCGACGCTTCCGTCAGTGCCGCAAGGACCCGCCTGCGCCTGCGCCTGCGCCTGCGCCATGAACTGCCTTGTGGGTAATCTCGGCGGCAAGCGCGAAGTGCGCCTAGAGCGTCCCGCTCCAGCTCGTATGCTCGCGGTCGTGGTTCCTAGAGCGTCCGCCTTCAGCTCGTATGCTTCCGGCCGTGGCGCCTAGAGCGTCCCGCTCCAGCTCGTATGCTCGCGTCCGTGGCGCCTAGAGTGTCCCTCTGCAGCGCCTATGCTCCGTCGCTAGAGCGTCAGTCCCCAGCTCGTATGCTCCCGGTCGTGGCGCCTAGAGCGTCCCGCTCCAGCTCGCATGCCCCGCCGCCTCGCCGGCTAGAGCGTCCCTTCCCGCTCGTGTGCTCGCGGCCGTGGTGCTAGAGCGTCCCTCCTGGGAGCCGCGTGTGACCTTCCCGCCGCGGAGCGATGCTGCCGGCAGCCGCTCGTCCCCTGTGGGGACCGTGTCTGGGGCTTCGCGGCGCCGCGCTCCGCCTCGCCAGGTACTGCAGGGCCCTGTGGCGCCAGGGCCGGGCGCACCGGGTTGGGGACGGACAGGGGGCGGCGGGCACGCGGCCACCTGCAGCGGCTCAGGCCGGCTCGCCCCTCGGGCCGCAGCCCGTTTCCGCGGGAGCCGCGCGAAGCGAGGTGCGTGGCCGCGGGGTGACCTTGGGCGCCCCGGCCACGCGTCGGCGCTGGGAGCTTGCTGCGGAGGCGTCCCCGCGGGGTTGGGCGGGCCTGCGTCCCCGGGAGCGACTGCGGGGGTCTCTAGGGCTGAGAAGTATGGAGCGGCTCGGGGGCCCTTCGGGTGGCCCCTCGAGGCCTGAGAGCCCTGGACGTGCGCCCCCCGTGCCCCCGGGCTGACGCTGTTGCGGGGGGCAGGCGGCAGGTGCCCTGCGTGTGTGCTGCGCGGCAGATGAGGAGCAGCGGCCCGCGGAGGGGCGAGGCCCTGGCCGGGGCCCCCCTGGACGACGCCCCCAAGGAGTACCCCCCGAAGATCCAGCAGTTGGTGCGGGACATAGCCGGCCTCACGCTGCTGGAGGTCGCGGACCTCAACGAGCTGCTGAAGGTACCGCGGCTGGCGCGCGTGGGCGGTCGCGTGGGGGGTCGCGAGGGGGCCCCCCGGCGTCTGCGCCGAGCACCGCGGCTGGCGCGCGTGGGGGGTCGCGAGGGGGCCCCCCGGCGTCTGCGCCGAGCACCGCGGCTGGCGCGCGTGGGGGGTCACGAGGGGGCCCCCGGCGTCTGCGCCGAGCACCGCGGCTGGCGCGCGTGGGGGGTCGCGAGGGGGTCCCCCGGCGTCTGCGCTGAGCACCGCGCTCTGTCCCCAGAAAACGCTGAAGATCCCGGACGTGGGACTCGTGCCCGCGGGCGCCGCCCCCGCCGCCGCCGCCGCCGCCCCCGCCGCCCCGGAGGTGAGCCCGCCCCGCACCTGCCGCGGGGAGAGGGGAGACTCGGGAGGGCTGGGGGCTGGGCTGGGGGCTGCAGCGGCCGCTCCCCGCGGACGGGGGGGCGGAGCCAGGCCCGCCCGGGGCGGACTCGGCCCTGCTCAGGGGCCTGGGCTCTGCAGGTTGGTTTGAAGGGCGGAGTCAGGCACGTGACCTTCCGGTCTGGTCACTCCGCGAGTGGTCGCAGGGCCAGGCCTAAGCCAGGAACCCTGAACTGCCTCGGCCCGAGCCCCCGGGCCTCACTGCTGCACCCCAGGCCCTGAGCAGGGAGCTGGGTGGGAGCTGGAGCAGCCCCTGTCCCAGCCGGCCCGCGTGGGGGACGCCGGCCCCTGTCCCAGCCGGCCTGCGTGGGGGACGCCGGCCCGTCACCACCCACTTGCCTACACGGTGCTCTCGGGTCACGCCCGTGTCTGAGGAGTGGCCCTCGTGAAGGAGGGTGTCTGGGCAGCCGTGCCGGCCGGCTACAGGACTGCCGGGGACCCGGCGGGGCCCCTCAGTGCCGGCCTCACGCCCCCTTCCTGCTCCCCGAGGCGGCAGAAGACGACGTCCCCAAGCAGAAGGAGCGGACGCATTTCACCGTGCGGCTGACGGAGGCCAAGCCGGTGGACAAAGTGAAGTTGATCAAGGAGCTCAAGAACTACATCCAGGGCATCAACCTCGTGCAGGTGGGCGGGCGCCCGGCCCCGGCCCTGTCCCCGGCCCCGTCCCTGTCCCTGGTGATCCCAGGCCTGTCCCCGTCCCTGCTGACCCCACTGCCCGGCCCTGTCCCTGCTGACCCTGCTGTCCCCTGGCCTGTCCCTGTCCCTGCTGTCCCCACTGCCTGGCCCTGTCCCTGCTGACCCCGGCCCCGTCCCTGTCCCTGCTGACCCCGGGCCCCGTCCCTGTCCCTGCTGACCCCGGGCCCGTCCCTGCCTCCGCCCCCGCAGGCCAAGAAGCTGGTGGAGTCCCTGCCCCAGGAAGTCAAGGCCAACGTGGCCAAGGCGGAGGCGGAGAAGATCAAGGCGGCCCTGGAGGCGGTGGGCGGCACCGTGGTGCTGGAGTAGCCCCCCAGGACTCGCGGGCGCCCGCCCCTGGCACCAGACCCCCACGGGACTTGGGGAGTGGGCTCCTGGCCTGCCGCAGACAGACGGACTCACTGTGGGGAGGGCAGGGCAGCGGCTGCCGTGGCACAGCCACCAGGGGCCTCCAGGCCGCGTGGGCTCCGGTGGGCTCCGGTGGCGGCTGAGACAAATACACTGTTAAGGCTCCTGCAGGCTGGTTTGCTGGCGCAGCTGGGGGGGCCGCCTCCCGCCCCTGGGGTGTCCGGGGTCAGCGACCCCTGGGTGAGGCCTGAGCGGCCGTGAGGGGCAGAGTGGGTGTGAGTTTCATGTGTCCAGACCTGGAGCCGGCAGCAGCCTTCACCCACGCGGGGAGGGTACCCGTGATGCCTGGTGGGCGGGGCCTGGGTGCCTGGAGAAAGCTTGTCGCCAGGTGCTGGCCCCGGGGACCCCTCCCCTGCTGGCCTTGGCCAGGGGCTGACCCAGGAACCTGCAGGCCGCGCCTGGGCGCCGGAGGACGCAGTGAGGGGCCGTGTGCCTGGGGCGCGGCCACCGGCCCCTGTGGGCCCCTGGCCTGGGGCCGCATCGGCTCTGCCCGGGTGATTGGTTCTCCAGCAGCAAACCCTGGACAAGCACTTCCTGTCCCCTTCCCGAGGGTGGGGGAGGTGCTACACCGCAGGTGCCTGTCCCCTGAGCACCCTGCCCTGTGGCCCTGACCCTGGACCCCTGCTGACCACGCTGTGGAGTGCCGGTGGCTGGGAGACCCCAGCCTGGTCCTTCCCGGGCGCTCCGTCCCCTTGACCTGCTTCGGGCTGGAAGTGACCAACCGTACACGGGTGTGGCCAGGCAGGCTGTGAATGCGCTGGCGGCCACCCTGGGGCCTCGGCCACTTGGCCTTGACCCTGTGGGCTCAGCTGCTGGAAGCCGCCCTGCAGCTCAGGTTCCTGTGTCAGTTCCTGGGCGGCCGTGCCCTCCCGGTCAGGTCTGGGGGAGGTCTCAGGGCCCCTGCCCTGCAGCCCGGCTTCTGGCTTGGTCCTGGACTCCAGCCTGGCCCTGCCTGGCCCACCAGCCCCTTGACCAGGGACAAGTCTGCAGCTGGGAGTTGGGGGGGCGTCAGTGTAGGAGACCCCGGCCACCCAGGCTGCTGGCTTCCTTGCTGTTGGAGCGTCTGGGGAGTGAACCAGCAGACGGGAGGCCGACCCTTTGCCCTTCAAATAAAACTGGAGAAAGTGACTTCCTGTTTGCGAGCCCTGCTGTGCAATCCAACTCTTCCCATCTCCTTGGGGGGCTCCAGCCTCTCCCACGCAGCACGCCCGCCCCAGCCCTCGGCTTCAGGCTCAGGGCTCTGACCCTGGCCCCCTGGGGTTTCTGTGACCTCCATTTGACGGGCAGCCAAGCCCATGGTGGGGTCCATGCTGCCCAACGGCCTGGGCATCGCTGTGGAGGTGCCGTGCCCTGTGCTGCAGCCGGGCCGCTGGGTCCCGGGGAACCCACGTATTCCGTGAGTCTCCACGCCTCTCACGGAGCCCCCAGCCTGGCCTTGGCGTGGTCGCCCTTCTGGCTTCACAGGCCGGTCACGTGGGCCGCACAAAGTCCAGGGGCTGCCTCCGCAGCGGCTTCACTCCCCCAGAACAGAACTCCGGCCAACGACCTCCGGGGACAGAGGCCACTTGGAGTCAAGACCCGAGTGGCAAAACACACGGGGTGGTGCGATGGTCCATCCAGTGCCTCCCGTGGCCGCAGAGCCTGGCTGGGTCAGGGGCACGGTGGGGCACGTGCTAGGCTGCTGAGTGGGCTCGGGCCGCCTGCCCACTGCCTCTCGCCGTCCTAAGGCCGGGTGGGGACGGAGTGTCGGAGCCCGGGCCGCAGGTGCCCACTTCCTGTCCGGAAACAAGCGGCTTCCAGGCCGCCAGAGGTCCCGAGCCCCCCTCCCGGCTGGAGGAGACGCCTGGGCACCGCTGGGCCTGGCTGGGCCCCCTCGTGTCTGCGCGCGCTGGGCGAGGGCTTGCGGCCCCACGCACGTGTCCCCCGCGCTGGAGACCCGCGAGTCAGGGGCGGCCACGGGAGCGAGGTCAAGGCCAAGGGGCCGGGCGCGCGCAGGGGGCGTGGCCGCCCGGTGCGTCGGGTCCCGCCCCTCACGTCGGGGGCGGGGTCTCCAGCCCCGCCCCCCACGCCCGCGGGCGCATTGGTTGTGCGGGGCGCGGGCGCGCGGACTGGGCTTTGAACCGGGCGCGGTGTAGCTGCGGGCCGGGGTCCAGTCTCCAGTAGGGCTCCGGCCAGGGTCGCGTGGGCCATGGCGGCCGAGGCGCGCGTGTCGCGCTGGTACTTCGGGGGGCTGGCCTCGTGCGGGGCCGCCTGCTGTACGCACCCGCTGGACCTGCTCAAGGTGAGGCCCGGGGCCGGGGGCGGGGGGCCGGCGCCTGCGGAGGCGCAGCCGCGACGCCCACTCGCTCGCGCTGCTCGGGCCCCGTCGTGCCGGGAGGCCCTTCCTTCCCGGTGGCCATGCGTGGAGTTGTGGCCGCCCGCGATGGCGCCGCTCCCGACCGGCCCGGCATGGCCAGGCCCCACGGGAATACAGGTGTGACCTTGGGCAGGGCCTGGCGTCGCGGGGCGGCCCCTTCCCAGCGCCGGGGAGCATTGGTCCGCCCGGCCCGCGAATGCGCGCGGGTGTCGGCACCCAGACACCTGGCTCGCCCAGCTCACCCCGGGCCCGGACCCCGCGCGGCGGATGCTGCCCGCACGCGGTGGCCCAGCGCGGCAGGTGGCCCAGGCCCGAGAGGTGGGCGGCACGGCCGGGAGGCGCCAGGAGCTCCTGCCGGCGTGCCCAGCGCTGCGTGCGCATCTCTGCGTGAGAAGCATGCGTGCTCCGTGGACTGTTTTTTTCAACTGCTGATGGAGCCGAGCGAGACAGAGCTCCCTTGTCCCCGGAGCCAGGTCGGGCGGCCTTGGTCTCTGACGCAGCCTGGCCTGGGGATCCTGCCTGCCTGTGGTCACGGCCAGCCGCCCAGGCCTCAGCCCCACCCAGAGCCAGCCTGGGCCCGGCCCGGGCACCTGTGGACTGGGCGGTGAGGGGCGGGCCCTGCGGGCTGGAGGCTCAGGCCAGCCCTCACTGGGGCTGGGGCCCTGGCCTTGGGTGCCATTGTTCATTGTCCAAGGCACTGGAGGGGGAGGGCGGTGCTGCCTCTGGCCCCGCCCCTTCCCTGTGTTCTGCTGCGTGTCGGGGTCAGGAAGCGGCCACTGCCCTCTGGCCCAGAGCCGGTGGCCCCGCTGGGTGCCGTGGACAGGGCCTTGGCCCGGCTGTCCGGGAACCACTGCAAGCTCCCCACATGGCTCGCCCTGGCGGGGGCTGCTGCCCTATGCGCGCCCCCCCCCCGCGCCCCCCACCCCCGCCGCAGGCTCCCGGCAGGTGGCCCTGCTGTACTGAGCTTAGGGCCAGGGAGCCGGGATGGGGCCTCAGCCCCCCACTCTTCCTGTCTGGCCCTGGCCTACCCACTTGCACCCCTGCCCAGCGGGGGTGGGGCTCCTGGGGGGCTGACAGACTCACACCAGTTCCCCCAGCTGCCCTGCTGGGGCGGGGCCTCGCGTGGGGCAGAACAGGCGTGTGAACGGGCCGGGCCCTGCCCCGCCTCAGTTTCCCTGGCTTTCCCAGGGAATCCACTTTCCCAGTGGATTCTGGGAAAGGCCTCAACGGGCTGGCGTGGAGGCGACCTCCTCGCCTCCCTGGGCCTGGGAGGGCTCTGCAGCATGACCCGCCCCGTCCCCACCCCCACAGGTGCACCTGCAGACCCAGCAGGAGGTGAAGCTGCGCATGACGGGCATGGCGCTGCAGGTGCTGCGCACCGACGGCATCCTGGCTCTGTACAACGGCCTGAGCGCCTCGCTGTGCCGGCAGGTGCGGCCCCACCCAGGGCTGGTCCCCCGGGCCACGCCCCTCCCTCGGGACCCCGCCTCCGGGGGTCCTACAGGGGTGGGAGCGCCCACCCAGGGCTCCGTCCCCCGGGCCACGCCCCCTCCCTCTGGACCCCGCCTCCGGGGGGTCCTACAGGGGTGCAGGCGCCCACCCAGGGCTCTGTCCCCCGGGCCACGCCCCCTCCCTCAGGACCCCGCCCCCGGGGGTCCTACAGGGGTGCAGGCGCCCACCCAGGGCTGGTCCTCCCTGGCCACGCCCCCTCCCTCTGGACCCCCGCCTCCGGGGGTCCTACAGGTGTGGGAGCGCCCACCCAGGGCTCGGTCCCCCGGGCCACGCCCCTCCCTCGGGACCCCGCCTCCGGGGGTCCTACAGGTGTAGGAGTGCCCACCCAGGGCTGGTCCTCCCTGGCCACGCCCCCTCCTTCGGGACCCTGTTTCCCAGGGTCCTACAGGTGTGGGAGCGCCCACCCAGGGCTGGTCCTCCATGGCCACGCCCCCTCCCTCTGGACCCTGTTTCCCAGGGTCCTACAGGTGTGGGAGCGCCCACCCAGGGCTGGTCCTCCATGGCCACGCCCACTCCCTCTGGACCCTGTCTCCCGGGGTCTACAGGGGTGTGGGAGCACCCACCCAGGGCTGGTCCTCCCTGGCCACGCCCCCTCCTTCGGGACCCTGTTTCCCAGGGTCCTACAGGTGTGGGAGCGCCCACCCAGGGCTGGTCCTCCATGGCCACGCCCCCTCCCTCTGGACCCTGTTTCCCAGGGTCCTACAGGTGTGGGAGCGCCCACCCAGGGCTGGTCCTCCATGGCCACGCCCACTCCCTCTGGACCCTGTCTCCCGGGGTCTACAGGGGTGTGGGAGCACCCACCCAGGGCTGGTCCCGCTGGCCACACCCCCTCCCGCCTGGACCCCGCCCCCCGGGGGACCTGGTCGCAGAGCCCAGCCTCGGATGTCCTCACCCACCACGTGTGGCATCCGGGCCCCTTTCAAGTTCTCCAAGATTCCCTACACGAGGGGACCCCAGGGTGGGGGAAAGACCGCCCAGAGGAGGGGCAGCCCCGCGCTTGTGGGCCGCTTGGGTCTTGCGGGCCGGCGTCCCCGGGTCTGGGGGGGCCGGCCGAGCCCTCTGAGCCCGCCACGCCCCGCCCCCAGATGACCTACTCCCTGACCCGCTTCGCCATCTACGAGACCGTGCGCGACCGCCTGACCAAGGCCGGCCAGGGGCCCCTCCCCTTCCACCAGAAGGTGCTGCTGGGCGGCGTCAGCGGTGAGCAGGGGGCGGGGCCTGGCCGGCGGGGCGGGGCCTCGCACGAAGCCGCACGGCTGGGCTCCGGCTTTGTGTCTCCCCAGGCTTGACCGGAGGCTTCGTGGGGACCCCCGCAGACCTGGTCAACGTGAGGTGGGTGTGGGGCTGAGGCCTTCCTGCCGCGCACAGGGGGCGCTCGCAAGGGTCCCTCGGACGGGGGTCTGGGGCGAGCCTGGCCTGGGCATCGGAGGGGGCGGGGCCGCGGACCCCCGCCCAGCGCCCCCTCTTGTTGCAGGATGCAGAATGACATGAAGCTGCCCCTCCAGCAGCGACGCAAGTGAGCGGCGGCCCCGGGGGGGGGGCCTCCTGCAGACCTGGCCAGGACCCCTGGGCGCTCACCGAGGGTGGGGGGGTGGAGTAAGAGGCAGGAGCTGTGACCTCTGGGGTGACCTGGGGCGGGGCTGCGCTGTCCTGAGGAAGGGCCTGGTGGCCGTAGCTCACCCCTCCTGTGGGCCCCAGAGCCCAGTTCCTTCCTGGCCCCACTGGCCGTGCCGCGGGCCCTCTCCCTCCTGGGGGACACCTGGGCCCCCCGGGGCTAGGCAGGCAGGGCCCGCCTCCGGGGACGGGCCCCAAGTGTGGACAGCCCCTGGGGTGCCCTGGCTCCCGGCGGGCGGCTCCTCGTGGGAGGACTTGGGCTGAGCCTCACGGCCCCGTGTCCCCTGCAGCTACACACACGCCCTGGACGGGCTGCTCCGCGTGGCCCGGGAAGGTGAGAGCCGGCAGTGCCGGGGCGGGCCGGGGCGGGGCGGGGGGGGCTTTGGCCGGCGCCCGACCTCGCCCTTCCTTGGCAGAGGGCCTGAAGAGGCTGTTCTCGGGTGCGACCATGGCGTCCAGCCGCGGGGCCTTGGTCACCGTCGGCCAGGTAGGACTCCTGCCCAGGGCGGGGCCCTCAGCCGCTGTGGCCTCTGACCTCTGACCTCAGGGCTCACAGAGGCAGTGCTGAGAGTCCCGCGGTGGGGGCTGGCAGGGTGAGTGGGCACGGGTGGGTCCGGCCCCTCCCCCATCTGGCGCCGGGGTGCTGGTGCTCGGTGCTCACTGCCGGCCCCCCCAGCTCTCCTGCTACGACCAGGCCAAGCAGCTGGTGCTTAGCACCGGGCACCTGTCCGACAGCGTCTTCACACACTTTGTCGCCAGCTTCATTGCCGTAAGTGCCCGGCGTGGGGGGCCGCCCAGCCCTGGGAGGCCCGGGTGACGCCCCCTCCCCTCCCCAGGGTGGATGCGCCACGGTCCTGTGCCAGCCTCTGGACGTGTTGAAGACCCGGCTGATGAACGCCAAGGGAGAGTACCGGGTGCGTGCGGCCGCCCGTGAACTGCGGCCATGGGCCGCCCCCCGCTGGACAAGCCCCCGGCCCGCTCAGCTGCCCTGTTTTGTTCTCATCTGTAGTTACTCATCCGAAAGGTGTTCCCAGGACTCCGTCCAGGGCCGGGCGGGAGGCCGGCACTGCTGCCCCCAGGGCGTCTGGCAGAGTCAGGGTGGAGCCGGTGCTCGAACCCGGGACACCGCACGCAGCCCCTGCCCCGCGCCCGCGCCTCCCTGACCCCGGCTGGCCCGGCTCTCCAGGCCTGTCCACACCTCCCCGCCCGCGAGGCTGCCCTGCACCCGCGGCACCGGGGAGGCCGGGCCGGGGAGTCGGTCTGGCCGTGCGTCCCGGGCTCTGGGGCTTCCTGGGCGGCGGCTGCCTTTGAGTGACAGACGCACTGCCCCTGGGTTTTCCTCAGGGCGTCTTCCACTGTGCCATGGAGACCGCAAAGCTGGGACCGCTGGCCTTCTACAAGGTGCGCGGGGGCCCTGGGGGCGGGGGCCGGGGTGGTGGTGGGGGAGCGTCTGGTAACCGGCTGACCCCCCCAGGGCCTCTTTCCCGCCGGCATCCGTCTCATCCCCCACACCGTGCTCACCTTCGTCTTCCTGGAGCAGCTACGCAAACACTTCGGCCTGCAGGTGCCGTCCTGACCGGCCGGGAGCCGCCGCGCCGAGCGGCCGCCAGCACCTGCTGTTCCAAAGAGCCCCGGGGCAGCCCCGCGCAGCCCCGCCCGCTGGGCAGTGTCCCTGCACTGTGACCGCACGAAGGGGCCGCCGCCGCCCAGCCCTGCTCCCAAGTGAGGGGAGCAAACGGCACAGGTGACCAGCGAGAGCCCAGCGGGCCGGGCACCCGAGCAGGCGTGGTGGCGTTGGCCCAGTCCAGCCGCACCCAAAGCCGCCCCAGGCGTGTGGCCGCGGTGGGCAGAGACGGGGCAGTCGCGTCTGTCCTGGGGGTCTCACATGTCCTGCGGCATCCAGCGCCCCCCCAACTGCTGCCGAGTGAGGCTGGGCCCTTCCCCAGCCCCTGCCTCCTGCACCTGGGGCTGGGCCTCCTGGGGGCGTTGTGCGCGGCTCCGTGGGGCGTTGTGCGCGGCTCCGTGGGGCGTTGTGCGCGGCTCCGTGGGGGTGCTTAAATAAACAGCGTGGACCACCCGCGGTCTTCCCTGCGCGTCACTCGGCACCCGTGGCCAGCAGCTGCCTTGCTGTCCAGGGGCGACAGGACCCTCTGCACCCCCAGGAGGGCTCCCCTGCTCCCCTGTTTATGGAGAGCAAGGCCAGGGGCCTGGGAGCCTCCCCTAAGAGCCCCAGGCGTGCACCTCCCAGGCCAGCTCAGCTGCAGGAGGAGTCCCTGGAGTGGGCCCTGGCTGGTGGGCACCAGAGGGGGCAGGGAGGCCCAGGAAGCTGCTCCGGCCACTCTGTGCCAGGCATCCCAGGGGCCCACCCACCCTCCCTCTCCCTGGTGCCCGGGGGTTCCCAGTGTGAGGGAGGCCCCCCTGCACCCCGCGGGAGCTGTGGCTGCCAGGGCGGCGGGCGGTGTGTCCTAGGGGAAGAAGGCCTGCGCCCTCTGGGGGGTCCCCTGAAGTGGGGCAGACCCCAGCGTGTTAGTCCCCAGGCCAGAGCCGTTGATGTCCCACCAGGGCCCCGGGTGGCCCCATCGAGTCTTAGGCAGGCCCAGCCCCCACCTCCAAGGGTGTGGCTGCCCCAGCCAGGTCCAGCCAGGTCCTCCATCCCAGCTCCCTGCTAGCACCAAGCCCACGAGCTTGGGGCCCTGCCTGCACCCATGTGAGACCCGGATGGGGCTCCTGGCTCCAACCTAGACAAGCCCAACCTGTTGCAGCCATCTGGGGAGTGGACCAGCAGGTGCAAGATCTCTGCCTTTCAAACAAAAGAATAAACAAAGCTTCCAGGAGACAGGCCAGCAAGGGTGCCCAGATGGTGGACACCGGGCCCCACGGGCACCTGCCCAGGTGAATCGGACACGACCTCTGCCTGAACGGGCGCGCTGGGGCTGGAGAACCTGCAGAGCCCCAGGGAGGGCAGCAGGGGGCGCCACGGTGCTGGGCGCTGGGCGCTGGCCCTGGGCAGCCTGCTGACCCCTCCTGGGTGGAGCAGTGGGAAGTCAGGTGGGAGCTGCCAGTGTCACCCTGCAGGGTCCTCCCGTTCTTAGGTTGCAGGATTCCAGGGCGTGGAGAGGCAGGGAGGCCACTGGGAGACTTCAGGAGGGTGGGGCAGGGAGGGGTAAAGATTGGGGGTGCAGCCTGCCCAGAGCAGGCAGCCTAAAGACTTAGAAATGCGTTTGAAGGGCAGACCACAGGGAGAGAAGAGAGGTTTTCCATCCACTGGTTCACTCCCCAGATGGCCACAACCCGAACCAGGAGCCAGGAGATTCTGGGTCCCCCACGTGGGCGCCCCAACACTTGGGCCCTCTTCCACTGCTTTCCCCGGCCATAGTAGGGAACTGGATAGGAAGGGGAGCAGCCGGGACTTGAACCAGCGTCCATGTGGCAGCTTTACCCACTGGGCCACAGCACCGGTCCGAGCCCTCCAACCCTGGTGGAGAGGCCCCGAGGGCACCGGTCCCAGGCCGCCGAGACCCCTGAGAAGCCCCCCCCGGGGGGGGAGGGAGGGCTGTTGGGCAGGGCAGACCGAGGAGGCCACGCCCACAGACCACCTCGCCATCCTCCGCCCCGCCAGGCCACGCCCACATGGCCACCTCTCCAGGCCACGCCCATGCAGAGCTCGCCGGACACTCCATCCACGCCCACGCTCCCTGGGCCCAGCGGCCAGGCCGTGCTGTGTCTCCGGCCCCAGGCGGGGCGTCGGGTTGGGGAGGGTGAGAACGAGGTCCTGGGGGGGGGGGGTGGCAGCCCCGCGAGTCTGGAGGCTTCGGTGGACGCTGACCCTTCCCGGAGCCCTGGGGGCGCCCCGCCCCCAGGTGCTCCCCCTGCACCCTGGGTCTGGGTGCGGCCCCGCAGAGCAAGAGCTTCCGGCTGAGACGTAAAGAATATTTTATTTTATTTGTGTGAAAGGCAGAGCTTCCGTGGTTGCTTGGGGCTGAGCCAGGCCGAAGCCGGGATCCGGGACCAGCATTCCGGTCTGCGCGGGCGGCAGGGGTCCAGGCCCCCGGGCAGTCACCCGGGCGAGCAGGAGCAGAGCCCCTGGGACGCGACGCCCCTGGTGCTCCCGTGGGTGCTGGTGTTGCAGGCGGGGCCTCGGGTCCCTGCGCCAGGCTGGCCCCGGGCGTGAGGGTGTGGCTGTCCAGGGGCACCGGCTTGGACTCGAGGCTTGGGGGGGCCTGGCCCCACCTCTCACAGCCAGGGCGCCGCGGAGCCGGGCGGGAAGATACACAAGCCAGACACCGGGCCCGGGTCCTGCCCGCAAGGAAGCCACAGGCCCGGCTGGGCGCCCGGAGCAGCTGGCCTCCGCACTGCGGCCAGCCCCAGGGGCCGTGGGGGGCCCTCCTGGGACGGCCGTGGGGCTCCAGGGCGGGGGCGTCTGTGTGCCGAGTCGCCCGCGCCAGCCTGCACGCATGGTGCCGGGACCTCCAGGACACAATGCCCCGCCTCCCCTGCTGCCTGGCGGAACACTCGGCACAGGCTGAGGGAGGGGACCTCTCCCTCCTGGGCGCTGGAGCCAAGGCCGAGGGGGCAGCTGGGCGGATCGCGGAGCCCCAGAGATGGAGCCGGAGCCATGATGAGGCCCTCCCGGGTGGACCCCGTCCTGCGGGGCTGTGACCTGCCCCCGGCCCATGCACCCTTGCAGCCACGGTGTACGGGGGTTCCCAGGGACACCGAGAGTGGCTGGTTCCTGGGAGGAGACTTCGGCCGAGCCTGCGCCGGGCACAGGAGCTGCTCCCGTGTGACAGTGCACCGCTCTCTGCCCCAGACTGCCCCCTGGTGGCACCGAGGGTCGCCTGCAGCACCTGCCACCAGCTCGTGGTTTGGTGGGAGCCAGACCTGACAGTGGGGGGGGGGGGGGGTCCATGGGCAGCCCTGTCACTTTATTTTATTTTATTTATTTGAAAGAGTTACAGAGAGAGGTAGAGACAGAGAGAGGGGTCTTCCATCCGCTGGTTCACTCCCCAGATGGCCGCAACGGCCGGAGCTGCGCCGATCCGAAGCCAGGAGCTTCTTCCGGGTCTCCCACGCGGGTGCAGGGGCCCAAGGACTGGGCCATCCTCCACTGCTTTCCCAGGCCGTGCAGAGAGCTGGCTCAGAAGAGGGGCAGTCAGGACTAGAACTGGTGCCCATGTAGGATGCCGGCGCTTCAGGCCAGGGCTTTAACCCACTGCACGACAGCGCCGGCCCTGCCCCGCCTCCGTTTAACAGGGTTCACAGCAGAACGAGCCCAGCGTCGTGGAGGGGTGCGGCAAAGGCCGGCACTGGCATGGCGGGAAGAGCCACCACCCGTGACGAAGGCATCCCACAGGGGCTCCATCATGTCCTGGCTGCCCACTTCCGGTCCAGGCCCCTGCCAAGGGCCCGGGGAAGCAGCAGGAGATGCCCAGTGTCTGGGCCCTGCACCGCGTGGGAGGCCAGGTGGGAGCCTCTGGCTTTGGCCGGCCCTGGCTGCTGCAGTCATCTGTCTCTCCCTCCCTCTAACACTGACTTTTTTTTTTTTTTTTTTTTTTGACAGAGTGGACAGTGAGAGAGAGAGAGACAGAGAGAAAGGTCTTCCTTTGCCGTTGGTTCACCCTCCAATGGCCTCCTTAGCCAGTGCACTGCGGCTGGCGCACCGCGCTGATCCAAAGCCAGGAGCCAGGTGCTTCCTCCTGGTCTCCCATGGGGTGCAGGGCCCAAGCACTTGGGCCATCCTCCACTGCACTCCCTGGCCACAGCAGAGAGCTGGCCTGGAAGAGGGGCAACCGGGACAGAATCCGGCACCCCGACCGGGACTAGAACCCGGTGTGCCGGCGCCGCAGGCGGAGGATTAGCCTAGTGAGCCGCGGCACCAGCCAACATTGACTTTAAATAAATTAAAAAATTAAAATATCTTCTAGAAAGGAGACTCCCCTTGGGACGCCCGGCCCCTTCTCCCCGGGCGCCTGGCTGCAGCTCCGGCTGCTTTATGTCTGTCTCCGCTTCCAGCTGGTGCAGACCTGGGGGGCAGCAGGTGACGGCTCAAGGACCCGGGTCCCTGCCACCCACACGGGAGACCTGGACGGAGCTCCTGGCCCTCGGCTTTGACTTGCCTGGTCCCAGCTGCTGTGGCCACTTAAGGGGTGAGCCAGCAGATGGAAGATCTGTGTGTGACTTTCATTTATAAAGTTTTATAAATTTTACTTAGAATAACAAAAGTAAACTTTTTTTTTTGACAGGCAGAGTGGACAGTGAGAGAGAGAGACAGAGAGAAAGGTCTTCCTTTTGCCGTTGGTTCACCCTCCAATGGCCGCCGCGGCCGGCGCGCTGCAGACGGCGCACCGCGCTGATCCCAAGGCAGGAGCCAGGTGCTTCTCCTGGTCTCCCATGGGGTGCAGGGCCCAAGCACTTGGGCCATCCTCCACTGCACTCCCTGGCCACAGCAGAGAGCTGGCCTGGAAGAGGGGCAACCGGGACAGAATCCGGCGCCCCGACTGGGACTAGAACCCGGTGTGCCGGCGCCGCGAGGTGGAGGATTAGCCTAGTGAGCCGCAGCACCAGCCAAAAGTAAACATTTTTTAAAAAAAGATTTATTTATTTGAAAAGCAGAGCCACAAAGAGAGAGGAGAGAGAAAAAGGTCTTCCACCCACTGAGTCACTCCCCAGTTGGTCACAACGGCCAGAGCTGGGCCAGGCCAAAGCCAGGAGCTTCTGGGTCTCCCATGCGGGTGCAGGGCCCAAGCACTTGGGTCATCCTCCACTGCCTTCCCAGGCCACAACAGAGAGCTGGATCGGAAGTGGAGCAGCCGGGACTCGAACCAGTGGCCATATGGGACATCGGCACCACAGGCGGTGGCTTTACCTGCTACACCACAGCACCGGTTTGGGCAGCTGCACCTGCTGCTCCCCCGTGCCGCCCCCTGTGCTGACAGACAGGTCCCAGCTCACCCCTCCCACGCCTGCCAGCCGGGCAGCGTTTCTGACTGCGTTTCCATTCCTGCGCCAGCTCTGCCCACGTGCAGGCGTCCAGGCCGGCCTCGGGCTGCAGCTGCGGCGTCTTCCCGGTGCAGGCTGCCGCCCTCTGGAAGCCCCGGCTCCGGTGCCCCCCCGCCTTTCGTCCACAGCCGGGAGTGGGGCACCAGCAGGCAGCCAGGTTACTCCATCGCAGGGGCTTTGGGAGGGCATCGTTTGCCGCCCTCCGTCTTGTGAGCGGGGTGGGAGCGGCACCCCCACCGCGGGACGCCAAGCGCCCATCTGCTCGGCCAGGAGGAGGAGCCGGTCAGGAAGCCGCCGCCGGTGCCCCTGGGTGTCGGCTCAGCCGTCCTGGTTCCTGACGGAATGGCCTGGCAGTGCAGGGCTCAGCCGGGTCCCTGGCCTGAGCAGGGGGCCCCCGGGTCACCGCCTGGGGCGCCTTCCTGCATTGCCACACCCCTGGCACGAGACCAGGACCCGCCCCCCACTCCAACAGCGCTTCCTTGCCACCCCTCGCCGCCCTCCCGCAGCTCCAGGCCCAAGTCCCCAGCACAGAGGGCCCGCCTGTGTCCCTGGCTCGTCCCTGCGGCCAGCCGGGAGCCAGTGGATCTCCTGGGACCCTCAGCCAGGAGGACCCCGGGGCCCAGGGTGGAGGACAGGCGCCATCTGTCCCCAGGCCCCGGGCGGCCATGTGGGAAGGCCCAGCCCCTGCGGTTCCCAGTTCCCGCTCTGTTTATGTCTCTCAAGTGACAGAGAGACCCAGAGCGGAGGGAAGGCCCTGGGGACCGGGGCCCCGCCCCTGTGGCCCCCATGCGGCCCCCAGCCCCGTCCCATGCCACGTCTCGGGCCCCACCCGGCCCCCACAGGTGGTCGCCATTCCCTACTCACCTGGGAGGGAGTGGGAGTTCGCAGCCACATCAGGCGGAAAAGGGACTTTGACGACCTTTGCCCCCTGACCTCTGCCTTCTGTCCACAGCCTGGACCCGGGTCTCAGAGGGGCTGGGAGGCGGGTGGGGCAGGTGAGGGAGCCCACGCCCCAGCACCCCCGCTCCTGAGCCCGGCGGGACTGTGGATGCCATGCAAGCGAGAGACCACCAGGCCTGGGAGGGCCTGAGTCCCCACCGCCCCTGAAATGGACGCGGATCCTGGCGAAGGGCCCTGAGGACAACTGCCCACAGGCCAGGGAGGGGACGGAGGTGGTGGTGCCAGGGCAGGGGCAACAGCGGTGACCACACGGATTCCAGAGAACCGCGGGCACGAGAGGGGATTGGGAGGGGGAGGAGGCCTGTGCGCCGGGGTGGGGGTGTGGAGGGGCAGGGCAGGGCCGGGGGGCCTGCGGGGCTGGGACACTGGGAAGCCTGGGGCAGCTCTCCAGGGAGAGGGAAGGGGCCGGGGGCTGCTCCTCCTGGACGCCAGGGCTTCAGAGAGAACTTTCTAGAAGCAGGGTGTGACCACCCACAGGCCCCAAAGCATCCACAGTGCAAGCCGGAGCAGGGCGGGGCTGCTGGGGGGTGGGGGGTGAGGGGAGGGAAGCAGCTGCTTGGGGGCGCTCGGGTGTGGGTCTCCCCTCAATACAGCAGGGTGGACAGCAAGAGGGCCAGGCCGCACTCTGAAGGTGCAGGCCGCCGCAGCCCCTGGGGGCAGCGGCAGGCCGGCGGGTCTGCCCAGGGCGGCGCCCAGAGGCCTGGGGATGTGGCACAGCAAGGGTGCAGGGGGCACCCCGGGGGCTTGCCTGCCCACTGCCGCGGGGGCTCAGCAGCAGGTCAGCCTCGCAGAATCAGGAGCGCGGCCCCGACAGCGGTCACCGCGACGCGAGCGAGCGAGGGGAAAGGGCGCCCAAGCACAGCCCCCACCCGCGGCTGTGAGCCCGCGTGGCCCCCTCCGCCCGGCCAAGGTCTCTGGGGCAGGGGTCCGCGGGACGCGCTCTGCGTGCCGGGAGCTAGGGGCCGGCGTCCTCAGGGTCGCGCCCTCGCGGAGCCGCAGCCCCGAGGCGGGCGGGGACCCTCGGTGCCGCTGCCCCCGCCCCGCCGTCCCCGCCGCCCCCGCCCCGCCGCCGCCCCCGCCCAGCGCCGCCGCCGGGAAGTTTGCGCGCGGCTGGCGCGGGGCGCAGGGCGCAGGGCGCAGGGCGCAGGGCGCGGAGCGGCGCCGACCGAGCGAGCGCGCCGGGAGCACGCGGGGAGCCGAGCCCGAACGCGAGCGCTCGGCGCGGTGAGCGCGGGGCCCCAGAGGGGCGGCCCGGGGCTGGCGGGGCGGGGGCGGCGGGGCGGCCCCTGACGGGGGTCTCGGCGCCCCACGTCGTCATCCCCACTGTCTCATTCCCCGTGTCCCCAGTCCTGGGAATTCTCCCTCCGGGCTCAGACGGCCAAGGGCCACGGGGGCGCCACCGTCGGGCAGATTTGGGGGTCCTCTGGTCCCGGGGTCGGTGGCCGCCCTCGGGCCCTGCGCTTGGGCGGGAGAGCAGGGCGGGTGGACCCCGGGACGTGGATAGGGTGAGGGGCGGGATATCCGGCAGCCCCAGGATAGGGTGAGGGGTGATATAGGGTGAGGGGCGGGATAGGGTGAGGGGCCTCGGCGTCCACGCCTGGCCCACGCTTGTGACTTTGCCCCGTGGCCAGCCAGGGTCACTGCCCTGCCCTGCCTGGCCTGTCAGCGGCCCCACCCCTCTGCGGCCCCAAACCGACTGACCCCTTGACCTCTTGGCGCCCACATCCCCGGAGGCTGAGGCCCGGCCGGAGCTGGGTCTGCGTCCTTCTGCGCTGGGCACAGGGCGGCCGCCTGCCAGGCCTCCCCGCCCCCACGGGGGAGGACCCGGGATCAGCCAGCGTGACCCCTGACCTGGTGCTTCCTCTGATTTCAGGAAAACAGTCCCCTCCCACCCTAGCACTCAGGGCTCCCCAAAGCTAGGGGCAGCTCCCTTCCCACCCACGGGGCATCTCCCCCCGCCCCCCCCCCCCAAGCATGGGCCCCGTCTTACCTGTGCCTGCCTGGGCCAAGGGGCCGTCCACGCACAGTGGGCACTGGGGGACGCGCAGAGCCCAGGAGCGCCCGGGAGTCATGTGCTGTGCCAGGCCCCGGGGCAGGGCACGTGCCAGCCCAGGACGCACAGGGGACACTGGGAGCGTGCAGGTGGCCGGCTGTGGAGGAGGGGCCTGCAGCCTCCTGGGAGATCCAGGTCGGAGAGGGGCCCTCGCTGTGCGGCCACCTGGCCGGCTCCTGCTGGGAGGTCGCCAGGTGGACGCGAGCTCTGCAGCTGGGCACCTCCACCTCTGGCTGCCCGAGCCCAGCCCACTCACTCGTTCAACAAATATTTATCTGCACCTACAGCTGCCTTGGGAGTCCGCTCCGCCGCCCTGGGGGCCAGATGGGTCCCGGGAGTGGTCATCAGCCCCGGAGCGGGAGGCAGGGGTCTGTGGGGGGAATCGGTGTGCGCCCTCGGCCCCCAGAGCAGCCCCCGCCGAGCCCGGAGCCGCAGCCTTGCCCGGCTGGACGTCACTGCTGGAAGTCTCGCCCACCCTCTGCAGATGGCCTCTCGGCCCTGTCGCGGGCTCAGTGGGGGCGTGGCCTGTCCTTGTACTCCGGGGAGGGACCCGAGGCCCTGGCCACCAGGGTGGGGGACACTGAGCTGTGTGGGAGGAGGTCGGGGCTGCACCCCCCAGTGGGCTGCCATAAAGAAAGATTTGGGGCTTCAGAGGAGGGGCCTGCAGCCCGTCACCCCCCCCGGGTCCCCAGGCCCATGGAAGCCTGGTGGGCGTCACCCCCCCCCGGTCCCCAGGCCCATGGAAGCCTGGTGGGCGTCAGGAGCCCCTCCTGTGCCAGCTCAGCCCACCCCCTTTCCCAGGCCCCTGCCAGCCCTCGTCACTCCCCCACCCCCGGGCCGCGGGCTTCCTGGCTGGCGCACCCCTTCCTCAGTGGCCTAAGCGGGATGGCAGCGGCCAGAGGGGCTGTGTGGTGAGGCCCGGGGGAGACGAGACCTGGCCTCAGCCCGGGGGCGGTGCCGGGGACCCCTGAGCGGCCTGCGAGCCAGGAGCTGCCAGTGGGCGAGCCGGCACGCGGGATCAGGCTCGGCCCCTCAGCCAGCCCCCGGAAGCCCCTGGCCTCTGCCTTCAGCCATCCCTCCCCGCCCCCCAGCACCGCCTCCAGCCAGCCAGACGTCGGTCTGTCCGCCTGTCCGTCCACACGGGCTCCAGGGAGCCGCTGCCTGCTCCTCCCGTGGGTCTGGGCTGCGGCTCGCTCCAGCCCTGGCCCAGGCCCAGGAGGGCAGAGGTGACCGCCTGGGCCCGGGCAGTGTGCAGCTGATCTCCAGGGAACACACTGCCCGCCAGAAGCCCAGCCCTGAGCCTTCCTGGGATGAGGCTCCTGGGGGCACCTGCACCCCCATGCTGGGAAAGGGGGGTGCATGTGACCGAGCCCACCCTGAGCGTGTGTGTGCCCGGCGCTGGCGTGGCGGGAGCCGGCACTGGGGGCCTGTGGTGGGGGAGGGGGACCAGCACTCATGGCCCCAGGGCTGAGAACGGGTGTGGGGGGGAGGCGAGGGCCAGTGTCCCACACCCCCGAGAGTGTGGGGTGACCAGCAGGTGGGCAGCTGGCGGGAAAGCCAGCTCCACCCAGGGGACACCCCGCTGCCTCCAGGAGCCTGGACGGACCCCCAGCGTCTCAGGCCGGCTGGACTGACCTCCCCCGCTCGTCTTGCAGCCAGGACCCAGGCCTCAGGGGTGGCTTGGGGGCAGCAGGAGCACCCGGCTAGCACCGTCTCCCATCCCTGCTCTGGCAGCTCCAGCCTGTGGCCCCCCGGGCCCCTCACCCCAGCGTGCAGCCCCTGCCAGATGTGGGGGGCAGCTGCCCAGAGGCATGCCCCGCACCGGGCTGTGCCGCCCTCTCCCGCCGCCGGCGCTGCTGCTGCTGCTGCTGCTCGCTGGCCAGGTGGGTGCTGCCACTCCCCCCAGCCCCGGGCGGCGGCCTGCCCCGTGCTGCGTGCTGACGGCCGCTGGCCTCTGCCCTCGTGTGATGGCAGCCGCAGGCCGCCTCCGCCCAGGTGATGGACTTCCTATTTGAGAAGTGGAAGCTGTACAGGGACCAGTGTCACCGCAACCTGAGCCTGCTGCCGCCGCCCACCCGTGAGTGCCCCCCTTACTGCAGCTGCGGGGGGGCTTGTCACTGCCCCCCGTAGGGGTGAGGTCACCATGCCCACCAGAGGGGCCCGGGGCCGCACAGCCGGGCACAGCCATCACCTGCTGCTGAGAGCCCGGGGCTGCCCCGCGGAGCTCACAGGGCGCGCGCTGGGGGCAGTCAGGCCACCGTGTCCGGGGCCCAGGCAGCAGTGTGGGGCAGCAGGGCCACCCAGGAGGCGGAGCCCCTGTCTGAATGAGGTGGGGGCCTGCGCTGGGCTGGGCTGACTGGGGGCGCGTGCCGGGCCCAGGGCTGGCGGGGGGTTCTGGCCCCAGGTCCCGCTGGGCACAGCAGCTCTGGGCTGCAGACTTGGAGAGGTGATGACAGCGCTTGGGGCTTGCGGGAGGAGGTGGGCGGTGGGCTGTGTGGGCCAGGCCCTGCCGAGGGCCCCGTCTCCCCTCCCTCCCCCGTGCCCCTGCAGAGCTGGTCTGCAACAGGACCTTCGACAAGTACTCCTGCTGGCCCGACACCCTGCCCAACACCACGGCCAACATCAGCTGCCCCTGGTACCTGCCTTGGTACCACAAAGGTAACCCCCGAGGGGCGGGGCGGGGGCGGGGTGGGGGGCGGGGCGGGGTTGACCAGAGCCCTCCCCTACCCCCAGTGCAGCATCGCCTGGTGTTCAAGAGGTGCGGTCTGGATGGGCAGTGGGAGCGTGGGCCCCGGGGGCAGCCGTGGCGCGACGCCTCCCAGTGCCAGATGGACGCAGACGAGATGGAGGCCCAGGTAGGCCTCGGAGGGCGGGTGGCGGGCGCCCCGGGCCGGGCGTGGGAGCTGCGCCCACCGGGACGCCCGCCGTGGTTGCAGAAGGAGGTGGCCAAGATGTACCGCAGCTTCCAGGTGATGTACACCGTGGGCTACACGCTGTCGCTGGCGGCCCTGCTCCTGGCCCTGGCCGTGCTGATGGGCTGCAGGTAGGAGCCCCGTCCACCAGGCCCGGGGCTCGAGGGCCAGGCAGGGCCGGCGCTGACCGCCCCTGGTCCCACAGCCAGCTGCATTGCACCCGCAACCACATCCACGCCAACCTGTTTGCCTCCTTCGTGCTCAAGGCCAGCGCGGTGCTGGCCACTGACCGGCTGCTGCAGACCCGCTACGGCCAGCAGCTGGGCGACGACCTCAGCGTGAGCGTCTGGCTCAGTGACGGGGTGAGCACCGGCGGGGGGCGGGGGACAGGGCCCGGGGGCCTGGGGGGCAGGGCGGGGGCCGGGGGCGGGGCAGGGCGGGGGCCGGGGGTAGGGGGGGCAAGGCCCGGAGGCGGGGCGGGGCCCGGGGCGGGGGGCCGGGCCGTCCCCACCGCTCACCTGTGGCCTGCCCAGGCTGTGGCCGGCTGCCGGGTAGCCGCGGTGTCCATGCAGTACAGCGTCGTGGCCAACTACTGCTGGCTGCTGGCGGAAGGGCTCTACCTGCACAGCCTGCTGAGCCTGCCCGCCCTCCCCGAGAGGAGCCACTTCTGCCTCTACCTGGCCATCGGCTGGGGTAAGGGCTGGGGGTGGGCTGGGGTAAGGGCTGGGGTAAGGGCTGGGGGTGGGCTGGGGGTGGGCTGGGGTAAGGGCTGGGGTAAGGGCTGGTGTGTGCGGGCTGGGGTAAGGGCTGGGGGTGGGCTGGGGGTGGGCTGGGGTAAGGGCTGGGGGTGGGCTGGGGGTGGGCTGGGGGTGGGCTGGGGTAAGGGCTGGGGGTGGGCTGGGGTAAGGGCTGGGGGTGGGCTGGGGTAAGGGCTGGGGGTGGGCTGGGGGTGGGCTGGGGTAAGGGCTGGGGTAAGGGCTGGGGGTGGGCTGGGGTAAGGGCTGGGGTAAGGGCTGGGGTAAGGGCTGGGGGGTGGGCTGGGGGTGGGCTGGGGTAAGGGCTGGGGTAAGGGCTGGGGTAAGGGCTGGGGGTGGGCTGGGGTAAGGGCTGGTGCGTGCGGGCTGGGGGTGGGCTGGCTGGGCCTGGGGACCACAGCTGCTGCCCCCACAGGCGCCCCCCTGCTGTTTGTCATCCCCTGGGCGGTGGTCAAGTGCCTGTTCGAGAACGTCCAGTGAGTAGGGCAGGGCTGTCCTGGCCGCTGGACAGGGCAGAGGCCGGGGGAGGGCGGGCCTGGGGCGGGGGCTGGGGTGCTGAGCGGCCCCCCCGCAGGTGCTGGACCAGCAATGACAACATGGGCTTCTGGTGGATCCTCCGTGCCCCCGTCTTCCTGGCCATCCTGGTGAGCAGAGCAGGCCCGGTGGGCGGCCCCCGGGAGACGGCACCCGAGGGCCAGGTGCCTGTCCTGGCGGGGTGACCCTCCCCCGATGCGGCCCTCCCCCCGCAGATCAACTTCTTCATCTTCGTCCGCGTCGTCCACCTCCTCGTGGCCAAGCTGAGAGCCCACCAGATGCACCGCACCGACTACAAGTTCCGGTGGGTGTGGGTGGGGGCCGGGAGGGGCTGGGGCTCGGCGGGGCCTGCGTCCCAGGGTCCCAGGGTGGCTCAGCCTCTGCCCCCGCAGGCTGGCCAAGTCCACACTGACCCTCATCCCTCTGCTGGGCGTCCATGAAGTGGTCTTCGCCTTCGTGACGGACGAGCAGGCCCAGGGCGCCCTGCGTGCCACCAAGCTCTTCTTCGACCTCTTTCTCAGCTCCTTCCAGGTGCCCCGCCCCGCCCCCCCCTGCACACGCCCCCCCCCCCCCCCCGCACACCTGCAGGCCCGGGCGCTGTCCCTGACTCCGTGTCCCCGCAGGGCCTGCTGGTGGCTGTCCTCTACTGCTTCCTCAACAAGGAGGTAGGTGGGGGCCGGGGCCCCTCCCCGGGAACCTGCCCACTGCAGGCGGATCCCGGGTGTCTGGGGCACCTCGGGCAGGCCCACAGCAGGCCCTGGACGGCCCGCCCCTCTGTGCCGCAGGTGCAGTCGGAGCTGCTCCGGCGCTGGCGCCGCTGGCGCATCGGCAAAGCTCTGTGGGAGGAGCGGTCGGTCAGCGTCCACGTGCCCTCCGCCCCGCCCGAGAAGCTGCGGCCGGCGCAGGATGGGGGCAGCCCCGGGGCCGGCCGGGACCCCTCCTCAGAAGCCCTCTTGGCCGGTGACCTCCCTGGGCTGGCCAAGAGCCCCTTCTGAGTCCTCGCCAGGGCACCAGGAGAGGGCGTTGCTGGACGGGACTGACCGCCCAGCCCTGGCTGCCGGCCAGCAGTCCCCGCTGTCCTCGTCCGCCCCGGGGTGGCCTCGGAGCAGGGTCCTGGTGGCAGGGGCTGTGCCGGCCGTGCCCGCATCCTGGGTGCGGCCACAATAAAGGCCTGGGCTGCGAGCTGGCCCCAGTCCAGCAATGGTGCGCGGTGACCAGGAGGCAGCGGGCGGGCCTGTGCGGGAGGGCGCCCGCTTCACCGACAGGTGTGGCATCCTGAGGGTGGCCAGCAGGGCCCAGCCCCCTGAGCAGGTTGCAGCTGTCTCCCACCCTGCCTGCCAGGTCCCCACAGTGGCTGGAGAGGCAACGTAGGACCCCCACCTCCTGGAAGCCGCAGGAAGGCCCCGGCCTCTGCTCCGTCGCAGCACTGGCCACCAGGCAATTGTCAGGCCACGCAGCAGATGTCGCGGGGAGAAACGGGCCCCCAGCCGCGCTGCGGTGGCCCAGCCCTGCCCAGCCCTGCCCAGCTCCCGGCTCCGAGCAGGTGGCCCCGACCACCGCGGGCACAGGGAGCCTGAGTTGCCGCCTGGGGCCTGGTGTAGCTGATGGGGACTGTGCATTCCTGGGCTCGGCGGTGCCTGGGGTGTGTGTGGGGGGCTGGCCAGGTGGCGCAGCCTGGGCCTGGGGGAGGGGCGCCCACGTGGGCTGGCGCGGCTCAGGCAGAGCTGGGCTAATTGGAGCAAATGAGAGGGCAGGAGGCCTCTCAGGAACGGTAAACAGAACCCTCAGCCCGGGCCCTGCTGGGGGCCTCACCCTGCTGCCCCCACAGGCCCGGGCGGGGGGAGGGGGCTGCAGGCCCAGAGTCCAGCCGGGTGTCCCAGGCCCTCACCGTCCTCGGCATAGCGCCTCCTTCCTGCCAGCGGAGCCGGGGTCCGTGACGGCCTTGGGCTCACCACTTACCTGCAGTCACCCGTGGGCCCTCCCCGCCTACCGGCCCTTGGCCCCAAGGGAACCAGGTAGGCTGGTGGGATCCGGCAGAGCCGGGAGCCTGGCGGGACAGGACCTGCCCAGCCCACAGGAAGTGTGGCCAGGCCGCCCTGCAGGGGGAGGACAAACCCACTTCTCAGCCCAGGGGCCTCAGCCCTGCCCCTGCCCCCTCCTCTCCCACCTCTGCCTCAGCCCCTTCTCCCAAGGGAACCAGTGGGGGGTGTTCCTGTGGGCGTGTGTGCACATGTGTGGGAGCATGTGGCCAGGTGTGCCCGTGTGTGTGTGATGTCGGGGGACGTGTGACCAGGTGTGCCCGTGTGTGTGATGCCGGGGGACGTGTGACCAGGTGTGCCCGTGTGTGTGATGCCGGGGGACGTGTGACCAGGTGTGCCCGTGTGTGTGATGCCGGGGGACGTGTGACCAGGTGTGCCCGTGTGTGTGATGCCGGGGGACGTGTGACCAGGTGTGCCCGTGTGTGATGTCGGGGGACGTGTGACCAGGTGTGCCCGTGTGCGTGATGCCGGGGGACGTGTGACCAGGTGTGCCCGTGTGTGTGTGATGTCGGGGGACGTGTGACCAGGTGTGCCCGTGTGTGTGATGTCGGGGGACGTGTGACCAGGTGTGCCCGTGTGCGTGATGCCGGGGGACGTGTGACCAGGTGTGCCCGTGTGCGTGATGCCGGGGGACGTGTGACCAGGTGTGCCCGTGTGTGCGTGATGCCGGGGGACGTGTGACCAGGTGTGCCCGTGTGTGCGTGATGCCGGGGGACGTGTGACCAGGTGTGCCCGTGTGCGTGATGCCGGGGGACGTGTGACCAGGTGTGCCCGTGTGCGTGATGCCGGGGGACGTGTGACCAGGTGTGCCCGTGTGCGTGATGCCGGGGGACGTGTGACCAGGTGTGCCCGTGTGCGTGATGCCGGGGGACGTGTGACCAGGTGTGCCCGTGTGCGTGATGCCGGGGGACGTGTGACCAGGTGTGCCCGTGTGCGTGATGCCGGGGGACGTGTGACCAGGTGTGCCCGTGTGCGTGATGCCGGGGGACGTGTGACCAGGTGTGCCCGTGTGCGTGATGCCGGGGGACGTGTGACCAGGTGTGCCCGTGTGCGTGATGCCGGGGGACGTGTGACCAGGTGTGCCCGTGTGTGTGATGCCGGGGGACGTGTGACCAGGTGTGCCCGTGTGCGTGATGCCGGGGGACGTGTGACCAGGTGTGCCCGTGTGTGCGTGATGTCGGGGGACGTGTGACCAGGTGTGCCCGTGGAGGAAGGGAATGCACTCCCAGAGTGCCGTGGGGGCAGTGTGCAGGGCTGCCACAGGGCTGGTTTTTGTGTGTGGCACTTTGGATCTGGGTCACAGCAACCGAGGGTCACATCTCAGGTGGGGGTGAGGGTGGCTGGGGACGCCAAACTCAGGAGAGCCCTCAGGGACGAAAACGGGCCGGCGCTGTGGCTCAGTGGGTTAAGGTGCGGCCTGCGGCACTGGCATCCCACATGGGCACTGGTTACAGTCCCGGCTGCTCCGCTTCCCATCCAGGCCCTGCTAATGGCCTGGGAAAGCAGTGGAGGAGGGGCCAGGTGCTTGGGCCCCCAACCCACGTGGGAGACGCCAAGGACACTCTGGGCTCCTGGCTTCAGCCTGGCCCAGACGGAGCGAACCAGCGGATGAAGATCTCCGTCCCTCCTCTCTCTCTGTAACTCTGCCTTCCAAATAAGTAAAATAAACCCTTAACCAACAGACGGGGCAGGCAGCGAGCCTAGCCGTCAAGATGCCTCCGTCACCCCCTGGGCCCCGGAGCCCCCAACTCCAGCTCCCTGCCAGCGAAACCTCCAGAGGCAGTGGTGACAGCTCGGACAGCGGGGTTCCCGCCGTGCACCTGCGACACAGGGCGGCGCTCCCAGCCGCCAAGGTGGTGGGGAGGGGACCAGTGGATGGCAGCGCTCGGCCTCACAGCCAGGGAGCCCTCGGAGGAGCCGCTGCTTCCTCTTGGGGGGGGCACAAACCTCGCCCTCAGCTGTGAAGGTGAAGACAGGCCCACGGGGAGGTGGGGGCTCATGGGGAGGCAGGGGGGATTCACGGGGAGGGGGACCCGTGGGGAGACAGGGACTCATGGGGAGACGGAGGACTCACGGGGACACAGAGGGGTCACAGGGAGACGGGGCCCCACGGGAAGGGGGTGCTCACGGAGAGGTAGGAGGCCCACGGGAGGCAGGGCACGTGGACTGGGCCTGTGGACAGCCCAGCTGCCCAGTGCACCACCTCTCCCAGCAGCCCTCACTGAAGCGGGGGGCCCCAGCACCACAGCCCAGTCCCCCGATCCGGGGGCCCCTTCCTCTCACCCACGCTGCACGCCCCTCTGGGATGCAGATGCTGGGGTGGTGTCTGCACAGAAGTGGGCAGCGCCCCACTGGCTCTGGCCGAGGCTGACAGCAAGGGGAGCCGGAGCCATCAGAGCCGGCCCATTCCCACGGGGACCCCAGCCTTGCCCCTCCCGCTCAGCCACACCAGGGGGCGTGGTGGTGTTCAGGCCCCGCAGAGGGCCCAGGTTGCAGGCTAAGAATGGCAGGAGGCTTGGAGCCAGTCACGCCTGTCTCAACACAGCCAACTTCCCTCAGGTACCCCCAAAGGTCCCAGCACCCCTGAAAGGGCGGGACTTCAGGGCAAGCACCGCCCATCCTGTGCAGGGGAGACCCAGTGGGCTCCCGGCCAGCACCCCTCTTGCCAGCAGCCGCAGCACCAGGCGGGCGTGTTAATAACAATCTCGTCAAGTGCACCCACAGGTGCCGAGCGCAGCGGGCTCAGCACCGGGGCCGGCGGCGTCGCGGAGAAGCCCCCCACCAGGGTGGTCTCTGGGGAGCACGCTGCCGAGCCTGGCCAGCAGCACAGGCAAAGCGCTTGGGTGGGCACCGTGCGTCCCTGCCCCCCCACCGCCAGGTCCTTCCTGCTGCTCCTGCCCAGCCCCCCCGGAATGTTCCGGGAAAGGGTGCTCCGGGAATGAACTCCACCTGGGCTTCTGTTCAAGGCGCGGCAGCATGTAGGTCTGGGCGGCCCAGCTGCTTCCACATTTGAAGGTCAAGTGCGTCAGGTCTCCGCCCAGCAGCCAGACCCCTGTGCACACAGCGGGGGCGCCCACTGCCTCCACACCTCCTTGGGCAGCCCCAGCCTCTCCGTCTCCCAGAGGCCCACGCCGGGACCAGGCTTTGCAGCCCCGCTGGGCGTTGACAGACCACCAGGGGGCCGACCCTGTGCCACCTGCTTTTATTCAAGGGTCCTCAACCTCCAGGGCCACAGATGTCCGACTTCCGGGGGCACAGGGGGAAGGGGCCGGGTGACCCAGCACGTGCCAGAGAGCCGGGACAGCGGCAGCACCGCCTCGGTCAGCCTCGGCCCCCTGCCCAGGGGGGCGACTGTGCCCAGACACTGGGGGCCAGGCCTCGTTGCTGGGGAATCCAGCAGTGTCCCAGGTGCCGGGCCAGGGTCATCCTGGAGCCGAGGCAAGGAGGGGGCTGGGCGGCGTCCAGGCCAGAGGGGGGCTGGGGTCCGGGGGCGGCCCTCGTTCTCCTTCCTGGCCACCTCCAGGACAAGTCCCACCTGGGGAACAAAGGCCCTCTCCCCTCTCCAGATCCTGTGGTGGCCAGGGCCAGGGAGCTGGGGCGACAGCAGGTGATGGGAAGAGGGGCTGGGGCGGGGGAGGCAGGGCTGGCGGGGCCTGACCCCCACAGCGACAGGGCAGCCTGCAACCCCCCCAGAGGGAGAGAGGGGCTCGGGGCTGGGGCGGGCTTGGCGGTCAACCCCAGGGCCCCCAGTGGCAGGGCGACGGCAGGCACACCCCGTGCCCCGGCCTTAGGACTTCTTGGTGTCCGGCGTGCTGCGGCGCTTCAGGTCACTCAGGTCGATGGGCTTGAAGCCTGCCGGGGACGGAGCGGTCAGTGGCAGGCACAGCCCCCGGGGCGCCCTCCCGGGATGCGGGCAGCAGCGGAGCGGCGGGCTGCCCCCGCGGCCGGCGCCACTCACCCTTCAGGCTGGGGTTGGGGACCTTCTCCACGTACTCCTCCACCAGGCCCCGCTCGCTGCCTGCCAGCCGGCTCCGCAGGTCTCTCTCCACGCCCTGCCAGGCTGCAGCCGAGCGAGCACCGTCAGGGCGGCCGTGGCCGCCCGGATCCCGCCGCCTCCCCGCCCCCGCCCAGCACGGGGCTCCCAGGCGGGTGGGGGCAGCGCACCCACCCTCGTAGATGAAGCGCACATTCTCCTCGTGGGCGGGGGTGAAGATCTCGCTGCTGTTGGAGGGCGAGCGGGGGCTGCTGTTCCTCCTGCCGTTGTACACGACTCTGGAGACAGGGGAACTGGGGGGCCCCGGCGCGTGAGGGCCGGGCCGGGCGCCGGGCAGGGCGGGGGCCACCCTGCCCCGGCTGCCCACGACCCACCTGCTCATCGCGGGGCGTCTGGTCCTGGCCTTCCGCTGCCAGATCCCTCGGCCTCTGAAACAGGAGCCCCAGAGCCGGGAATGGGGCGGGCACGGCCCTGGGCAGCAGTGGGGAGGGCACGGGCACACCTGCCTCCTCCCGCGGAGCTGCGACCAGGCCGTGTGGCCCCAGGGCACCCTGCCAGCTGCCCCTGAGGTTCAGGGCCCCCTCCGAGGTCCCGGTGGACCTGGCTCAGCCCAGGCACACCGCGCCTGCGGCCTCCTGAGGGTGAGGGCCCCTGCGGCGGGGCCCGAGCCCGGAGTGTCCTGAAAGTGGACTCAGACCAGGGTGCTGGGGGCTCCTGGGGGTCTCCTGGGGGGGGGGCTCTGGGCCCCGGCATCTTTGCCGCCTCGTGAGGTCAGCAGCTTTGGGCTCACGCTGGCCACCTGGTGCCCCATTGCAGCTGAAGGAGGGGGCTCCCACCACGGCCCACTCAGCTGTCACACACACACACAGGCAGGAAGGGGCGGCGCCCGTGGCAGCACCCGGCTGGCTCACCAGGTGAACTCTGCTTCCCGCCCGCTGCCCGGGGGTGCACAGCGGATGGAGGTGACCAGGAGGGCAGTGCTCGGGGCGGGCCTGGCCGGCGCCCACCTCCTGGGCCTCCCGCCCGCCCTGCCTGCCTGCCTCTCCCTCCACCCAGCCCCAGCTCCTCTGGCTGCCTGGCTCCCAGCCACGTCCTGCCCTCAGTGTCCCCCAGGCCAGGGTCCCTACAGAGGCCGGCACGGAGGGTGTGGGGCCTGAGGCGTGGCTGGGGAGAAGGGAACCCTGGGTGGGCAGGACGCTGGCCCGCCGCTCTGCAGCCTGGGTGGCGGTGAGTGGGGGCACAGAGCGTGTCCGGCCAGTGACCGCCCCGGGCCACCGCCCACACCGGCCAGATGCGGGGAGCTCGGCGCCTGAGGTTCTGAACCGGGCGCGTTCTCTCCCTTGGACCGGGTGCAGCGCGAGATGAGGCGCCTCGGGCAGCGGCCCCTCCCCTGCTTCACACCCTCCCGGGGACCCTGGCCGCCCGCCCTTCCTGCCCTCCGGCCACCAAGCCCCCGGCCCACCCGTAGGTTTTGGTTTCTGAGAGGCAGACAGCGAGAGCGCCCACCTGCTGGTCACTCCCTGCGCACCCATGGCGGCCAGGCCGAGGCCAGGCGTCCCCGGAGCCAGCAGTGCGGCCTCCAAGGGTGCATGCGAGTGGGAGCCGGAATCGGGGCCTGGGCCCAGGGACGTCTCGCCTCTGGGCCTGCGGCCTCGCCCCCACCTCGGTCCCAGCACAGAGCCCTGGGGTCCACGGCTGCTGTTGTCCACCACCGGCGCACAGGCCACAGCTCCCGGTGGCCGGCGGTCAGCGCCCCTGCCCCGCCTCCTCCTGTGAATCCCTAGGGTGCGGCACCCCCATCCAAGGAGAAGAAGCCCCTGGGGACACAGGAGGCCCGACCTCACCGGAGTCTGGGGGCTCCTCCCCGCACAGCCAGACGGGGGGGGGGGGAGCGAGGAAGGCTCCGCCCGCGGGGCCCAGGAAGACCCCTCCCCCGCTGCGGGCGAGGCAGCTGGCACCCGGGGGCGGACCCCGCGCCCCTGCCCCTCCCAGCAGTCGGGCACTGCCGCGGCCGGGCCGGGCCAGGACCGGGCAGAAGGCGCCTGCGGAGGCCCTGCCCCTGCACACAGCCCCGGCCGCGCCCGGCCCTCCGGCGCCTGTGCGGCTCCTGCTTAGACTCCACTTCCCCTGCGTGCTCTGGCCCCTCCTCGGCCAGCAAGACCCTGGACGCGAGCTGCTGACCCGGGTGCCCCAGGACGCTGCTGTCCTGGAGGCCAAACAGCAGGGGCCGCACGCGGGCGGCTACTCCAGGTCCGGCCCGGTCCCCGCCTGCGCTGCCCAAACCCCCCGACTCATGGCCGGGGGTCCGGGAGCAAGGCAGACGGGGCCGCCTCTGACGGGCAGCCACGCCGGGCGGCTTCCGGGCCGGGCCGGGGCCCCGCAGCGCCGCCATCCACGCCGCGGTCGCGTGGGGGCAGGCGGGGCCTCGGCGCGGAGGGGGTCGCGAGGGCACGGCCAGGTCAGCCCGCACCCCTCCGGCCGCCCCCGGGCCGGGCGCCACGTCCGCGCCTGCACGCCGGGGGCCCCTCGCGGCCCGCACGGCGCGACCCGGCCCGGCCTCCCGGTCACTCCCCCTCGCGGCGGCCGCGCCCGGCCCCGGCGGCGACCCCAGGGCGGGGCCGGGCGCGGGGCGGGGCCGGACGCGGGGCCCACTCGCCCGCCCCGCCCCGCCGCCCGGCGCCGCGCCCGCCTCACCTCGCCCGGACTCGGCCGCCGCCGCCTCTTCCAGCTGGGGGGCCCCGCCGGAAGTGACGCCACGGCCGGCGGCGCATGCGCGGCGCGGGGCCACGTGACCGCGCGCGGCGGGGACGGCGACCCCCCGCGGGCCGGCCCCCAGTCACGAGGCCAGGCTGCGGGCTCGGGAGTCGCGTTTATTGAAAAAGTACAAAGTGTCACCATAAAAAATCCACCTGGAGGCGGGGGCGGGCTCAGTCCATCTTGGTCTCTCGGAAGAGCTCCACCAGGTCCTTGAAGTCCGGGTCGATGAGGTCGGAGGGCAGGTCGCCGTCGTCGTTGGCGGCGTCGCGGTCGGCCCCCAGGGAGATGAGGTACCTGGGGGCAGAGGGCGCCGTGTGCACGCGGACACGCGCACGCGGACACTGCCCGCTCGCCCCCGGCGTCGCCCTCTGGCGCTGCTCCGCCGAAACCCGACCCGTCGGGAGCCGCGGACACCCCGAAGGCCGCGGGGCCCCTGCGCTCCCCGCGGCCGCCCCTCACCTGGCGATCTCGGGGTACCCGTCGCTGCAGGCCATGTGCAGCGGCGTCCAGCCCGCCTCGTCGCGCTGGTGGATGTCCGCGCCGTACTTGACCAGCAGCTTCACGCACTCCAGGTTCCCGCAGAGCACGGCCTCGTGCAGCGCGGCCAGGCCTGGGCAGGGCGAGGGCCGGCGGTCAGGGCCAGGGCCAGGGCCAGGGCCGAGGCCGCGGGCTCCCCTCCCTCCGCGGCCGGCAGGTGCGCGCTCACCGGACGGGTGGATGGTGTCCAGCGAGACCTTGCGGGCGCGGAGGAAGCGCCCCACCTGCTCCAGGTCGCCCTGGCGGATGTGGTCCAAGAAGAGGACATCGTTGGGGAAGCGCACGCTGCGGTCGGCCAGCAGCCGGCGGCGCCTCTGCCGGGGGCTGTAGCGGGCGTAGCGCGCCGTCCTGCTGGGCATGCCGGGGGCGGGGGGCAGTGGGTGCGCGCCGGAGCAGCGAGCCGCCTCTTTCCTCGGGCACCCCGCTTCCGGCTTATATAGGGCGGCGGGCGCTATATAAAGCCGCGCGGTCACGCTGCCGGTCGCGAGGGCCTGAAACCGAGCTGCCCCCGTCCCTGGCTCGGGATCATGTTAGCGGCTCGTCTTTCGGCCCACCTGTCGTGTGTCCTGCCAAAGGGGTCAGATCCTTCCTGGCCACCGCTCCCTGCCCCACAGCTGGACGTAGAAGGTGCTGGACAGAGGGCAGGAGGAGGCCGAGGACGGCCGAGGTCAAGGCCGTGGTGCGGCGAGGGCCGGTGTGGGAGGTGGCTCACCTGCCCGAGGCCAGCTGCCCATGGAACCGACTTGCGCTCACGGGGAGGGGCACCCGCGTGTGGGGGGCGCCCCTCTGCCCCGGCCTCCCCGGGCACCGCAACCTGCAGGATCCTGGGAGTCCTCCCGAGTGGGCTGCCTTCACTTCCGGCTCAGCCACCGCCGGGCTGCGGGCGGGAGCTCAGACCCAGGCCTGAGGGGGCAGGGCTGGCCCCTGAGCAGGTGGGTGTCCTGCCAAGCCTGCCCAGGGGCTGCTGGGAGCGCCCCCGGTCTCTGCCTGCATCCCCTTTCCATGAAGGGTCCTGCCCACTGCAGCAGGACCTCAGCTGGCCCCGTCCTGAGCCGGGCTGGGAAGGCAGGCGACGGGGGTCGGCGGCCTCGCTGTGGCGTGGGGGTGGGCCCCGGCAGGCTGGTCTCAGCCGGCAGAATCCACAAGCCTGGCGACACCGGCAAGAAACAGCGCTGACCCAGGGCCCTGCCTGCCGGTGTTGTCGCCTGCCTCAGCACCCAGGGCCTCCCCTGCTCCCGCCCTGCCCTGCAGCGCCATTCCTGCCGCCAGGCGCCCGCTGTAGCCGCCCTGGGCCTGTGCCAGGCCCCGCTGGTGTCCACATTTCCAGGGACTGGGAGGGAGGGGCCGGGCTCCGGGGAGTCGGCTTGTTTACGGCTCACGCTGCCCCTCCCACCGAGGATCCGGAAGAAGCTGGCCTGTCCCTCAGGTGCGGCCCAAGGCGAGCTGAGCGGGCTCAGGTTTCTGTGTGGGTCAGGGAAGGCCCCTGAGCCCTCCGGGTCCGAGGTCGCTGTGACGGGGTCTGGGTTCCAAGCCGGGCCGTCGTGGGAAGCTGGCCAGAAGACCAACCCGCGGCAGGTGGTGGGGCTGGTGCTGCCTGCACACAGCTTGGGGAACACCCTGTGGGTCCAGGGCTGGGCCAGGCCATGGTCCAGAGCCAGGACCTCCCTCTGGGTCTCCCACGTGGGCAGCAGAAACCCACGTACTGGAGCCATCATGCGCGGACCCCCAGGCGCGTTGGCAGGGAGCTGGGCCGGAAGCTGAGCGGCTGGGGCCCCACCAGGCACTCCCCCAGGGACGTGGGCATCCACTGGGCTCGGCCCGCCCTGGGACCCTGTGTGTGTAGCTCTGTCCCCGATTCTCCCAGGTGGCCTGCCTTGCTCAGCTCGACTCCAAGTTTCAATTCCTGGAGGGGGGACTGGTCACGGCCCCTGGTGCAGACGCGCGCCACCCAGCTTCCCGAAGCCGGCACAAACAGCGAGGGCGAGAGCTGGCACACGCTGCGGGAGGCCCGAGGACCCAGCATGGCACGCGGGCCGGCAGCTGCTTGGTAAGGTTCTAGGCCAGTGGCTCCATGCCCACTGCACAGAGAGGACAGGAGAGGGCGAGCCTGGGAAGCTGCCGCCCACAGCCCAGCCAGGAGGCCTGGCCGAATGCTTGGCCGCTGTGTCTGCAAGGGGCAAGGTGCTGGTGACTCACCGCCCTCCCCCGAGCGCGTGACGGCAGCTGTGCCTGGTCCCAGCCTGCCGTCCGGAGGGCCAGGTCCCCGCGCAGCTGGTCAGCAGGGTCATCCGCACTTCCACCCCTTGTAGCTCCTTTTAGCTGTGTCTGGACGGGTCCTGTTCTCCGGCCGGCCGGTGTCCTGGGCAGGCCCTGGTGCCCACCCCAGCCGGGACGGTAGGGGAGGACCTTCCCTCTGTGAGGGCCATTTGGAGGTAACGTTCCTGGGCCACACAGGCTTGTCCGTGTGGCAGGGACCTGCTATGGATGGACTGGGTCCTGCCTGCGGTCACCATGGCAGGGCCAGACCCAGGGATCCCACCTTGTCCAAGGTCACATCACGGGGCTGCAAACACCCTCCCACCTCTGGGCAGCTGCGGGGAAGCTGGCCGGCGGTGTGGCCTGCAGGGCCCTCGTGGGCGGCAGGAGCAGCCCGGGCTATGTGAGAGCAGTCGTGGAGAACCCCACCCCACCCCACCCCTGCCACGCGTGCTGAGCGGAGGCCCCGGGACAAGGGCAGCAGCTCCGGCGGCCTGTGAGCACCACTGCCCACCGGGAGCCCTCTCCAGCCTCAGAGCCTGACCCTGGCCTCCACGCCCACCCTCTGGGGGACACGCGGTCCCCAGAGCTCCCAGGAGGCAGTGCGCCCCAAGGGGACAGCCACCTTCTTGACGTCACCTCAGGCTGCTCTGGTCTGGCGACACAGCACAGCAGCCCGCCCCCCCCCCCCAGTGCCGTGGCGAGAGCGTGGCCCGGCAGTGGCGCACCACAGTGTGGGTGGCTCCCGGAGGTCCCCCAGGCCTCCACTGTGGCTGGAAAGAGAGCCGCGCCTGGGAGGAGTGCTCGTCCTCACCTCCCCCTGCTCTGCCGGCCCCTTCAGCCCCACCCCATGGGCTGGGGGGACACTGGTGCAGCAGGTTAAACCTCTGCCTGTGACTCCGGCATCCCACATGGACGCCGGTTCAAGTCCTGGCTGCTCCACTTCCGATCCAGCTCTGCCGTGGCCTGGGAAAGCTGTAGAAGGTGGCCCAAGTCCTTGGGCCCCTGCACCCGTGTGGGAGACCCGGAAGAAGCCCCTGGCTCCTGGCCTCACCCTGGCGCAGCTCTGGCCGTTGGGGCCGTCTGGGGAGTGAGCCAGTGGATGGGGGACTCTGTCTTCCCCTCTTTCTGCCTAACTCTGCAACTGTAAAACTCAAAGACGACAGAGGCGGCCCCGAGTAGTAAAATTTCAACTTTATTTGGCCAATGTGTTGGATTCCAAGATTGTGGTGCAGATGCCCGGAGAACCGTCGGCTTCTGGCTGGGCGCTGGCATCCTTGGCTGGGTCCCAGCCTGGGAATCGGGGGAATTGGGGTCCTGCTTCCGCCTTGCATAGGCCACATGGGAGAGTCCAGCGGCCAGAGCAATGCGCCGGCGACGGGAGCCCTGGCTGGAGGAGGGAGGGGGCTGCCCAGGCCTGTCCTGGGCCCCGCAGCTGGCAGCCACAGTCCCCTCCTCCTCCGACAGTCTCCGTCTAACCAAAAAAATGGCAAGGGCCGTTCCGGTCCTGGCTCCGCCGGCCCAGGTGGCAGGGACTGTGTCCAGCTGGCTCCACCCGCCCCGCACGGGGCCAGGCGTCTCCAGGGAGGCCCAGCTGCGGCGCGACAATGCCCTGACGTCCTAAAACGTCTCCAGATCCCACGGGTGGAGTATTCGCCGTGACCCCGCGACCTCTCCAGTGTGAGATCCGGGACATCTGTGTGGCCTCCGGACGACACACGTGTACAAAAAAGTACATCACGGTTAAAAAACTGCCCGCCAAGACGGGCTGGCCTGGAGATAAATTCCTTTCCAGAAACTGAAAAGCACAGGAGGCGGCGGCTCTGGCGCGCGGGCGTCAGGTGCGCGGCTGCCCGGAAGGGCGCCCCGGTCGCGGTGCTGCCCGTGCAGGCTCCGGGGCGTCGTGGTCAGGCCTGCCCGGCGGCTCGCGGCCTGCGGCCTCACAGCTCGTCTCTCACGGCTTTCTGGTCGTCGTCTTCTTCCAGGTCCGGCTCCTCGGCCTCTTCTAGGTCCTCCAGACCCTGGGGTGAGCGAGACGGAGGTGGACTCCCGGCCGGCCACAGCCCAGGAGCCCAGCCTGGCCGTGGCAGGGGCGAGGCGTCCCGGGCTCGGCACCAGAGACCCGCGGGACACGTGGCGACACAAGCTCCTGCCGCCATGCCCGCCCACCCCCGGGGGGCGCCACAGCTCCCTCCCTGAATGCACGTCCACTTCCCCTCTGGGTGGCCCCCACGGACCACTTCCTCCCCCGCACAACCACCACGGCCCGGAGGGAGCTCCAGGCACCGCCGGGCAGGTCGGCGGACAGGAGGCGCGTCGGGAAGACCCTGAGCAACACCCCGCCACAGCCCCGGGGACTCGGGGCCGCCGAGGCCCGCGCCGGCCTGCGGTCACTCACGTCCTCGTCTCCCGCTCCGTCCTGACCGCCGCTTTCCAGGAACTTCTTAAAGCCGTCCAGCGTCCGCTCTCCGTTGTAATCGATGACCTGCGGGAGGAGGGAGCGGCGCGTGGAGCCGGCTGCTGGGGGAGGAGCCGGCTGCTGGGGGAGGAGCCCGCGCCCGCCCGCCCGCCCGCCCGCGGGGGCCGCACCGTCCTGCCGGGGCCGGCCGGGAAGAACTTGAGCGTGGGGAAGCTGTGCACTTTCACCGCCTCCACCTCGTTGGCCGTGGAGTCCATCTTGGCGATGACGATGTCCTGGTGCTCCTTGTACGTCTCGCCCAGCTTGTCCCAGATGGGAGCCAGCTGCTTGCAGTGGCCGCACCAGGGCGCGTCTGCGAGGGAAGCGCTCTGAGGGCTGGTGTGGGCGGGGCCCGGGGGCGGGGCCAGGGGCGGGGCCGACTGGGAGGGAAGCGCTCTGAGGGCCGGTGGGGGCGGGGCCGGGGGCGGGGCCGGACTCACAGAACTCCACGAAGACGTTCTTCTTCTCGTCAAAGGCCACCTCCTCGAAGTTCTTCCCCACCAGCACCTTGACCGGCTGCCGGTCCCAGTCCTCGGGGAGCTCCTGGCTCATCAGGTGCGGCTGGGCAGAGAGCGCACGGTCAGGGCCAGCCGGCCAGCGCGGGCCGAGGCCAGCCGGGGGCCGCCGAGCCCGCCCACACCTTGATCTTGCCCTCCAGGAAGCGCTGGCAGAACTCGGTGATGCCCTCGGCCGTGAGCTCGTCCGACTCGGGCTTGTACTTGGTCATCTCCTCCTCCAGCGTGATGAGCCGCACGGCCGGGCACTCCTCCTTCTTCAGCCCGAAGAACTCGAGGATGCGCTGGTTGTCGGCGTGGTCGCTGTCGATGAAGATGAACAGGATCTGGGGAGCAGAGGAGGCGCCAGACCATGCGGCGGGGCGGGGCGGGGCGGGACGGCTCCCCCCCCCCCCGCGGGGCGCCGCCCACCTTGCCCTTGAAGCCCTCGGCCGCCTGCTTGAAGCCGCTCAGCTTGCCGTCGTGGTCGGCCGCGCTCCTGGGCAGGAACAGCAGGATGTGTGTCTTGATCTCACCTCCGAAGATTTTCGGGGCCGTCTGTCACACACACACGCAGGCCGGGGCTGAGCCGGAGCGCGGCGGGGCCTCCCGCACCCCGCCCGCCGCGGCGAGCCCCGCACCTGCTCGGTGAACTCGATGACCAGCGGCAGCTGGTTGTGCTTGATGAAGTCCAGCAGCTTCTCCTTGGTGACCTCCCCCTCGAAGTTGTTCCGTCCCTCGTCAAACTGGACGAGACAGGGACAGCACAGTGCCTGGGTCCAGTCCTGCCTGTGCCCCTCAGGGCCAGCAGGTGGCGCCACTGCCACCCTCGCCGGAGCCCCGCCAGTCTGGCCTGGCTCTGGCCCTGGGCGCAGGGCGTTCGCAGAGGGGGCGGGAGGACAGATCTCACCATCCCTCCTGTCTCTCATACACCTCAGGAGACTAACGCAAGGAGTCAGGGCTGTGACCTTGGCTGCCCCGCTGTGGCCCCCGAGGGACCCAGGGGGAGACCGGCCAGACGAGGCCCACTGGACGCAGCCACCATTGGGGCTGTCAGTGCCCTTCCTCCCACAGGCTCTGAGTGGCCGTGCCGCTCCGCCAAAGCCTTTTCCCAACCGCGCCCGCGCACCTGCCGGATGCGGGATGGGGACAGGCGAGGTGGGGAGGGGGGACAGGCGAGGTGGGGAGGGGGGACAGGCGAGGTGGGGAGGGGGGACAGGCGAGGTGGGGAGGGGGGACAGGCGAGGTGGGGAGGGGACCCAGCCGTCCTAGCAGCGTTACAGCTGTCTGCAAGAACAGGTCCACACGCGAGCTCCCAGGTCCCGCCGACCCTCTCCTGACTGCCCACTGCCCGCCATGCCTGCCGTGGACAGCGGAGCCCCTGCGGGCCCGCCGGCCTCATGGCCTGGTCCAGAGAGGGAGCTGCCAGCCCTGGCGCCCGCTCTCAGGGACGCGCCCATGCCCTGCCCCAGGCCCGCCACGGCCGCTCCTTCCGATGGCCCTGCCATGTGCCGAGGTGAGAAGCAGCTCCGGCCGCAGGAGGCTTAGGCCTTGGACAGACACCACTGCACCTCTGGCCTCACAGGCCAGTCCTGGAGGCCATCGGGAAGACACCGTGGGCGGCCCGAGACCCCGGCTGCTGGAGATGCCCGGGCCCCAGGGAGACCATGGAAGCCACCGCAGAAAACATGACGGTCAGCCAGGCCCCCTTGACCTGTGACCCCAGCCAGGACTCGGCTGGCTCCAGGGCTCCGGTCCCCACTGGCTTTGCTCACACAGCTCTCTGGGCAGACAGGAAGTGGCCCGAGGGCCCCAGGAGGAGGAACAAGCAACGGCCGAGACCCAAGGCCCGGACGCCTGTCACATCCTCCAGCTGTTTACCGAGCCCGCCACGGCGGCCGCCCACAGACCACGGCTCCGCCAGGCTTTGCCCAGGACGCCCGCGGCGACGTTTGACCTCCACAGATGCCTGAGCCGCCCTGCGTGGGGGGGGGGGGCTGCTCGCTAACTGGCACCGGACCAGGGTCAGCTGTGCCAGCCCAGGTGGACGCCACCGCGCGGGCACCAGCCTGAGCCGCGGCTCTGCTGTGCAGCCGGGAACAGAGCGGCCTCCCGACGCGCGCACCAAAGCCACACAGCCACTGCGCAGCCGCGCTCCAGCCCGCCAGTGACGGGGACTGAGCGTGTGGCCGAGCAGACCCTACGGGATCTGTCACTCTCAAGGGGTGTCAGAGAAACCCCCTAGAGGGCCAGGCCACGGCAAGTGGGTAAAGCCAAGGCTTCTAGTGCCTGCATCCCATATGGGCGCCGGTTCGTGGAAGACAGCCCAAGTCCTTGGGCCCCTGCACCCACTGGGAGACCAGGAGGCAGCGCCTGGCTCCCGGCTTGGGGCTGGGTCAGCCCCGGCCATTGCAGCCATTTGGGGAGTGAACCAGCAGATGGAAGACTTCTCTGTGCACCTCCTCTTTCTGTAACTCTGCCTTACGGATAAATAAAATAAATCTTTAAAAAATAAAATAAAGAATTTTCCTGGGGCTGCCGCTGAGGCACAGCGGGTTAACACCCTGGCCTGAGGCGCTGGCATCCCATGTGGGCGCCGGTTCGAATCCCGGCTGCTCCACTTCCGATCCAGCTCTCTGCTGTGGCCTGGGAAAGCAGAGGAAGATGCCCAAGTCCTTGGGCTCCTGCACCCGCGTGGGAGACCCGGAGAAAGCTCCTGGCTCCCGGCTTCGGATCGGCATAGCTCTGGCCGTTGCGGCCGTCTGGGGAGTGAACCAGCGGGTGGAAGACCTCCCTCTCTCTCTCCTCTCTGTGTAACTCTAGCTTTCAAATACATAGATAATCTTAAAAAAAAAAAAAAAAAAAAAAAAGAAGGCTCTCCCCTGTAACCTGTGGGCCAGGACGTGATCCAGGCACCTGCTCCTCGAGGCTCCGCCCACCTCCCCACCTCTGGGAGGACAGCTGAGTCAGCGCTGAGACCAGGGCAGGGGAAGGAAGCCGGCCGGCTCCGCCCTCCTCCAGGAAGGGATGAAGCTGCTCACCCCCAGATCTCCCAGCACCGCCCGCGGGGCCCTGGGGCCCGGGACACAGGCACCCAGGCCAAGCTCAGGTGAGCAAGTCCGCCGGCACCGCCTGGCAACAAGACAGGGCCTGGTGCACGCCCCCCCCCCCCCATGGCTTCACACTCACAGCACAGACCCACCTCCAGGGACTCGTACGCGGCCCTGCCCCCCACCTGGCCACGGGACGGCCCCAGGTCCCGGCCCTGTCCCCCCCACCTGGCCACGGGACGGCCCCAGGTCCCCGGCTGGCTGCAGTCAGCCCCGGATCCTGGCGATGGGGAGGGGCTCAGACAGACACGGCGCCTCCCCCTTGCCAGCGCTCCTGGGACAGGTCAGAGTGCGGGGCGGCACGAGGGCGGGGCGCTCACCTTCTTGAAGAGCACCACGCCGTCCTGGTGCACCTGGTACCTGGAGAACACGTCGCTGCTCGCCGTGAGCCCGAACGGGATGTCGTCGGTGGCCTCCGCGGCCAGCAGGAACTGCTTGGCCGCGTCCGACTCCACGTCCTGCAGGGGCGGCCACGCGTCAGGGGCCCCGCCGGAGCCGGCAGCTCCCGGGCCACGGGGACCCCTTCTCCAACCCCGACAAGAATTCGGGTCCCCACCTTGAAGAAGCCGATGACGGCCACCTCGCTGGACTCCACCAGCGACTCCGCGGCCGCGCTGTCGGCCAGGGTGGTGGCAGCCGGGCCCGTGCGCTTCTTCAGCCAGTTCACAATGTCGTCGGCCTCCCTGCCAGCTACACCCAGACACACAGGGGAGCGCCCAGCCCGGGGCAGTTAGCTCTGCTCACGGGACCACAGGCCCCCGCCTCCTCCAACCCCAGGTCTCCTGCGCACAGGGGAAGCAGCCCAGCCCTCCGTCTGCCCGAGGGCCCCGCGCAGGACAGCAGGCTCCGGGGTCAGGAGCGGCCGCCGCGGCCAAGGCACTCCCCGTTCCAAAGGTGAACGCGATAACGGGCAGGCTGGTGCCCAAGGGCCAGGCCTGCCCGCGGCCGACCACCAGGTCAGCTGGGTCCTGACCACCACCCAGGGCCGCTGGCAGGGCTTCGCTTGCGCAGGACGCGGCCCTGGGCCCGCACACCTGTGTACTCCTTGGGGGACGTGGTGTCCCCGTTCTTGAAGAACTTGATCGTGGGGTAGCCGCGGACGCCGTACTGCTGGGCCAGGTCCGACTCCTCGGTGGCGTCCACCTTGGCCAGCCGGATGTCGGAGCCCTCTGCCTTCAGCTTCCCGGCCGCCTTGGCGTACTCAGGCGCCAGAGCTTTGCAGTGGCCGCACCAAGGGGCATCTGGAAGAGAAGCCGGCGCTGGGTCCCAGCCCCGCCTCCCCCCTCTCCTCTCCTAACGGCCTTATCGCCTCCCGAGATAACCCCTTCCCGAGTGCACGACCCGGCCGCGGTGACAGGCCAACCCCTGCCCTTCTCTGCTGCTCCGATCGCCGGGGGAACAGCAGCCCTTGCCCCGCGCAGGCTCCCCCAGGACGCGCAAGCGGCTGGGGCAAGGGCGCTCCGGAGCCTCCCTGTAGACTGCAGCAGAGACGCGCGCCCTGGGCGAGAAGCCGCCGAGCCGGTGACACCGGCGCACCTGCGCGCGGCTCGGCCCACCTGTCAGCCAGGGCCGGGGGTGCCGCGCCCCCGACCGGCACGAGCCGGGTGTCCGCCAGGAAGCCGCGGCAGGTGGAAGGCGGGGCAGGGGCAGGGCCAGGGCTCGGCGCAGGTGACCAAGCCGGCCGGCGCTGGCCGCGGCGCACACAGGCCCGGCCTGTTTTTCCTCCCCTGACTGGGGGCCCCCGCCATGTGCACGTCGGACACAAAGGCACCTCCCCGGCCCCGGCCGCGCGGTCACCGCCGGGAGGCCGGGCTGCTCGCGGGGGCGCGCCCGCGGACGTCCAGCCCGGGACGGCCGTGCGAGGGGCCCGCGGCGCGCAGGGAGGGGAGCGCTCGCCAGGCCGCGGCCCGGCCGGCACTCACAGAACTCCACCAGCAGGTGCTTGTGGGCCGCCAGCGCCTCGGCGAAGTTGCTGCTCTTCAGCACCAAGACGTTGTCTTCCTCCTCGGGCGCGTCGGCGCCCACCCGGGCCGTCACGGCCAGGGCGAGGCACAGCACGGCGCGGCGCAGCATCTCGGGCGGCGGGCGGGGCGCTTCGGTTGGCGCCGCCGGGACAGCCGAGGCGACGAGAGCGCGCGACGGCCCCGGCCTCGCCTTTATAAATCCGGGCCGCGGGCGCGCCCGCCCCCGCCCGCGCGCGCCCGCCCGCGCGCGCCCGCCCCGCCCAGGCCGGCCTCCGATTGGCGCGCAGGCCCCGGGGCCCGCCCTCGCCGAGCTTGGATTGGACGGCCGCACCAGGTCTGGCCCCGGACTCGGAAACGCTGCGGAGGCCGACCTCGCCCCCGCCCGCGATTGGCCGAGGGGCTCGCGCTCGCCCTGTTCCCCAGCCCCTCATTGGTTCCCGGAGGAGAACTTTCTCTCCCTCGACTTCTGACTGGTGGCCGTCGCGCACACCTTTCGCGGGCCTGGAATGGCTGCTGCTTTCGGCAGCCCGGGCTCGGCGGCTCCTGATTGGCCGAGAGGTGCGCGCACCCTGCGCGTTTCTTCGTCGAACGTGGCAGTGAGGCGGGGCCCCTGGCCGGGGGGCGGAGCCGCGCCTGCGCTCCCGAAACCCCTCGTGTTGCATTCTGACTGGACCGCGTACCCCTGACTGGCACCGCCCTCGGGGCCGCAGGCCGGAAGCTGGGTGACGCCATTTCCGGCGCGCGTGCCGCCCGTGCGGCGCCTGCCTGGGAGTCGCGGGTCGCGCGGCGGCGGGTCCGTGCGGGGTGCGGGACGCGGTGCTGGCGAGGAGCGCGCGGCCGAGCTTCTCGCACGTCGAGCCTCGGGGAGGCCCGCGCTCGTCTGTCCGACGGCGGGGCGCGCCCGCCCCTTGCGCGCGGTCTTTCTTTGTACCGCAGCTCCCAGGACGCGGGCGGGGGTCCCCCGGGGACCCTCCCCGGCCCGCGGGGGCTGCCTCAGTTCGCGGTGCAGACTCCTGAGAGTTTGTTGACACATTGTGTCTTGTTTGTTAAAGACTTATTGGGAAGAGAGAGGGAGACAGACTTTGCAGCTGCTGGCCCACTCCCCCGTGGCCAGGCCTGGTGCCCCCGTGGTGCGGGGCCTGGGCACCCTCTGCTGCCTCCCCCGGCGGCGGAGCAGGTGTGCCCGCCGGGTACTGGAGAGCGAGTTCTCGTCTCCCCTACAAAACTCAACCAGAACTCCACCGGCCAGTCCCGGCCGGCTTGCACCTGCTGGAGACCTGCCCCCGCCTCGCGGGGCAGTGGGCCGCGGGCCCAGACCCGGTGCGGGCTCCCCCGCCCGCGCGGCCGGGTGCCGATTGCTTCAGTTGTGGCGCGCTGGCCGCCAACGTCTTTCCGACCAGCACGAACGGTTTTCACAAACCGCAGCCGGGAGCCTGGGGGTGTTCGGGAGGTATCAGCTCGCGGCTGCGCCGGAGCCAAGCAAAGGGGCCGAGGTCGATTCCTTTGCGTGGCCTCGTGGTAGCCTGGCCCCAGCGCACAGGGCAGGGCGTGCTCACGCTGGACACGGGACGAGGCGCCCGGAGCAGGCCGGGGTCCTCAGGCTGGTGCTGGGCTGTGACTGCCCTGCGGTCCGGTGGCCATGGCCGAGCGGAGCCACGGGAGCCTGACGAGGACTTCGGCCCGCGTCTATCACACCTTGCACAAAGTCGGTTCCTGGGGAGCTGGAGGGGAGGCCGAGACCGCCCCCCCCAGGCCTGGGAGGTGGGGCAGGTGCTGCTGGGGGGCGGCGTGCGTGGGCCCAGAAATCTTGCAGGGGCTGCACGTCGGGGGTGAGTGCCCACGCGGTGGCCGGAAGCGTCTGGGCCACAGGGGATCTCCAGGACGCCAGCCCGGGGAGTCTCACGCTGAGAAGGCACCCGTGGAATCCTGGCTGAGCCCAGCCCCTCGCCCACCCTCTGGGAGAGGCGACGGGGCGGCTCCTGGCACCGGGCAGTGTGGGGCAGTGGTGAGCGAGGGCCGCAGTGCAGGACGATGCTGGGTCTCAGCCCCGTACCTACCGCCCACGGTGGAAACCTGGGAGCCGGGGGAGGGCGGCGGGCAGGGGCCAGGCCTGGGCGTGCCTGGCTGGGGGAAGCAGGAGGATCAGGTTCGACTTGGGACCTGAGAGACACGTCACCCACTCGTCAGGTGCCACCCTGGTGTCCTGTGGCAGGGTGGAGCGGAGCAAAGTCCTGGCCGTTGGCAGTGTGCCTGGACGACGGCGTGACCGCCAAAGCTGGGGGAGCAGTGGAGCCCCCAGCCTTCCAGGAAGCCAGCTGGGCAGCGGGCAGCGCCGGGGGCCGCGGGTGGGGTCAGGGTGCCGGGCAGCGGCCTGCTAGGGCCTTGGCCCCCAGCACAGGGCCTGAGCCTGTGGTGCTGCTGGACAGCGCCTCACGGGGCGGCCCTTGGGGAAGCCACCCTGGCACAGGTGTGTGGTCAGAGAAAGTGGGTGCCCCGGCCACGCCAGCCCTGCAGGCACAGCAGGTGAGAGCAACCTCAATGGCCACGGGTCTCTCCAGGTGCCTGGGCTGCTGCCAGCCCCCCCCCCCCGCCCCTGTACGCCTGGGGGCAGGAACCCTCTCCCCCCCCCATCCACTTCCTCCTTGGGCCCCTGCAGGGCCCTGGCTGTGGTCTCCCCTGCCTGCACCCAGCCCCGGGTCCATCCCCTGGGCTAACAGGGCCAGAGGCTGGACCCCATCGTGTAGGGCCCCTGGGCAGACTTCTGCCCCAAGTGTCCCATGGTTTCCCGCGCCGTGGTCACCGCCCACCCCAAAGAGGGCCGAGCAGACGCGGGTCCTCGGGGCAGTTTATTTCCCAATTGGGGGAGGAGAAGCGGGGGCTCCTGCGGCTGTGGAGGCCGAGCCCGGCAGACGCCACACGGAGACTGGGGGGAGGCACGGGGACGGCCCCCAGCGGTGTGCACTTGGTCCCAGGTTTGTCCTGCAGGGTCCGGGAGGGCCCAGGACGGCACGAACAGAGGCAATAAATACTGCGGCCCGGAGAGCAGGAAGGCTCGGCCGCACCGTCTGCCGGGGGCTCTGCGGGGGAGGGGTCAGTGCTGGCCGCTGGGACAGGGCAGGCGGAGGTGTGGGACGCCTGCCCCCCCCCCACGGGACAGAAGTGCCTGGCGTTTGGCAACGTGGCCCGCCCCAGCGGCCGGGGGACAGGGGTCGGCTGGCCAGGCCAGGGGGCTGGGGGGCAGGGAGGCGGCACTGGCGCCCCTCCCCTGTCGCGGGGGCGGTGGGCGGGGCAGACACGGGGAGTGAATGGCAGCTCCCGGGACGCATTCCACACGTTAAGGCATCATGGTTAGACGGTACTGAGCGACAGATGAACTGGCCGGGGAGTGGATGGGGCTGCCTCACGCACCCCAGCTCCCGCGCGGCCGCCCCGCTCCCTCCTAAGGGCCAGGGCCGCGGGCGTGGCGGTGGGGGGGGACCTGGGGAACACAGCGGGCAGGGAGACTCGGGCCGGGCCTCCCCCGGCAGCACAGGCAGAAGCAGCAACGGCAGACCACCGCGGGCGGGGCCTGTGGGCGCAGGAGGGCCAAGGGGGGAGGGCCGCGGGGGCCCTGTCAGCACTTCGGTGGGGGGGCTCAGTCCTTCCACTCCTTCTTGATGGTGAGGTTCCACTCCCAGGACAGGTGGTCCGTCTTGTCGTCGTCCGTGAAGCGGGACCTGATGTTGTAGCTGCCGCGCGCCAGCATGCCCTTGGGCGCCTCCTCCATGGGCGTCAGGAACTCGTACTCCTCGGCCCGCGGCCCGTAGCTGCCCACCATGTAGTCGGTCTTGTCGACTGCGGGGCGCGGGGCGCGGTCAGCGGCGCGGGGCGTGGCCTCGGCGCCCCGCCCTTCCCGAGGGCGTGACCAGACTGGGCGTGGCCTCAGGCGTCCCTCCAGACCCTTTCCCACGGGGCGTGGCCACTCCTGCCCCCTCCCCAGGTCTGCCCCCATTCGCTCCCGGGGGCGTGGCCAGACGCGGGGCGTGGCCACGCGCACTCACTCTTGACGCCTTTCCTGTAGGTGTGCTGGATGTACTTCATGCCGGACACGATCTCTCGGTTCACCTGCGGGCGCCACAGCGGGGGTCAGCGGGGTCAGCGGGGTCAGCGGGCCCACGCCCCCGCGGCGCGCCCGGCCTACCCGGAAGGAGATCTTTATCCGGTACTCCACGCCCTCCTTCAGCACGAACGACTGCTTCTTGAAGCTCTCCAGGTCTCCTGTGCGGGGAGCACACGAGCGCACTTCCGCCAGGGCCCGCCAGGGGGCAGCCCCGCACCACATCACTTAGCGGAAGCAACAGGGTGGCAGCCAGCCCCACCCAGGGCCGCGGGCGCCCACTCACCGGTCAGGTCCAGCTCCAGGGGGCCCGGGGCCGTGCTGCACACCAGGGTCAGGCGGGTCACGACGACGTTCGGCACGCTGGGGTCTGGGGAGAGCCGGCCGGTGAGACCCCCGCCCGCCGCGGCCGCCGGGGCAGGCGAGGGCGGACAGGTGCCCCGCGGCCACACCCACTCACCCGCGGACACGGCCACGCGGCCCAGCAGGGCCTCCTTGTACTTGCGCAGGCTCTCGTCGTCCTTGTCCAGCTCCTGGATCTCCTGGATGCTCTTCTGCGCCGGCGGCTTGTAGTTGACCGAGTGCTCGTCCTCCTCGTTCTCCGCCGCGATCTGCGCCAGCTGCTCGGCCGTGGGCTCCTGCTCAGCCATGCTCGCCGCTCGCTGCCTGCACACCTGTGGGCGCGCAGGGCTGTGGCCGCCGGCAGCCGCCTCCCCCACCACGGCCCTCCCGCGTCCCGCGGCCGCCCTCGCCCGCAAGGCCTCTCCTGGCGCCCGCGCGTCGGGGCACGAGGGCCACCCCACGCCGAGGGGCTCGGACCCGAGATCCGGGAGGGGCTGCAGCGCCCTGCGCGCCCCGGAACCCTGAGCACCCACCGGCTCGCTCCGGGCGGGGCTGGAGGCGGTCAGAGCGCAGCGCACGCACAACGCCCCGCGCACAAACCGGGCCGGCAGCGGCGGCCGCGGGCTACAGCCAGGGCGGGGCCCGCACTTCCGCAGGGCCCGCAATCCGGGCGACGGGCGGGGCGGGGCCGGGGCGGCAGCGCCCGCGGCCCCCGGGAGGGGGCTTCGGGCCCGGCCCCCTGCACGCAGGGCCGCCGGAGCGCGCGCGGGGCCCGGGCGGCCCCCCGCCCACGCCCGCGGCCCCTCCGCACGTGGGGCCGCCGCCCCGCCCGGGCCCGCCCCGCGCCGGCCGCCGCTGTCAGCCCCCGCCCCGCCGAGACCCGCCGCGGGCGCAGGGCGGGGCGGGCGGGACAAAGGCGGCTCCTCCCCCGCGCCGCGGCCGCCGCCGGCGCGCCCGACCCGCTGCCCACCCGCGCGGCGCTCGGCCCCGCAGGGGCCACTCACCGGAGGGCTCGACCGCGTAGCTCTCGCGCTCCCTCCCGCAGCAGATGACGAACGTCGTCCGCCGCCCCGCCCGTCCGTCCGCCCGCCCGCCTGTCACTTCCGGGGTCAACGCGACTTCCGCTCTCGGCGGGCGGGCCGGCGGGGCTGCGCATGCGCGGCGGGAGCGCTGCGGCCAGGGCGCGTGCGCTGCGGGCGCCATCTTGCGGGCCGGGCCTCGTGGGCGCTTCCCGCTGGGCGGCGTGGTCCTCGAGGTGGGCGCCCGAGGGACCAGGACGCCTCCCGCGCCAGCCACTGCGAGGCCCCGCGGTCGGCCCTGTGGGTCGCCAGGCGGGGGGACACAGCTGCCCACTGCAGCGGCAGAGCGGGGGGGGGCGTCGTCAGGACCCCCGGGGTGGACTAGAGCCTGAAGCTTGTCCTTTTCTTTCTTTAATATTTATTTATTTGAAAGGCCGAGTTAGAGAGGTCAGATCTTGCCCCCGCCGGTTCACTCCCCAGGTGCACGGTCCAGGCCTCCCGCGCGGGAGACGCGAGGGGCTTGGCCCGCCCCGCCGACAGCTGCTGCAGGCGTCGGCGAGCCCCTCGGCGCCCTGGCTGGGGCTGGCACGGGACCCCCCAGTGCAGCCCCCGGAGCTGTCGGGGCCTCGACCGCGGCCCCCATCTGCTGCTCCTCGGCCGGAATCCGGTTCGGGGCAGCGCTGACCGGCACCGTGGCTCGAGCACCACTCGGGACGGTCCTGGTTGCTCCCTTCCCATCCAGCTTCCTGTTAATGGGCTGGGGGAGATCAGGCGACAGCCCAAGACCTGGGGTCCCTGGCACCCGTGGCGGAGACCTGGGTGGAGTCCGGCGCGTGGCCCTCGCTGGTTGGCTGCTCCCGCCTCCCCTGGAGGTCTCGGGGTTCCCTCAGCTCTGCCGTCCCTGCAGGGTTGGGCGGACCTGGCAGACGGGGCTCCATGGACGTGAGCGCCGGACAGAGGGGTCCCTGGACAGAGGGGTCCCTGGAGCAGGCCGGCAGGGCGACGCCCCGACACTGAATGGGCCTGAGCATCTCCAGCCACTGCCACTGCCCCCGGCCGCACTGCCCCCCCCCCCCCAGGCCGCACTGCCTCCCCTGCTCCCCCCCACACCCAGGGGCGGGTCTGGCTCTGGCTGGTTCGAGTCCCGGCTGCTCCTCTTCCGATCCAGCTCTCTCTGTGGCCTGGGAAAGCAGTGGAAGATGCCCAAGTGCTGGGCCCCTGCACCCGCATGGGAGACCCGGAAGAAGCTCCTGGCTCCCGGCTTTGGATCAGCGCAGCTCCAGCTGTTGGGGCCAACTGGGGAGTGAACCAGCGGATGGTCAAGACCTCTCTCTCTACCTCTCCTCTAACTCTGATTTTCAAAAAAAAAAAAAAAAAAAAAAAAAAAAAAATGGAGTTATCCTGGTTCAAATAAAAACATTGAATGCAACAGGGCCTGCCGTGTATACTCTGTTGCAAGGCCGAGGTGTGCGGCTTCTCAGAGCTCACGGCAGCGGAGGGGCCGAAGCCCAGTCAGAAACAACCCAGGTCTCCACGTGGGCGGCGGGACCCCGCGGCTCCTGTCATTACACGGCCGTCCGGGGTCAGAAGCCAGAGCCGGCTGGAACCCAGAGACCCTGGTTCGGGACAAGAGGCCTTGGCCCTGCGCTGCCAGGCCAGGGGCTGGCCCAGACGGAATTGTTCTGGGGTCAGCTCGCGGGGTGCTGCAGCCAGAGCTGCTGAGTGTGCATTGGCCTTCCGGAAACTTCGGTCTTGGGTGCCGAGTTGTGCGTGTCCCCGGATCCGGGGCTGGGAAGCCCTTCTGGCCTGTGGCACTAACGCTGCTGCGCCCACCCTAAGTGCTGCATCTCCTCTCCGGTCACAGGTGGTCACTGCTCAGGCCGCTCCCGGGGGCTCCAGGTTTCCTAACTAACCCCCGCCGGGACGGGCACACCCTGTCCACAGCGCTCCTGTCTGCTCCTGACGAGACCCTACCCCGGGCTGGAGCCAGGAGGAGTCCACCTGCTCAAGCCGTCACCACCGCACCAGCTGGGCCGGACCAAGAACTCTGCTGTGGGCCGTGGGCCGCAAGTGACCTTAGCCACTAGGCCAAACGCCGGCCCCGTTTTTGCCCGTTTTACTGTTTCTGGTGCACTGGCAGGAAGTGGAGCCGGGACTCGGGTGGCCTGCGGCCACAGCAGTCAGCTCAGCTGCTGCGCCACAGCGGCCCCTGCACCTTCAATTTGTCTGAAAGGCGGGCGGGGAGGGGAGACCCTTCCCCAAATGGCTGCGACTGACAGCGCTGGGACAGGCCGGGGTCCCACTGGTTCAAGTCCCGGCTGCTCCACTTCCGGTCCAGCTCTCTGCTGTGGCCCGGGAAGGCAGTGGAGGAGGGCCCAGGTCCTGGGGCCCTGCACCCGCATGGGAGACCAGGAGGAAGCTCCTGGCTCCTGATAAGCTCAGCTCCGGCCGTTGCATCCATTTGGGGATGAACCAGCAGAGGGACGATTTCGCTCCCTTTCAATAAATAAATCTTAAAAAAAAATTAAGAGAATTGGCCCAAGTACTTGGTTCCTCACCACCCACATGAGACCCGGATGGAGCTCCTGACACCTGGCTTCAGCCTGGCCCAGTGTTGGCTGTTGGGGCCATCTGGGGAGTGACCCAGGGGATGGAAGGCCCCGCTCTCTTTTTCTACCTCTTTCAAAATACATAAGTAAATCCTTAAAGCCTGGGTTGGACTTCTGGTTGTAAGTGAAAGACGATAAAACTGCTAAATGGGGGACATGGTCCAGGCAAAGACCACACAGGCCACGGGGACAGCGGGCAGGCAGGCAGGGCTGCTGGGAGCCGGTCAGCGCTCACGGCACACCCACCGGTCAGCCGGTCAGCGCTCGCGGCACACTGGTTAGCGCTCACGGCACACCCACCAGTCAGCGCTCACGGCACACCCACCGGTCAGCTAGAAAGAGCAGGGCCAGCGCCAAAGCCTGGGGCGCGGATGGGCGCCAGCCGCGTGGGGCTCCTGCCGCTCATGCCTGCGAACCTGAGGACACCCAGGCGGGCGCTGCAGCACTGCTGGGAAGACGCAGCCAAGACTTCAGGAACCCCTGCTGTGCACAGCGCCAGCTTCCCGGAAGTGCTCCAGATTCCCAGGAGGAGGTCTGACCGGGAGACCTGCAGGCAGCTGGACAGACACAGACACAGACACAAAAGACGGAAGATGACGGAGAAACTCCAGGGAAGAGCACAGGAGGCGCCCGGGACAGCTGAACCGAGCAGCTCGCGGAGGGGCCGTGCGGACGGCTCGGGACCCTGGAAGGTCTGTGGCTAACTCCGCAGCAAGTTTTTTCTTTCTTTCTTTTTTTTTTTTTTTTTTTTTTTTTTTTTTAGATTTTGAAAGACAGAGTTAGAGAGGGAGAGAGAGAGAGAGAGAGGTCTTCCATCCGCTGGTTCACTCCCCAGATGGCTGCAAAGGTCAGAGCTGCGCCGATCCGAAGCCAGGAGCCTCTTCCGGGTCTCCCACGCGGGTGCAGGGGCCCAAGGACTGGGCCATCCTCCACTGCTTTCCCAGGCCACAGCAGAGCTGGACTGGAAGAGGCGCAGCTGGGACTCGAACCAGTGCCCATGTGGGATGCCTCAACGCACTGCACCACAGCGCCAGCCCCTGTGGCGGATGAGCGCAGGCGGGCACCGCGCCCGGTGGCTGAGACGTCTGCACCCTGCCGGAACGCTGGGTCTGAGCCAGCTCTGGCCTGGCTGCAGCCTCAGACCTGGGCAGCAGCGGGTGATGGTGGAAATTACTGGTCCCGCCTGGCACCGAGTCCTGGGCGCCCGGCTCAGCCTCAGCCATCACAGGCATCTTGGGAGTGAGCCGGTGACAGAAGTCCTGCCTCTCATGGAGCAGCATCAGGTCCGAGTCCCGGCTGCTCCAGTTCCAGTCCAGCTTCCTGCTGTGGCCTGGGAAAGCAGCAGAGGACGGCCCAAGTGCTTGGCCCTGCACCCGCACGGGGGACCGGAAGCTCCTGGCTCTGGGGGCCATTTGGAGTGAACCAGCAGATGGAACATCTGTCTCTCCCTCTGCCCTTCAAATAATGAAATCTTTAAAATAGAAGGAAGGTTGGCCGGCGCCGCGGCTCACTAGGCTAATCCTCCACCTGCGGCACCGGCACACCGGGTTCTAGTCCCGGTTGTGGCGCCAGATTCTGTTCCGGTTGCCCCTCTTCCAGGCCAGCTCTCTGCTGTGGCCCGGGAGTGCAGTGGAGGATGGCCCAAGTGCTTGGGCCCTGCACCCCATGGGAGACCAGGAGAAGCACCTGGCTTCAGATTGGTGCAGTGCCGGCCGTAGTGGCCACTTGGGGGGTGAACCAACGGAAGGAAGACCTTTCTCTCTGTCTCTCACATAGTCTAACTCCGCCTGTCAAAAACAAACAAAAAAACGAAGGCGCAGAGCTGGCACGGGTCCTGACTGTGGGGCCGGCCGCTCTAGGTCCCTGGGTTCCCTCTCCCTCCAGTGGGGAAGACGGCCCGTGGGAGGCCACCACCTTTAGACGTCCACCTCCGGCAGGACCAAGAGGTAACTGCAGTGCCAAGGCCAACACCCAAGGCCGTCGCTGGGCGCCGCGCAGCGGTTCCGGCACCTGGGCCACAAGGACCGCAACCGTGCATCCGGTTCATCTCGAGAGCTTCAGCGATCACTCACACAGTAAATGATCTGGGTTTAAAAAATGTAAAAAACACAACAAAGCCAAAACCGCTCTTTCTGACAAATGTAAATTTCTAACAGAATAACATTTCTTAAAAAATAAAACAGAGTCACTCTACGGCACAGAGAACCGAAGACGCTCCCAGCAGATGGCCCCGCACCCCGGCACGTGGCACTGAACAGCCGGAATTCAGGACACGCCGCCACACGCACGGCCCTGGCACACGTGTCCCATGATCCCACTCAACGTGCTGTGTCCAGCACAGGCGACCCCCAGACCCACCGTGCAGACGGGTGCTGGCTAGAGGCTGGGGGCGGGGACTGCCTGCCCAGGTTTCTTTCAGGGGTGGTGATGGTGACGGAACGTTCTGGGGAGAGCTCACAGCGCACACACTATAGAACAGCCGACCACGAGGTCTCCATCTGCAAGGAGTCCCCCGGCTGCCCGCAGTCTGGCCGATGTCCACCAGGGGCTGCTTACTTCACAGCCTAGCACGGGGCCAGATCGGAATGTGCGCTCCCCCGCCCCCAGCAGAGACCTAGGCCCTGGCCCCCCCAGCGGAGCCGAGACCTAGGCCCTGCCCCCCCCAGCGGAGCTGAGACCTAGGCCCTGCCCCCCCCAGCGGAGCGGAGACCTAGGTTCTGTGCCCCCACCCTGCAGAGCCGAGACCTAGGCCCTGCCCCCCCTCCAGTGGAGCTGAGACCTAGGCCCTGGCACCCCCAGCGGAGCGGAGACCTAGGTTCTGTTCCCCCCCTGCAGAGCCGAGACCTAGGCCCTGCACCCCCTCCAGTGGAGCCGAGACCTAGGCCCTGCACCCCCTCCAGTGGAGCCGAGACCTAGGCCCTGCCCCCCCAGCGGAGCCGAGACCTAGGTTCTGTTCCCCCCCCAGCGGAGCCGAGACCTAGGTTCTGTTCCCCCCCAGCGGAGCCGAGACCTAGGTTCTGTGCCCCCGCAGCGGAGCCGAGACCTAGGCCCTGCCCCCCCAGCGGAGCCGAGACCTAGGTTCTGTGCCCCCCCAGCGGAGCCGAGACCTAGGTTCTGTGCCCCCCCAGCGGAGCTGAGACCTAGGCCCTGCCCCCCCAGCGGAGCCGAGACCTAGGTTCTGTTCCCCCCCCAGCGGAGCCGAGACCTAGGTTCTGTGCCCCCCCAGCGGAGCCGAGACCTAGGTTCTGTGCCCCCGCAGCGGAGCCCTCTGTGCTCCCTGCACTTGCTCCCTGTGCGGCCTTTCTCCCAGAGCGCCCTCTGCAGGGCAGAGCTCAGGTGCACCCAGGGCCGGCACTCACACTGGGCTTTACCCCAGCACCACCCGTTCCGCCCTCCGCACTCCTGACCTGACCTGACCTGACCGCCGCTGCCTGTGCAGTTACCAGCTCGGACCCCGCTCGGACCCGCGCCGTCACCAGGGTGTTTGAGCCCAGCAATCGAATCCAGGGGGGCCTGCCCTCAACCGTGTCAGGTCAAACACACGGGAGGGGACGGCTGAGGTCCGGACTGGCCGGCCGGCCTCAGATCACACCAGCCAAGGCCAGCAGCACCTGTGCCCGCCAGCTGCTCTCCACGTAAGCTGGGACCAGCTTAGGCTCAGGCGGAGCTGCGCGGGCCAGGACGGGGGCCCCAGGCCCCACTGGAGTCCCACGGGGCCGTCACTGCGCCACCGGCTTCCAGCCCCCCCGGTGATTCCCCAGTGCCCCTGGACGTGGAGACACCGCAGAGTAACGGTTACTGCGTCCTCTCCCGCCTTGGACACTGCCTCTGTGGGGAGGGGCCCCGGCAGCCGGGCCTGGCCCACGAGCCCTTGACCGCTCGTCATCACTGGAGTCCCCCTCCTTCCCTTCACAGGCTCCCAGTTCAGACAGAAAATTCGGCGGTCCCCTGGTCCCTGGAGTAAGACTACAAACAGGAGGTGTGGCCCAGCATCCCGACCCACGGCCACGGCCACGGCCAGGTGCTCAGCCCGCGCTCCAGCGAGCCCTCGGGGCCGCCTCAGAGCGCCGTAAGGACGGCCGGGCAGACCCCAGCCTCCAGGGCCACAGCACCAGCAGGCACCAACAGGGCGACGCCACGCCTCGCGCCGGGCCCCGGGAGGGCGCCCCTAGTGCTGTGGACAGCGCGGCGACCCCGAGGTCAGCTCCTCTCCCTCTCCTAGGGCTCCCGCCCGGGCTGGACTCCCACTGCACCTGGCGCCCTCAGCCCACCCTGCCCCCGGACACGGGCCACGTCCTCAGGACAGCTTGGCTCCCAAACCATCTTCTTCGCACACCTACTCCCTCCTGCCCCAGCTGGGCCAGAAAACCAGCAATGCTCCCCTTGCTGGGTGGCTGAGGCCACGGCCACACCACCCCTCTGTACCCAGAGGTGGCCCTGCCGGCGCGAAGCTGGACGCTCGCGAGGGAGCGCGGGTCCACAGTGACACAGCTGACGGCCACCGTCCGTCACACGCCGTGAGGGGAGTGCCTCCACAGCACGGCCCGGGGACCCCTGCCAGCTGCCCCAATGCGGGCTTCCTGGTGCGGGGCGGGGGCGGAGCTCAGGACAGGACGCACAGCTCCTCCCGCGTGCCCGGCCCGTTTCTGCTCAGATGCTGCACCGGCCGGCGACAAGCGGCACCGGGCTCTCCTCCCTGCCCCTGCCAGTTTCCTGGGTCACCGAACACGCACACAGCCAGCCCTCTGCACCTGAGGCCTCGGGCCAGCACCGGCCCAAACTAAGAAAGCTGCTCCCAGGCGGTCCCGTCACGCCAGCTAGCACAGCGGGGGCGCAGGTGAAGCTGCCGCCACGGCCGCCATCCTGAGCCCACGTGCTCGGGGCCCTGCACCCAGTGGGAGCCCTGGACGGAGCTCCGGGCTCCCGGCCTCAGCCTGGCCCAGCCCAGGCTGTCGTGGTCACGTCTGGGAGTGACCGCAGACGGAAAATCCACGTTGTCTACCTGACTCTGCCTTTCAAATAAATGAAATTTCACAAAAATGAAGTCTACAAGAGTGTCACGCACACGTGAGGCCGTTTCCTGTCAGGACCTGAGCACCCACGGCCTGTGGGGTCTCCCAGGGGACGACAGCGCACGAGGACACGGCACCTCCTGCTGCGCACCCTGCGGACGGCACCGAAGCCAGAACCGTGCACCCGTTTCTCTGAGCCAGGACGTCCCAAAGGAGAGGACGGCCCGGGCTCTTGTGGCTGTCACACGCACCTCCCCCGGGGCACACGGCACGGGCACGGTCACGTGTGCTCCTCCCCACGCCCCCCAGCACGGGCGCAGTCACGCGTGCTCCTCCCCACACCTCCCCCAGGGCACACAGCAGGCGGGGTCACGCGAGCTCCTCCCCACGCCCCCCAGCACGGGCGCAGTCACGCGTGCTCCTCCACATGCCTCCCCCAGGGCACACAGCAGGCGGGGTCACACTGCTCCTCCCCACACCCTCCCCCAGGGCACACAGCAGGCGCAGTCACTCGAGCTCCTCCCCCGCCTCGCCCAGCTCCAGCCCCACACCAGCCCCAGGGCATGGACCAGGCAGTGCCGCTCTACACACATCTCTATTTTATTATGGCAAAGGTGGAAACGCCACCTTCTCCACAACAGCAACCAGTAAAATTTATCCCAAAAATAACTCAGTACAAAACAGGTCTGTTTCAGAATTTAAAAAAAAAAGAAAAAGAAAAAAAAAGCCTTTACATGAGTTCTTAAATCCTATTTTAAAACACAAAAGAAACAAACGCATCCTTGGCCACACAGCGCCGGCCGCCCTCCCGCCAGGCACAGGGACGCCGTGTCGGTCCCGCTCTGCTCGCTCGCCTCCTTTAGCTGGTGTCCATCTGCAAAGGGCAACAGAGGGGAGCTCACCAGGGGCTGCCGGGCCGGGCCGGCCGGGCCAGCCGCGCTCCCGGCCCCGCGGGACTCACCCTGGCGTTGTAGGCGTCCAGCTGGGCGTCCAGCTCCTCTGCAGACAGCTGCTGCCTGGCGCTCCTGCCGGTGCCTCTGCCCCTGCCGCGGCTGCCGCCACGCGCGCCTCTCCGGGTGCCGCCGCCGAAGGCCCCGGGGCCGCGGGTTCTGGTCACGCCGCCTCTGCTTATGCTGGGGGAAGCGGCGCTCGCTCAGACACTGGCAGGCCCCCACGGCCGCCCGGCCCGCGCGCGGCCCGCGCCTCACCTCTGTGCCGGTCTCCGCTGGGTGTCGATCTGTGACGTGACGAGCTGGATGTTCATGGGGCGGCCTGTGCGGAGAGCGAGAGGGGCCCGTTCTAACCAGCGGCTCGGAGCGCCCAGCGGCTCCACGCCCTGCGCTCCATGCAGGCGCTGGCAAGGGCCTTCGTGTGTCCAGCGCCCCCGTCGGGGAGGTGGCCTGGAGCCTGGCGGGGGCTCCGGCGAGGGCAGCGGCCCCGCCGACACCGCCTCATCCTCGGGCTGCTTGGTCAGGTGTGGTGTCCGGGGTGCTCGTGGGCGGACAGGTGTGGGCGGCCTGACGAAGAAGAACCGGTACCTTTGTCTTTACGACTACAGCCCCGCACTCAGAGGTGTACTATGGCGGTTCTGAGAAGGCTTCACAGAAGTGAGTCTTCCGGAAGGAGCTGAGGGGAGGGTGTACTTGCTGGATGGGGGTTCACAAGAGGTTGGTCCCGATGTGCGGGGCAGAATGGAAGAGAGAGACAAAGGGGCAAATGCAAAGTGTCCTCAGCCAGAGGGCAAGCCGCTGCTACGGGCCGGGGCCGCCCACTCCGCGAGCCCGTCCCGGACTCACCGTCCAAGGGCACGCCGTTGTACTGCTTCATGGCCTTCAGCGCGTCCGCCTTCCGCTCGAAGTGCACGTCTGCCGTGCCCAAGCTGCGGCCGGAGCGGTCGTAGTGCACGGCCGCCTTCTTCAGCGTCCCGAACTCCGCGAACAGCTCCTGGTCAGACAGAGAGCTGTAGCCAGGCCCCGGAGGCCCAGCGCCGTGGGGCGTCTCCCGGGGTGCGGGGGAAGGGCCGGGCCGCAGACACAGCAGCTTCCGAGAGCGCCCGGGGCCCAGGGCCGCTGCGTATCCGCGCCTCGCTGCAGGGGATGGAATCGCAAAGCCCGCGTCTGCCGTCACTTCCAGCAAACTGACTGCGCCCAGGGCGGCGGGGGCAGCTGCCCGGCCCGCCCCCGCCCCCGGCAGAGGCTGGCTCCCCCTCCCTCTCCGCCCCACGCCCGCAGCCAAGTGCTGCTGAGCCGCCTGACCCCAGGCAGGCTGGGCGTCGGAGAGGGAACCAGAGTGGGACACGCCGGCCGCGGGCACAGCGGGAAGGAGGTCACCGAGAGCGGCTTCCAGTGGACGCCAGAGACCACCTTAGAAAAAGCCAGCGCTCAGGCCCAGCGTCCGCCGGCCGTCCGAAGGCGGACTCCTACCAGTCAGCCCCAGGCAAGAGCCAGCCCCCCTGGGCTCAGAGCAAAAGGGAAAAAAAGACAAAAGAGAGTGCGGGAAACCAGAAAGGCTGCACCCACGCGGGTCCGAGGCCGCCCGGCTGCCAGCTCGCGGGGTCGGCCCGGCCCGCCTCGGCCCCCCGCCCAGCCCCGGCCGGCCGCTTACCTGGATGTCGGCGTCCGACACGCCGAAGTCCAGGTTGGACACCAGCAGCTTCCCGCCCGTCTCCACGCCGGCGCCGGCCCCGAAGCCGCTGTCGAACAGGTCGTGCTGCCACTTGTCGGGAAGCTGCTTCGGCTGCGGGAGGAGGCGCCGCGGCGGGGCGGAGCGTGAGCCTCCCCGCAGGCCGCCCCGCGCGCCCCCACGCACTTCCCGCCGCCCCGCGCGCCCCGGCCACACAAAGACCCCAGGAGGCCCCGGCGCCCGGCCGGCTCCCCCGCGCGGCCTCGCCCGCGCCGCCGCCCGGCCCGCCCCGCGCCGCCGGCCCCCGCAGCGCGCACCCCCGGCCCCGCTCGCCCCCGCCGCCCGCGGCGGCGGCCGGCCCGGCACTCACCCGGCTGTAGGGCGCCGGCCGGTTTCTGCCGCCGCCGCCGGCCGCGCCGCGGGCAATGGCCGGCCGGTTCCGGAGGGGCCCGCCGCCGCGGCTCACGCGCGCGGCCGCCTGCGCTCCGCCGCCGCGGCCGCCCTGGGAGCCGGCCCGGCCGCGGCCCCGGCCCCCGCCGCGGCCGCCCCGCTGGCTCCGGTTCAGTTTGATGATGTCGTCCAGAGACATGTCCATTTTGTCGGCCATGGCGGGCGCCGAATCGGCCTCAGCTCGATCCCGCGCGTCAGCACGCCGCGGCGTCACTTCCGGCGGCGCGCGCGGACTTCCGGCGCCGCGGCCTCGGCGCTGGCGCTGATTGGCGGCGGGCGGCGGCTGCGCGCGCGGGGCGGAGGGGCGCGTGCGCAGTGCGCGCGGAGCGGGCGGGCGCGGACTGGAGCTGCCGGCCGCGGCCGCGGTCGTTTTTATACCTTCCCGCGCGGACGCGGGCGCCGCCAACGGAAGGGCGGGGCGGCGCGCGGTCAGGTCGCACAAGGTGCGAGGGCGCCGGGGATTGGGGCGGCCGCGGGGGGCGGGGCCGGGCGGGCGAGGGGCGGGGTCGGCGGGCGGCGGCGGCCGGGGGTCGCGGCGTCTGCCGGCTCACGCGCGCCCCTCCCGGCCCGCAGGCCCCGGCGCCATGAGGGTGAAGATCAAGTGCTGGAACGGCGTGGCCACCTGGCTCTGGGTGGCCAACGACGAGAACTGCGGCATCTGCCGGATGGCGTTCAACGGCTGCTGCCCCGACTGTGAGTGCCCGGAAGGGCGGTCGCGGAGAGCGCGAGGCCGGCCCGGAACGCCGCCCGGGTGCCCCCGGGGGCGCAGGGCCATCGCCGCTGCCCTGCCCGGACGGGAGGAGGAGGCCGCACGTCGGCCCCTGCACCGAGAAATCTGCGGAGCCCCCACCGCCCTCGCCTGGGGCGCGGTGGCAGCGGCTCGCGGCGCCTGTTAGGATTTACTTATTTACTTGAGAATCCGTTACGGAGAAGCAGAGCGGGGAGAGAGGTCTGCCATCCGCTGGTTCACCCCCCACATGGCTGCAACGGCCGGAGCTGCGCCGACCCAGGGCCAGGAGCCTCCTCCGGGTCTCCCACGCGGGTGCAGGGCCCAAGCACTCGGGCCGTCTTCCACTGCGTTCCCAGGCCACAGCAGAGAGCTGGGTGGGAAGTGGAGCAGCCGGGACTCGAACCGGGGCCCATACGGGATGCCGGCGCTGCAGGCGGTGGCTTTACCCGCTGTGCCACAGCGCGGGCCCCTAACTGTGGTTTAGTTTTTCCTTCCACCCTGGCTGGAGAGAGAGCTCATCAGGAGCGATCGCCCGCCGGGACTGGGTCGGTGGGTGGGTGCCGGGCTCTGGGAGTGGATTTCTCTCCACACCCTCTTCTGTCGTGCCCCGGGGTCATCCCCTCCAGGCCGGCCCTTTGATTGGCTTTTCCTGGTAGCAGAGATTAGCAATTGGCGTTATTCAGCGTTTAGATTGCTCTGGAGGGCGGGACACAGCCCGAGGCCAGGGCTTGCACCTTTCAGAGCAACGTTGTTAACCTCGGCAAGTCCCGAGGAAGCTGCCCGAGCCCACGTCTCTAACCAAGGCAGTGTCTCTAACCGTGGCCTTGCCTGTCGTGTCTTCTCGCGTGGCCGGCACTGGGCCTGTGAGGGGCGTCCAGGCACTCAGCGCTGGCTACAGCAGGGCCTGCTGGCTGTGGCCGCAGCCCAGAGGGACCATCGCTAGGCAGGGCAGCACCTTGGTCCACAGGGCCCCCGTGCCTGGGTGTGACCCAGCCCTTCTCCGTGGCCAGAAGCGTGGTTCCAGCAGATCAGAGGTGGAAAGGCCCCGGGGGTCCTCGTGGGGCTGGGGGCAGGCAGTGGGCTGTGAGCCTTAGCCTGGGGTGTCCCCCCGGGACACAGCCAGCCTTCCCAGGCTCACCTGTGGTGCTGCTGGCCGACAGACACGCAGTGTCCCCAAGGCCCGCTGTATTGCCCTCCCCGTGTCTAGGGGCTTGGGTCTGGAGGGCTCCTGCTGGGCCGGGCCCGTGCGCAGGTGTCCGGCTTCCAGGAAGCAGGTGACCACGCTGCCCGCCAGGCGTGCCTGCAGGAGAGGGGCAGGGCCCTGCCGTGGGCGCCATCTCGCTTCCCTGGGCTCCCAGTGAGGCGGGGGGGGGGGGGGCTGGTCCCGGTGGCGGCCCCCTCACCGCGTGCCCGGCCCCTCCACAGGCAAGGTCCCGGGAGACGACTGCCCGCTGGTCTGGGGCCAGTGCTCCCACTGCTTCCACATGCACTGCATCCTCAAGTGGCTCAACGCGCAGCAGGTGCAGCAGCACTGCCCCATGTGCCGGCAGGAGTGGAAGTTCAAGGAGTGAGCGCCCGGCCGCCCCCGCGCTGCCCCCCCAACGCGCAGCAGCCCGGCCGTCCCCGCCCCCCGCGCCCCCCGGCTCTCGGGAGTAAAATTCATTAAACTCAGCCTCGCCGAACCCTGTCTCATCTGGAAACGCGGGAGCAGACATCCCCGGGGGCCCCGGCAAAGCCTGAGTCACAGCGCAGGCGGAGCGGGAACACAGGACCAGACAGGGCCTGGGGCAGGGTCCCGCGCCCCCCTGCGTGGCCTGAGACGGCTCCAGCTGGGGCGCTGACCCCCCCATGTGGGCAGCACTAGCCCTAACCCCGGGGTGCTTGGCAGCTGCTGCAGGCCGTGTCCAGGGGCCCCTGCTGGCTCTGCCCGGCACCAGGCACAGCGTGGGCATCTGTCCTCGGAGGAGGCACCTGCAGGGCCACCCGCCAGGGCCGGGAGCCCCGGGACACTCTGGGCTCTGCAGACACACACACCTGGTGCGCGTGGTATAGCTGCACAACTTGGGGCCTGGGGCGGGTGCTGGGAAGTGAGGGGCACCCTCCCCGGGGGGTCAGGGACACCCTGGGTTTGGGACGCTGAGCATGCCCTCGGGTGTGGGCTTGGGCAGCCCCGCAGGGTCACACAGCTCCCCTGCCCCTTCAGGCTCTAACCCGGAGCCCCAGCTGCGTCCCCGCCACCCACACTGGTCTGCTTTCCCAGGCCCTGCACGAGGGGCCCTGCAGGGTCCTCCCCGTCACCCCGTGTCACCTGCCGCAGCCCAAACCCCTCCTTGCCAACAGCCCTGTCATTTGCTGACGTCCCCCAGCCTGGCTTCCACAAGTCTGGGGTCTGGCCTGCTCCCTGTGCACCCCCAGCTGCGGGCGCAGGGCTGCCTGGCCCTTCACTGCCCCCGAGGTCTCGGGAGAACTGGGGCTCAGCGCAGCCAGGCTTCCTGGGCGCCTGCCAGGCTGAGCGGGACCTGAAGCCCGAGGTCGGCCTGGGGGCGGGGGAACCACCCGCGCTCCCTGTGCCTGCAGGCACTCAACCAGCCGCCTCCTTCCTCCAGTTTGGGGACGATCGCGCGTCCTGCGGTCCTGCACGCCGCCCACGCACACAGCCAGCTCAGGCACCAGGCACACACCCCACCCCCACCCCGCCCCAGATATAAAGCTGGCTCCGAGCCTCATCCCCACTGCCTGCTGCCGCCTGCCTCCCCATGACCCGGCCCACTACGCTGGTGGCCGCCGCCCTGGCGCTGTGCCTCCTGCTGGCTCCGCCTGGCCATGCGTGGTACCGGCCGGCTGCAGGGCCTGGCCACTACTCGGTGGGCCGTGCCGCGGGGCTTCTGTCCAGCTTCCGCAGGTCCCCGCACGCACGGCGCTCGGAGCTCCCCAGCTGGGCAGGGGCTTCCGTGGAGCTGCGTCCCAGCCTGCAGAGCCTGGTGAGTGTGGGCACGGGGAGTGCAGGGGTGAGGGGTGGGAGGCGGTGCGGGCGCCCTCCTGAGCCTCCCCTTCCCCCCAGGCCCTGTGCGTCAAGGATGTCACCCCAGACCTGCAGAGCTGCGTGCACCTGCCTGCCGGCCAGAGGACCTTCCAGTGCAAGGCTGACGTCTTCCTGTCACTGAGCACCGCGGGCTGCCCCCGGGCCTGACCCCCACCTCCCCGCGGAGGCCCCCACCCGCCCTGTAGTGCTAAACCAATAAATGGGAGTGAAGCTGCTTCCGGGGAGTTGCTGCCGGCAGGGCCCCCACCTCCGTGCTGTCCCCACCCGGCCCTCCCGCTGGGGTGGGGCCTGCCCCCCCCCCCCCGGCTGCTGGGAGGAGGCCTTCCTAGAGAGGCCGGACATGGGCGCAATGGGCACCTTCAGCAGAACCTCGAGGCCCCTGGTTTCTCTGGCCGGACAGCCCAGCCCCCTCTCCACACCCAGCTCCGGGACCCCCCTGCTGGGGGCAGCACATCCACCGGCTTAAACCTGAGCGGGATCTCAAAGATGCCCCCACTGCCCCAGAGGCCCCCAGGACCTCCGCTCCACAGTCCTAAGCACTGGGCACGGGATCTGGGGGTGGGGGAGCAGCCTGGCGACCACTGCCCCTCAGCCCCCCTCTCCTCACCGGCTCTGGCCCCGGGGCCCCTGTCTTGTCCCCACTCCTGGCCGAGCTGAGCCCCGAGGGTGGGGAGCAGGAAGCAGAGTTGAAGGGCCTGAGTCCCAGCCCCATGCCCGTGCCCCAAGTCCACAGGGCAGCTGCCGGGAGTGGGCATACCGGTGGCAGGCCCAGCTTCCCGGAGGGGAGGGAGCAGGCTGCCCTGGGCCTCTCCCCGCTGGGCGTCCCGCAGAGCCCGCAGCCCCACGCAGCACTGCGCACCAGGCTTTATTGGATGGCACCAGAGGTGGACGGCAGCCAGTCAGGGACGGGTGGAGACCAGGAGGGCCATGTGGCAGGCGGCGAAGCTGGCAGCGGGCCGAGTGCGTCTTCTTGGAGCCAGGCACGGGTGCCGCAGTCTGCACCCAGGGGCTCCCGGGCAGAGCCCTCTGCCTCCACCCACAGCTGGCGGGTGGGCGTCGCCGTCCCAGGGGAGAAGGGGGTGTAGGCACCCTCTGCTCCTCCCGCCCAGGGCCGCTGCGGGGACGGGACCCTCTTGAGCGGCGTCCACAGGGGCACTCCAGGCGACCAGGCCTGTTGGAGGGCAGCAGCGGCCTGGGCCTCAGTCCCTCTCCCCAGGGGGCTGCGCCTCCTGCTGCCTCCTGGCTTCCAGGAAGGCCAGCTCCTTGGCTTCTTTCTTCTGGTTCCGAGCCTCGTACTCCAGCCTGGGGGACGGGCTGGGGTGAGCCGGGCAGGGGTCCTGCCACTGGTGCCTCCACAGCGCCCCCCCAGCCTACCTGGGCGCCTCACCTGTCCCACAGCGCCCCCCCCAGCCTACCTGGGCGCCTCACCTGTCCCACAGTGCCCCCCCCAGCCTACCTGGGCGGCCTCACCTGTCCCACAGCGCCCCCCCCAGCCTACCTGGGCAGCCTCACCTGTCCCACAGTGCCCCCCCCAGCCTACCTGGGCGCCTCACCTGTCCCACAGTGCCCCTCTCCCCCCCCCAGCCTACCTGGGCGCCTCACCTGTCCCACAGCGCCCCCCCCCAGCCTACCTGGGCGCCTCACCTGTCCCACAGTGCCCCCCCCAGCCTACCTGGGCGGCCTCACCTGTCCCACAGCGCCCCCCCCAGCCTACCTGGGCAGCCTCACCTGTCCCACAGTGCCCCCCCCAGCCTACCTGGGCGCCTCACCTGTCCCACAGTGCCCCCCCCAGCCTACCTGGGCGGCCTCACCTGTCCCACAGCGCCCCCCCCAGCCTACCTGGGCGCCTCACCTGTCCCACAGTGCCCCCCCCAGCCTACCTGGGCGCCTCACCTGTCCCACAGTGCCCCCCCCAGCCTACCTGGGCGGCCTCACCTGTCCCACAGCGCCCCCCCCAGCCTACCTGGGCGCCTCACCTGTTCTTGATGATCCTTTGAACAATGAGGTCTGTGGTGAGGTCGTTGCCGCTGTCGACCTGACAGAAGATGCCCCTTCTCTTGGGCTCCTGGGGGCCAGAGCGGACACGAGGACCTTTCTTTAAAGCAGGGAGCTGCCGGCTGCCCAGCCCCGGGGCGGCGGTTGCACCGTGTGTGCCCGTCTCCAGACACGGTGACGGCCAGCACCCACCTGGTAAGGGTCCGAGCCATCCCTGTCGGCCACAATCTCTGTCTTCCCGTGACACACCAGGTCCACCTGGGGGAGGAACGGGTCAGGGCCCGAGGCCAGCCTGGTCCTCCCCCCGCGCCATGCGCAGGCTCACCTTGAAGTGAGCCAGGAGCTCAGCCGTGACCGCGTATGGGGCCCCGATCACCACCTCCGCCACGTACTGTGGAGGGAGGGCACAGGCCGCTCAGTCCCACCTGGGCCAGGCCCGAGGCTGCAGAGCAGTTGGGTCCCTGGGCCCCTCAGGGCGTCCGAGTGGCCACACTCACCCGGCAGGCCAGCACGCTCAGGGTCCGCTCATGCAAGTTCATGATGGGGTAGTTCTTGCCCTTGTAGCGATTGACCTCCTAGGCGCAAACACGCGGGCTCAGCCCCTGGGCTCAGGCAAGTTCCCGCCCAGCTGGCTCACGGGAGGACACTGGGGAAGGTGCCCACCCTCATGGAGACACCCTGGGCAGGAGGGTGGGCCCCCCGGGGCTCTGTGGCCCTCACCGGGCCCAGTGACCCCAGGAGGGAGCGGGCAGGGCAGTGACCTGGTCGAAGTGCAGGCCAACGATGATGTAGGGCCTGTCCGCCAGCCGGTACACCTTCTCCAGGAAGTCCACGTGCCCGATGTCTGCCCAGGTTAAGAAGCGAGAACAGAGGAGTGCAGGCACGCACCTGCTGCCCCCCGGCCCCCCAGCCCTGGCCCCTGTGTGCGGGTGTGGAGCAGCGGCGGCCATGGAGGATACGGAACAGGTCGAAGGCGCCGTCCACGTAGATGACCGTCTCTCCTGGCTGCGGCTCCTTCCCGGAGGCAAACTGGATGATCTTCTGGGAGGTCTGCAGGAACTGGGACACCCCCGTCCAGGGGCTGCGCCCCCCAGGGCACTGCAGGCCGAGAGGGGCAGCGTCAGCAGCAGCGGCCTGCAGGGCGCCTCCCTTCCCCGGCCCCACCGAGGGGCCCTGCCTGTCACAAGTGTGGGGTGCTGGGAGCAGGTGCACCGGGCGCGGCGGGCAGGCCCAGCCCAGAGCCGTTTCCAGGCTGGCACCTGGCATGGGGTGGGGGCAGGGACAGCTACCCCCAGGCCAGGCGAAGCCCCTCCACGGTGGGACCATGGCTCCGTGTCTGGCCACGGCAGGCACTGCGGTCAGCACCACGGGCCAGCGACCGACCACCAGGAGGAGGTGGGGACGCGGCACCCTGAGGCCACTGGTCACCTGGGAGACTTCTGAGCAAAGTGTGTCCCCGGCGGGTGTCGGGTGGGGGGGCTATAAAGGGAGAGAGGACCAGGCCACTGGTTAGCGGCCACCTGTCTGTGGGCAGTCCTTGCTCCTCCAAGCAGTGGCCACCGCGATGGGCCTGCTGGTGCACCTCCTACCTGCCCACCCTCCCTCCCGGCGGGCGTCCACCAGCTGGCCGTCAGCATGTGGGAGGGGGGTGGGCACAGCTCCGGGCCGACCTCTCCCCCGGGAAGGTCAGGGTGGGTGGCAGGGAGCCCCGCGCCGAGCCCTGCCCGCCCGGCCCACACTCACCTTGCCGAAGCTGTCTGCATACTCCCGGTACTCAGAGGACAGCTCCTGCACAGACGGGCAGAGGGACTGGGGCCTTCAGAGCGCTGACCCCAGGACGGGGGGAGCAGAGGGCAGGGGAGGGCAGAGGGGGCTCACCTGGCTGCTGTGATGGGCCTTGGTCACCAGCAGCATGCGGCCCACGAGGTCCGTGGTGGACACGCCCTGGGTGCGCCTGCACTCTCTAGGGACAGAGTGGGGCTGGGCTCCCACTGGGAGGCCACCCTGAGCTGCCCGCGCCCTGCCCGCGCCCCGCCTCCCAGCAGCCTGGGGAGCCTGGGCCGCGGCCAGCTCCTGCCTCCCTCCGGTCCCAGCCCTGGCCCGGGAGCGGCAGGCGCCTCACCTGTACCGCCCCGCCTGCTTCACCTCCTCGTAGGTGTCCCGGCCGTCCACGGTCAGCGTGATGTCATCTGGGGGTGGTGCACACAGCACGAGGGTTCGCAGCCGCACACCCGGACCCTCGGCCCGGCCCGCCCCCCTGCTCGCTCCCCAGGAGGCCCAGAGCTTTCTTGGACTAAAGAGGGCTTGGTGCCCCCCCCCCCCGTTCTGGCCCCCAGTGACTCACTGCCATGGACACAGAAGTCACAGCTGTACTTGTCCAGCGTCTCCAGCGTGGTCACGTAGGGCGCCGCGGGCACCACTTCGTCCACCCACTTGATGGCCTGCACCATCTTGTACCGCTCCTCCTCGGTGAACACTGGGGGGCCCTTGTGCTTGGCGATCTCCTCTAGGCCCGGGGAGAAGCACGAGGTGGCCCCTGCGCCCCGCTGGCCCCACTCCCGCGGGAGGCCCTGGCCCAGGCCCCGGGGGGCTCCGCCCACACCACACGGGGCTGGGGATGCCTCCCGCCTACGTCACGGCTTCTGTACCCGGCCAGAGTTCCAGGAGTGGGGGCACCCCGGGCACGGAGCACTCGGTCCCTGCCTGCCTTGGGAGCCAGGTCGGGGTTGAGGGCAGCGGGCAGCGCAGCCAGGGGCGCTGTGTCCAGGATCGCACTGCTCGCCGGCTGGCCGGCCCTTCTCTAAGCTCTGGCACCCACAGCTGCCTTCCAGGAAAGGACGTCCTGGCCATGCTGCTTACCGTCCGTGTGCACGCCCACGACCAGGTAGTCGCCCATGGCCCGGGCCTGGCGCAGCTGGTTCGAGTGGCCATAATGCACCATGTCATAGCTGCGGCGACAGATGGGGTGGTCAGGCCCTCAGCTCTCCACGTCTGGACCCCCCAGAACTGGGCAGGGGTGCTGGGACCGGGGACAGCAAGGGTGGGGGCACGGGCTCTGGCCCACCCTGCGACCACACTCCGTGCCCCATACACGAATATTCTAGCACCACCCCCAGGCTGGGGCTGAACTCCGTGGGGCCGAGATGGCCGTCCGTCCCTGGACAACACACGCAGCACGAACCCCAGGCCCAGGAATCCTCGCTCTGCAAACCCGGCTCCCTCCGGTGGTCCCAGAGCGGCACCGCCTGCCCGCTCTCCCCCACCTGCACCTAGAGGTTTTAGCTTCAAGTCCACATCTGGTCACGGGGGAGCCTTTTTGCTGTGGTTTTCTTTCGTTTTTACATTATTTACTTAGCTATTCAAAGGGCAGAGTGACAGAGAGAGGACTTCACCACGCCAGGAGCCGGGAGCTCCATCCGGGCATCCCACGTGGGTGCAGGGCCCGAGCACTAGGGCCACCCTCAGCTCCTTCCCAGGCGCGTCCGCAGGGAGCCGGCTCGCAAGCGGAGCGACGGCGGTGCAGGTGGCTGCTTAACCCGCTGCGCTCTGCCTCCCCCCAGCAGGTGCTGTTCCAGGGAGGGGGCGCAAGCCCTACACGGGGCTCCCGCCCCGCGCCCTCCGTCCCTCCACCCCTCCCCACCCACCCCAGGTAAGGCGGCCGCGCACTGGTCCCGCCAGCTCCAGCTCACGTGCCCGCGGGGCGGGCTGGACCGGGGAGAGCACGGCGCGGGACGAGGGCGGAGCTGGGTCCAGCCACGGTGGCCGCGCAGCACAGGCCAAGGTCAGAGTCCGCGACAGGAGGCCTGGCTCCAGCTCCCCAGGCGACTCCAGGTGCGAGAACGAGCGCAGGTCGGCCCGAGACACTCCGCGGGAGCCCAGGGCCGGCGCCCTCACCTGCCGACAGCCCCCGCCGGCGCCCCCTGTCGGCCTCGCCCGAGAGCACCGCGGGACACGCGGGAGCCGGAGCCCGCCGGGTTCCAGGTCTCCCGCGGCCGGGGCCCCTGCCGGGCCTGCCCCCGCCGCCGTCGCCGGCCGGGCCCCGGGGATCTGCGGCCCCGCGCCTCCCGCCGGCCGCCGCAGCCGAGTCACGTCCTGGGACGGGCCCGGGCCCCCGGCAACCGCCGGCGCGTGACTCCCGGAAAGAACCCTCCCGCCCTCCGCCGCCCGCGCTCACCAGCCATCGCACCACACCCGCACGGCGCGCCGGCCCCCTGGGCCCGACCGCTCGGCGACCCCCGCCGCCCCGTGCCCGTTGCGGATCATGGCCCGTAGCACCGGCGCAGCCCTGCCAGCTCCCGGCCGCCGCCAGCCCCCGCGGCCCCGCCCCGCGCACGCGCAGCTGCCGTCACGCGGGCCTCACCCGCCGCGCTCGACCAATGGCGCACGCCGCCAGGCCGGAGCCACACCCAGCCCCGCGGGCCGCGCCCCCACCCACCGCGCACGGCCAATGGCCGGCGTCGCGCGGCCCGGGCCCCGCCCCCTCGCGGCCCTTCCGTCTCCGCCCACTCCCAACCCCCGGGCCGCCGCCTCCGCCGCGGTCCGTCGGGGGTTCGCCGCGAGAAGCAGCCAGTGGGACGCGGGGAAGGCTGGAGGCGTTTAATGAGGGCCAGAGTCCGCAGAGCGCCCGGGCCCGCCGCATGACCGCAGACCGGCCAGGCTGCAGCGGAGCGCGCGCCTCCGAGGCCGGGTCCGAGTGGCCGCGGCCCTCCCTGCCGCTCCGCCCGCACGTCCTCGTGGGACACGGCCTCCGCGTGGACATCTGGACGCCGTCCCGGGGTTCCGCTCGGCGGCTGCGGCCGCTCTCCGTGTCCGCCGAGGCCGGCTACGTCACTTTCTTCCGTTTGGTGCGCTTGGCGCAGCCCCTGCCGAACCAGCCCCCGAGGACGGGGGCCGAGCTGGGCGGGGCGCCGCGGTCCCCCGGCGGGGCCTCCTCCCGGCTCCTGCGCAGCGGCTTCCGGCTGTGGCTGTCCTCCTCGCCAGCTCGCAGCGGCGTCGCCAGGGAGAAGATGGGGTCCTGCCACCTACCGAGAAGGGGGCGCCGCGTCAGGCCGGCCGGGCGCCCGGGGCACGCCCCTCCCCGGCCCCCCAGCCTCGCCCTCCTGCGCGTCGGCGCCCGCAGGTCCGGCCTCGTCGGGGCTCAGCGTGCTCGGTCAGCGCCTCCGTCCAGGGCGAGTCGCCGGCAGCTCTGGGCCCCACCTCCCGCCTGCAGGGCTGGGGGCGCGCCCACCGACCCGCTCCCCTTCCCGGCCTGTCTAGGGAGGCGTGGCCTACACACTACACCGTGAGGAATCATGTGTTGACGGAGATGCAGAACCACAGATTATAAACTTAAGATACAGAGAAGCACTGATAAAAGAAATGAGCTAAGTTAATGTGGAAACAAAACGACAGCACACGGCAGGCCCACAGGACAGACACCACGAACGTGACATACAAGAATTGCCAGGCCCCGAAGGTGAAGGGATCCTTAATTTCTTGAACCCTTTGATTAAAAGAAGTTACTGATTTCCCCTATAAGACCCTGGAAATTCACAGAGAAAAAAAGTGTAAACTTTTCGCTCAATACACACACCGAGTCTAAATCATCACGAGCTCCGCGTTCAGTTTGCTTAAGCTTCCCCACACACGCCACTCCCGAACCACGCCACGGCCACGGCCACACCCCCTCGGACCTCTGCAGCCGGGCGGTCTGGGAGCAGGCGGGCAGCAGCTGGGGCGGCGGGCGCCCCACCCCCGGCTCCACGCTCGCCAGGGCGGGGCCTGCACAGCCGGCTCCACGCTCGCCAGGGCGGGGCCTGCACAGGTGCACAGGGGCTCCTCGCCGACCACCCCCGGCTCCACGCTAGCCAGGGCGGGGCTGCACAGGCGCACAGGGGCTCCTCGGCGACCACCCCCAGCTCCACGCTCGCCAGGGCAGGGCTGCACAGGCGCACAGGGGCTCCTCGGCGACCACCCCCGGCTCCACGCTAGCCAGGGCGGGGCTGCACAGGCCCACAGGGGCTCCACGCTAGCCAGGGCGGGACCTGCACAGGCGCACAGGGCCTCCTCGCCGACCACCCCCGGCTCCACGCTAGCCAGGGCGGGGCTGCACAGGGGCACAGGGGCTCCACGCTAGCCAGGGTGGGGCCTGCACAGGGGCTCCTCGGCGACCACCCCCGGCTCCACGCTAGCCAGGGCGGGGCTGCACAGGGGCACAGGGGCTCCACGCTAGCCAGGGTGGGGCCTGCACAGGGGCTCCTCGGCGACCACCCCCGGCTCCTCGCTAGCCAGGGCGGGGTCTGCACAGGGGCTCCTCGGCGACCACCCCCGGCTCCTCGCTAGCCAGGGCGGGGTCTGCACAGGGGCTCCTCGGCGACCACCCCCAGCTCCACGCTCGCCAGGGCGGGGCTACACAGGCCCACAGGGGCTCCTTGGCGACCACCCCCCCTCCACGCTCGCCAGGGCGGGGCTGCACAGGCGCACAGGGGCTCCTCGGGCCCCGGCTGGGTCCCTTCTGCAGGCATCGGGCGCAGAGGTGGCAGCGGGGCGGCACGGCGGTGCCCACTCACCTGCTGTACGGGGGGATCTCCAGGCCCAGCTCCTGCATGAGCAGCCCCATGACGTCATCACACCGCCCGTGCAGCTTCAGGGCCGCCCCGTCGTCCTTTGGGGTCCACTGTGGGCAGGAAGGGCAGTGAGGAAGTCGCCCCACTCCTCCCCAGGGGCCTCCATCCCGGACACGTGAGCCTGCTACATGTCTCTGACTCTTGCTGCTTTTTTTTAAGACATTTATTTTCATTTTTATTTGAAAGGCAGAGAGGGAGGAGCCGGAGAGATTCCATTTGCTGGTTCACTCTCCAAATGCCTACAGTCTGGCCAGGCTAACACCAGGATCCCAAAACACGGCCTGGAGGTGGCAGGGGCTCAAGCACGAGCCACCAGCTGCTGCGCGCCGGGGTGCCCGGGCAGGAAGCCGGGCCAGGCCCAGGGGCCGGTGTGCCACGCAGGCCCTGGAGCAGGCCCCGCCCTGAGCACCGGTTACCTGCAAGTTCACGATGTAGAGCTTGGGCCGCCGGCTAGGGGGCTTGGCCATGCACCAGAGCCGCGGGTACTTCTTCAGAACCTGCACACACGGACGACAGACAGGGCACGTGCGCGCGCCCGCGGCCGCAGCAGGGGCGTGGCCCCAGCCCGGGCTCCCGGGTCCTCGGCGCCTACCTTCAGGCTGGACCCCAAACACAGGATGGCGTCCGCTTTGCTGGCGGCCTCAGTGGCTGCCTCCCAGTTCAGGGGCTGCCCCAGGGTCCCCCGCTCCCCGAAGTGCACGATGGTGTCGCGGAGCTGGGTGCCGCACTTGTGGCAGGCCCGGCCGGTCTGGTGTCGGTGGAGGGCGGTGCGCTCCGTCACGTCAAACACGCGCACGTACTCCCTGTTGGGGACGCAGGAGGTGCAGACCTGGGGGGACGACAGGCTCCGGTGAGCGGGGGCGCCGGCCCGCCCGCCCGTCTGCCCGTCGGCCCGCCCGTCTGCCTGCCTGCCCGCCCGCCCGCCCGTCTGCCCGCCCACGCGCCTGCCTGTCTGCCTGCCCGCCTGCCCGCCCGCCCGTCTGCCCGCCCGCCCGTCCGCCTGCCCGCCCGCCCGTCTGCCCGTCTGCCTGCCCGCCCGCGCGCCCGCCCGCCCGCCCGCGCGCCCGCCCGTCTGCCCGCCCGCCCGCGCGCGCGCCCGCTCACCTCGATGTACATGTTCCCGTGCAGCTCCGAGATGGCCGAGCGCGGCAGCCCGCTCCGCAGGTGGAGCCCGTCGCAGTTCTGCGACACCACGTGCTGCACCTGCAGGGGAGCCCCTCTGAGCCCAGCGACAGCCCCGACCCCACAGGAAACCTCGGAGAGCCAAGCTCTCGGCAGGCCCAGCCCGCAGAGTGCCGGGCCTGGAGCACCCGGAGGGCGAGCGTGCGTCTGCGCCCTTCCGGTGAGGCTGCAGCTCGGGCTCCCACGGGGCAGACGTGGCCACGCCAGATCCACGCTCGGCTCCAGGGCCTGGGCAGAGGGCGACCCTCCCCTCCTCGCTGGCTCCCCGTGCCCGGGAGGCCCTCGGGGGCCCTGGGGTGAAGCGAGGGGGGGGGGGCGGTGAGCAACCCTGGGCCAAGATGCCCTGGACGGGACGGCTCCCAGGAGGGGCTGCTGTTCTGTCTGGGGGGCCGCCGTGTACTCCTCCCACAGAGAGGGTGCAGCCGCTCCCCTGCGCCCGGGCCTGCCAGCCCCGTCCGGCTCTTACCAGCTTCTGCTTGTGCAGTCGGGCGATGCTCATGTGAGTAAGGGTGGGCTCGGCCTCACTCAGGTCGGCAGCGCTGCCGGCGGAAGGGAGAGTGGGGTGAGGACCTGCAGGCCGGGGGCTCGCCTGGGAAAGTGGGGTGAGGACCTGCAGGCCGGGGCTCGCCTGGGAAAGTGGGGTGAGGACCTGCAGGCCGGGGCTCGCCTGGGAAAGTGGGGTGAGGACCTGCAGGCCGGCGAGCCGAGCCCCTACCTGACGCGCCGTCCCTTCTGGAGCAGCGTCCACACGCCGTTGGGGCCCCGGTAGTCTGGGATGCAGGCTGCCTGTGCGCTCGGAAAAAGATAAGCCCAGTGGGCCGGCGGCACTGCCGGGAGGCAGAAACCCTGCAGGGGGGCGCCAGGCTGCCCACCGGCCGGGGCCCGGGCAGCTGCACCCCGGTGCGGCTTCCCTCCTCACTATCCTCCCAGGCCCCCGCGCCCCGAGAGCCGCCACAGCACGGCGCAAGGACCCGTGTGTCTCGGGCACGGAGGGAGGACTGCACAGGGCTCTGAACGGCCCCTTCCCCACCTGAACAATGACGGACGACCTGTGCACCCCCCCACGTCGCCCCTTCCAGCAAAGGACACAGAAGACTGCCAGGCCCCCCCTGCACGAGCCCCACCTCCCCAGGCAGCCCGAGCTCCGAGAAGTGCCCGCCGGCGCCAGGGGCCCGACACTGAGGTCACAGCGCCAGCCAGGCCACGGGGCCGCGGCTCGAGAACCGCCGGGCTGGGCTGTCCCACTCGCGGTGGAGACGGGAGGCTCAGCAGGAAGCGCTCAGTACCCTGGGCCCTGGCCCGTTGGTACCCGCAGTGCCTCCCCCTCCCCCTGCGGGCCGCCCCCGTCCAGCAAAGCTCCCCCTGCCCCAGCCCCGCCGTCGGCGGCCCCACGCCCTTCGCCTCCCGCTGCGGAACCGGCGCGGCGCGGCTCAGCTCTGCCCGCACACCCGGCAGCGCGGAGGCCGAGTCGCGCCGTCCAGCGCGGTCAGTGTCCCAGGAGGGGGCGCCCCACGCCCGCCCCGCGGCGCTCCGGGCCAGCGCGGCCCGGGCGAGTGTGGCTCTGGGCCGCGCGCGCCTCCCTACCGTGCTGATCCCCGCGCCCGTGTAGACGACCAAGTGCTTGGAGTTGCGCACGGCGGCGGCCAGCTCCCGCACCTTCCTCCGCAGCTCGTCCGGGTCATCACACACCTGCGGACACCGACCGCTCAGCCCGCGCCTGCCGCCCGGCCCCGCCGCGCGGCCCCGCACTTGCCTCCTGCTGCCGCCGCTTCAGCCCCTCCCGCCGCCGGCGCCGGCCCTGCAGCTCGGTCACCAGGTCCTCGCTCTCGGCCAGCAGCCGGCTCTCCTCGGCGCTGCGCTCGGCCGCCGCCTTCCGCAGGATGCGGGACACCTGCGGGCGGGCGGGCGGTGAGAGGCGGCCCGCGCGCCACGGACACGGACGCGGGGCGCGGCGCGGGCGGGCGGGCTACCTGGCGGAGGCGCTCCCGCTGCTGCTCCTCCCGCAGCCTCCGCACCCGCTCCGCCGCCTTGCGCTCCGAGCGGCCCAGACCCCCGGCTGCCATCGCTCCCCGCGGAGACCGGCGCTTCCGGCTTCCGCTTCCGCCTCGCCGGCGGCCGCCCGGGGCGCATGCGCGCGCGCCCCGCCCCGCCCTTCCTGCCCCGCCCGCCGCCCCGCCCCCAAGGAAGCACCTGCCAATCTCTTTTTAAAAGGTGTTTATTGATCATATACAAAATAAAGAAAACCTTATATATCACAAACATACACTATGTACAGCAATAAATACCGGCGGCCAGGCCCAGGGCCGCCCCTCCTGGACAATAACTTAGCAATAAATACGGCGCGGGGCCCCGGGGACAGGTCCCTCCCACGCACGCCCCACACCCACTGCGGGTCGCCTGGGCACCTCCCTTCCCTAGCTCTGCATCAGCCCCCCACCCGCCCTGCGGACCCCAGGGCACCCCACGGTCACCTCTGCAGGCTTCGGCCCTAAGCAGGGGGCCACCACCAACCGCACAGCCCCCGCACAGCCCGCACGCGCAGGCAGCCCTTGTCCTGCTGCCCGGGGTCGGGTCACCGGGAGAAGGCTGTCCGCAGCGACTGCGTTTGGTTAAAGGCTTCAGGGACTCGCGAACTGAACGGGAGGGAGGAGGGGCGGGCAGGGGCTGGGGCTGAGGGGAGGGGCCGCGCTCTGCCATTCCAGCTCAGACGCGCAGGGCCACCCCGGCTCTCAGAGCCAGAGCTTCGCGGCGGGCGTGCAGCGGGAAGCCTGCAGCCGGCCCAGCAGGTGCCACGCGCACAGCCCAGAGGCAGGAGGGGCCCCGAGCCCCACACACACACGCCTGCCTGCGTGGCACCGACGACACAGCCTCTGCTCTCCCACCTGCCCCAAGACCAGACAGCCAGCAGGAAGCCGAACCCGTGCCAGGAGGAGTCACTCAGTGGCTTCTGGGGGGGGAAAATCGTTAATGTGTTGGTTCCTTTCACCAAACCACAGCCTAAAAAATAACTCACAGGATCCCAGAGCGGAAGTGTGCAGCGGGCTGCCCGGGCTGCCCCGCTGTGGACGGGAGCTCTGGCCAAGCCGCCGCTCGAGAGAGGCGGCGGCAGGCACAGGGCCTGACCACCAGCCCAGAGCGGTGGCCCCCGACGCCGACCACGGAGGCCAGGGGTGCGCGCACAGACCCACTGAAGCCAGCAGGGAGCCCGGGCCACGCTGCGTGGGGACGTCTGCGTGTCCGTCCGGGATCAGGAGGGGCCGGGGCGGCGTCAGGCAGGAGGGGAGGCGCAGGTTTGGGTTCACTTGGCGGACAGGTTCGGGAGGCCCGGCCTCAGCCGCAGCCCTCCATCCGCCGTGTCGGGGGGGGGGGGGTGAGAAGAGAGAACACAACACCCTCACGGTGGGAGACAGACCCAGCACGACCCGAAGGACACACAGAGCCACGCGTGGACACAGAATCTACTGCGGAGAAATCAGGGTGAGGGGAGAGGGGCTCGAGTGAGGGGACGGGAACCCCAGCGCATGGCCTCGCCAACCCCAGAAGCCCTGGGGGCCGGATCAAGGCCCCGCGAGCTCACCCTGCCCTGCTCCTCTTCCTCACTCACCCCCCCTCCCGGGGACACCAGGGGCCAGGCCCTGCTCCTCCAAGGCTCAGGATTTCAGCTCAGGGATGCCACGCCCACACCACACCCATGTCTGGACTCCAGCCAGACAGAAGCAGACCCAGGCTCGGGACGCCCAGGGACACCGTGGCAGCCAGCGCTCCCCCGCTCCGCAGGTCACCTCGGGTCTACGCAGGGGGGCCTCCAAGCCCCTGGAGCCAACACACAGGAGCCTGTCGGGACCCAGGGGTGGCCGGCACGGGTGGCGCCTCTGCCTGCCAGGTGAAGCCTGAACGGTCAGCTTTTCATCTCCTGTGCCTCCCAGGGGTCCAGGCTGCCCCGAGACGATATCGGCGGCCCTGGCCAGAGGCCCACGTGGCCAGACGGGGCTGCGGCCTCTTCAGGTGGCACTCTGGGCACCCCCGCGCCCATGGGAGCTTCCTGAACCAGGCCTGGGAGGCCAGCAGCCTCGACTGAAAGCTGGAATGGGCAGAAGCACCTGTGAGAGTCCAGCCGTGACCCCTGGAAGACACAGACCCTGGAGGGAGGTGGGAGGAGGGGCCGTGGCCCCGAGCTGCCGGCACAGACAGGTGGAGAACAGGGACAGGACCCGGCCCCGAGCTCACAGCCCTTGTCTGGCCCTGGTGGCGATGCCCAGGCCCTAGGGGTGCTCCAGGTGGGGCCCACCCATGCCACCTGGAAGCAGCGCCCGCTGCGCACAGTCCAGGAGAGGTGGTGGGCGGGCCCCCCAGGGAGGCCAGGAACAGGGCCAGGGCTGGAGCCCAGGCGGAAGACAGCCAGGGGCACCCACGGTGACTCCCTGGTCCCAGCAATGCCGCCACCCAGGGCCAGAGGTGTGGAAGCAACACGGTGGGGGAGACCCCTCCCCCCAGCTCACGAGCGAAGAGGCCAGGCTGGCGGCCCCGGCGCGGCCCAGGTCCGGCACGCAGCAGAAGCAGGAACACAACCAAATCCAAAAAACGCACACGGAGAACGCACAGGACTCACAGGTCAAAGGTCACCAGGAGCACCAGCACTTGACGGCGGCACAAAACCTCACCAGGCACGGACGACACCACGGCACCGGCAAGAGACGGGAGCGGGAGGGCGAAGGCTAAGTCACTTTCGGTACAATTGCAAAAGATACCAAAGAGCTGGCCCGGCGGCGGCGCTGCGGCCTTTTTTTTTTTTTTGTCTTTTTTTAAACTAAGTTTTATAAATAATGTCTGATAACTCTGTGTATATAAAAACTAAACTCCAACAGCCACAAAGAGTTGTCCATAAGTTTACAAGAAAGGGATTTTTTTTTTTTTTTTTTTTTTAAACTAGCAAAGTTTCTGTTATACTTTCTTCCTTTTCCATTTATATGGTCAAATGTTCTGACTTTTTTAAAAGACAGTTTTATAAATACTCTGCAGCTCTTGTTTTTCTTTAACTTTTAAACATATAATTTAATAACTTCGTAAAAGGAACTTCTCTCTTTTAAATAAAGGGCTATCTAACCACACAAACAGCTCATGTAAACAGTGACACGGACCCAAGGCAGGACACAGGGACACGCCCTCCACACACGCGCACACCACTGGTTTGGTCTTGCTCAGTGCAGGGGTCAGTGCCCGGGCCGGCAGCCCACCACTGCCCGGGCAGAGCCCACCTCCGCCTGCCGGGCCCCGCTGAGCTGCCCGCGTGGGCCTGCGGAGAGGAGGGCCCCCAGCACCCTTCTGGTTGGCAGCCTGCGGGCCCTGAGAAGGGAGGGCAGACAGGAGCCCTGCCCACCCAGGGACGCCCGCGCTGCCTCCCTCCCACACCCGTCCACTCCCGCAGGGCCAGCTCTGGACTCCAGGCCCGTGCGACCTCGGCACAGAGGGGGCTGGGGGCGCCAAGCTGACCAATCGCAACGCACAGAACATAGACGACACGAGATCAAGGGGCCCAGCCCGGCGCCCCTGGGGTGCGGGTTGTGCTTTGCAGGGGGGGGAGGGAGGGGAGAGGGACAGGGCAGGGCTGCCGCCGCCACGCGTGCCCGGTGGCCCCTGGAAGACCCGCTGGGCAAGGGCGCGCGTCCCTACGACCGGGCGTCCGTCTTCGACTTCACTATCGTGATGACGCTGGTGGCGGCCACTTTGCCAGGGACGAGGGGCCCCAGGCCGGCGGCCAGCGGGCCCCGCGCCGGCGCCACGGGGCTGCGGGCCACGGTCCTGGCGAAGCTCTGCAGCGCCTCGTACTTGGCGCGCAGGGCGTCGAGCTCCCGGCGCATGCTGGCGTTCTCCGAGGCCAGCTTCTCCACCTCCTGCTGCAGCTCCGCCTTCTGCCGCTCCAGCTCCTCCTTCTGCGTCACGCGCTTCACGCGGCAGCTGGCGGCGTAGCCGCGGTTCTTGAGCGTGCGCCGGCGCTGCTTCAGCTGGATGATCTCCTCCTTGGACAGGCCCCGCAGGTGCTGGTTCAGCTCCCGCACGGACATGGTCACCAGCTCCTCGTCCGTCAGGCTGGTGCCATTCTCGCCCGGCTCCCTCTTCACCTGGGGGCCGTAGGGACAGGGTCACAGCCACGCACGGGCGCCCCCCCCGCCCTGGCCCAAGACGCCCCCTCCCCAGCGGCTCACCTTCAAGGCCTTGTTTCCTTTACTGGGGGTCGTCATAACCCGGGGGCACAGCGAGCAGGCACTCTGCAAGGCAGGGGGCAGCGGTCAGGACCCGCTCCGCCCAGCTCCCCAGGGGCCCAGGCCCTGCCCACTCCCGGCCGCCTCTCCGCTCCCAGGGAACCAGGGGGCAAGACAAAGGGGCAGAGGGAGTTGAGGAGCACCGAGACGCAGGAGGGGCAAGTCCAGGAGGAAGCCGGGAGCTTTAAAAATAACCCCAGCGCTGCCCCGGAGCACGGCTGTTCCTGGCCAGTCACGCTGACTCAGCACATCGCGGCCGCCCGCCCTCGCCGCCGGCACTCCCGAGGCCGCCAGCCAACAGCCGCCCAGGAGCCCCGCTGCTGGGGCCAGGGGGGCTGGGGGGCCATAGCAGGTGGGGGCGCCTGCCTGTGCATCCTAAGGTCCTACCTCCCACAGCGGCCTCCCCTGCGCCAGCCCGGGACAAAGCCCCTGCTGTCCCCACCGGGAACTGGGGCAGACAGCAGGGTGAGGGGTCTCCCAGTTTCCCGGGGCCCTCCAGCTGGGAGCGAGTCATCTAGCTGGCCCCGGCTCCCATGGCGGGAAGAGCTGGGGAGCCCCACACCTTGGAAGCAGCAGGCAACCCGACTGAGAGCCTGGCCCGAGGGCCCCTCCAGCCCGCTCTGGCCGCCTCCCGGCCCGTGGAGTAACCACCGTGTGGCTTTGGGTTGCAGCTTCCTGCGCCCCTGCCCCACCCTGGCCAGGGTGTTTCACAAGGGCCCCGGGGCCTGCTCACTGACAGGCAGGTGGCAGTCACTGACTGCTCTGTGGTCCCCTGCCTGGGCCTGCACCCACAGCCCAGTGCCCAGACCGCTCCCCCGCCAGCTGCCCCTCGAGCACCACCCTGCACTGTCCGCTCTCTGAACCCCTGCCAGGAACCTGAAGCTCCCACCCCAGGAACCCCTCCCGGAGCCCGCCCCTCCCACTGCTCTGCAGGTTAGATGCAGGCAGGTAAACAGGTGGACGGGGAGAAAGGCCACAGTCTCCTGGCCGGCTCACCCACCCGGGGAACCACAGTGTGGCTGGCCAGGCGGCCCATGTTCCCAGGGTGGAGACCCCACAGGAGCCAGGCCTGGCCAGGAGGCAGGCTGCAGCCAGGAGGCAGGGTGGGGCCGAGCCAGGAGGCGGGACCCCAAGAAGGATGGGGATGGGGTGCCCACAGCTGGAGGTCAGGAGGCCCGCAAGCCGGCCCCGGCCCACCAGGAGACGGGCCCTCACTGCTGCCTGGGCACGGGGGTGTCCCTCCCCCCACGACCGCACAATGACAGCGGTGGCTTCCTGAGGGGACCACACAGAAAAGTGCCGAGCGCGGCGCTGGGCTGGGAAAAGTGCCTCCTCAACAGATTCCGCCCTCTGCAGAAGGCCTGAGCTCAGCACAGTGCAGCCAGGCGCCTTCCGATCAAAGGTGTGCACGCGTGTGCGTGTGCGTGTGCGTGTGCGTGTGCAGGCACCCACGCCGTGGGGGAGGGCCTCGGCAAAGCCGGCGCTTCCAGCCTTCCGGGCAGAGGCGGCCCCTGGGGATGGCGGAGAAGGCTGGCTCGGGGCACCTGTCCCAGCCAGAGGGGGGGTCCCGGAGGCTGCACTGAGTGGAAGCCCCCCCAGCCCATCCTCTCCGTCCTGAGGGCTGCTCAGAGCTAGAGCCGCTGTCCCCTGCTGCCTGACCCACGGGGGACCCTGGGCCACCCACTCAGCTGAGAGCTAGGAGAGGAAAGGGCAGCTCCGGCCCTTCCTCCAGGACCAGCTCCCCTGGGCACCCTTGCCCGGCACACCCCAGCGGCCACAAGTCCCAGGCAGGCCGCCCGACGCTCTGCGACCCCGACCCGAGTCCTGCGGCTCCATTCACGCCAGAGCACCCGTGCCGGAGAAGCCCCGAGGAAGCTGCGCGGTGTCTGGGTGCGACCACGCGACGGCCACGAACCCAGGGCAAGGGAAGCAGTGGGAAGGTGAGCTCTGTCCACCTCCCTGGCCCCCAGCCCCCACCGCGGCCACACCACCCTTTGGCCTCTTAGCCGCCGGTCCAGACAGCGGAGACACCACACTGGCTCAGCACACTCCATGCTGGGACCCCTCCTCGCCGGGGACAACCCCTGGGTGTCTGGGACCCGATTCTCCCGCCTGTGCGTCCACACTAACCCACCTGCTGCACCCCAAAGGACGCATCCTGAGCTCCTGTCGCGTGCAGCCTCGCCCCAGCCCAGGGCCAGCGGACCCGGCCGCGACAGCGCGCTGGCTGCCCTGCGAAGTCCTGCTGCCTGCTCCCTGCCCGCCGCCGCCCCTGCGGCCCCACGCTCACTCCTCTTTCTTCTGACGCCAGGGGCTGCCCATCCAGGGGCTTCCAGCCGCCAGCTCGGCCCACCAGACCCCTCCCCTCCCGTCACCCCCAGCTGTTTATCAGTTTGGGGGACTGCCCCGAACGTGGGCCCAGGGCCGATCTCGCCAGGGGCTCGACTTCTGCCCCGCAGGAAGCCCGCAACGCGGCCTCGGCCTCCGCCTGGCCACGCCGGCCTCGCGCTCATCCTCACGTGTGCCTCCCCCGCCACGGGCCGGCCCCTCCAGTCCCGAGGCCCCGCGCCCAGTCCCCGCGCCAGCAGCAGCTCCGAGTGACCTCATGCTGATGACTCAGCAGGTCGCGGCGCTGGCACGCGAGCCGAGCCCGGGCCCGCGGGCAGGGTCTTCCCGCCGCCCCCGCCCGGCCGCCGGGGCCCCGCGCGCCGCCAGCGGCCGCCACACACCTGAGGAGCCGGCGGCCGCGCCCCCGCGCCCCCGCGCCCCCGGCCGCGCCCGGCCCCGCCCTCCCCCCGGCCGCCGCCGCGCCTCGCCCCGGGACGTCCCGGCCTCCGCCGAGCGGGCTCCGCGCACGCCCCGCCCGCGCCGCCGCGCCGCCGCGCCGCCGGCGGTGCGCCCGGGCACCCGCGGCCGGGGCCGCAGCCCGGCTCCCGACGGCAGGGGAAGGCGAGGCCCGGCCCGCCGGAGGGCGCGCGGCGCGCCCAGGCCACGGCCCCGCCCCGGCGCGGGCCCCGCCGCCGCCCCCGCCGCCCGGCCCGCCACACTCACCACACTGCGGGCCCGGCGGGCCGAGGCCGGGGCCGGGGCGGAGCCGCGCGCGCTCCGAGGCCGCGCGGAGCTGGGGCGGGCGCCGGGGGTCCGGGCCCGTGGCTCGGGGGGGGTCTCGCCGCCTCGCGCGCCGGGCCGAGCGCTCTGCGAAGGCCGGGCCGGACCAGGCTCGGGATCCGCCGCCGCCGCCGCCGCCGCCGCTCCACAGACGTCACATGATGTTTGGTCACGTGGGCTCCATTCATGAAGCGGCGACGCGGCCGGCCGGAGCTTAAAGGGGAAGGCGCGGCGGCGGCGGCGGCGGCGGCGGGGCGCGTCGCCCTGCGCCTGCGCAGCCCGGGCGCCGTCGCCCCTGGCAACGCGCGCCGCGCCCGGGCCGCGTCGGGGGCTCGCGGGACTGTCCGGGCGCGCGCCCTGGCCGGACCACGCCCCCGCCGCGGCGCGGTGCGAGCGCGCGGGAGGCCCTAGTCCGAGGTCCGGGTGCAGACCGACCCCGGGGGTGCAGGGCCCAGGTCCCGGCCCCGCGGTGCGCCCGCCAGGAGTGGACGGCGCGGGCCGTCCCCCGGGCCGCCGGCACCTGTCTGAAGCCGGCCCCCGGGTCCGCGTCCGCCCCCGCCGCCGATCGTTCCCCCAGGAAGTCGCCGCGCGGCGGGGTGGGGGCGCGCTCTCGGCCCTGTTCCCTGCTCAGGTGCACAGCCAGGCAGGTGAGGAGGTGAGGGCGCCGCGGAGGGGCCCACAGGAGGACCTGGAGCTGCTGTGCGGGGCTGCGCGGGGTTCCTGGCGGGGTGGGGTGTCCACGCGGGACGGCGCGACTTGTAAAGCCTCGGGTTTTTCCGTAGAAAACGCAGCGACTCACCCCACGAGTGCGTCCCTGGTCTCAGAGCTTGCTCCTCACCCCTCCTGGACGCTGGGTCCAGGCTCCGGGGGGCGGGGCAGCCCTGAGCCGGGTTCGCGGTGGGAATCGGAGCTCCGTGGCCGCTGGTCTGAGGCCCGAGGTCGAGGGCAGGGGGCTAGTCGTGACGGAGAGCCGGGTGTGCCCTCGCTCCTCTGTGCTGGGAGACGCTGGACCAGGACGCCTGGTCCTGGGGCCGGGGGCCATCACTGCTGACCACCCAGGCAGCTCGCCCTCCCCTGCCGCCGTCCAGTGCGTGGGAGATGCCTGGGAAACTCATCTCATCTCCCACTCAGTTTTGCTGATGGACGTCCGTCCACTCCCCACCCCCACACACCCACCCCCACTCAGCAGCCGCAACAGGCAGGCATGGGTGTGGCCACCCGGGGCCACGGGCGAGGCCAGTGGGGGCCGTAGGTACTGGGACTGCTTCCTATAGAGAGAGAAGCCCTGGGCCCTGGGGTCAGTTCTGAGAGCAGACAAGAGAGGGGCAGGTGCCCACGCTCTGTCCTGTGAGGGGGCAGCTCTTCGGGTGCAGGGGTCCAGCTGTCCTGTGCGGTGCTGGGTGGGGGGCTCGTGTCCTGTCACTGGAATGGCCCAGGCAGCCGGGACCTGACTCCGGTGCAGCTCCAGGGCCCAGGGGGCCCAGCCACGCACGTCCTCTCATCTGTCCCAGAACCCCCTGGCAGACTCCCCACACAGGGTCCTGGACACTTGTCCCTGAAATACGGGGGCAGCAGCGTTTGGGCCACGGCAGATGAGGCTGAATTGCTGTTGTTGAAAGCTGTCTGACAGGCAGAGAGGGAGAGAGGTCTTCCATCTGCTGGTTCACTCCCCAGACAGCCACACGGCCAGCGCTGGGCCAGGCCGAAGCCAGGATCCCGGGACTTCGTCTGGGTCTCCCACGTGGCGGCAGGGGCACTTGGCCATTACTCGCTGCTTTCCCAGGTGCATTAGGTGGGAGCTGGATCAGAAGCAGCACCGTGGGGACCCCCAGCCCTTGGCCACGGGGTGCCAGCACCGCCCTCTGCACAAGGCCGGCCCGGGGCTGTTCTGTCCAGAGCGGCCCTTCCCGCACAGGGGCCTGGAGCCTCGCTGTCCACGCAGGCGTCCCTGTGAGCGGCTTCAGGGTGGGAGGCCTTCACCCCCTCCGCTGGGTCCTCCAGGGACACAGCAGCCACAGCCTGACACGGCTGGGAGGCCCAGGGCCGGGGTCAGAGCCAGGATCCAGAGCACAGGGTCCCCTCTGGGCCTTCCTTGTCCAGAGCCTGGGCCAGCCTGGCCCGAGGCAGAGCACGCAGAGGTGGGCAGGGCCAGCACGCGGCCCGGCAGACCCGCAAACGGGCAGAAGCTGGACCGAGCAGAGGGGCGGCTCTTCCACCAGGCCTCCCCAGCATACTGGACAGGGCAGGGAGACGCAGGGACCTCCCACCTGCTGCTTCACTCCCCCAACGCCTGCAACAGCCAGGACTGGGCCAGGCCGAAGCCAAAGCCCAGAACTCAGTCCAGGTCTCCACGTGGGTGGCAGGGGCCCAGGTACTGGAGCCGTCACCTGCTGCCCGCAGGGTGTGCCTGGGAGCTGGAATCAGGTGGAGCCGGAACTCAACCCAGGCATTGCGGGCAGCGACCCAGCCGCTGTGCCGAGCGCCTGCCCTGTCCTGCCCGATTGTGGCGGGTGGCTTCCAGGTCTAGGGACGGCCCCCGCAGCCACTGTCCAGCTCGCCGGCGGCCAGGACTCTGCCCACCACGAGCACCCAGTGTCCTGCGGGCCCCTCAGCCCACAATGCTCAGTGAGTCTGGCCTTGGCTGGAGGGGGGCAGTTAGGGCCTGGGGCAGACGTGTGGGCTGGAGGGGGCAGTTAGGGCCTGGGGCAGGCGTGTGGGCTGGAGGGGACAGTTAGGGCCTGGGGCAGGCGTGTGGGCTGGGCCGGGGTCTCTGCTTGGACAGGTGTTCTCTCAGGGGAGGGGTGACTGGGTACTCCCCACCCTGAGGCCCGGGAATTCACTGCCCACACAGCACAGGAGCCTGCGTGGGCCTGGAGTCCCCTCCCCTCCTGGGCTGCAGGTCCCACCCACAGCCAACTTCACTTTGCCCTCGTGCCCAGACCTGGAGGCTGTTGGGTACGTGAGGAGGGGCCAGGCCTCTGGAGCAGCCACAGAGGTGGACAGGAAGACCAGTCTTGTCCCCACAGGGCCTCCTGTGCCTGTCCTGGAGTCCCGGGTCTTGGTCCTCACCTGGGTACCCCCAGATGCCAGCCAGTCCCTCACGTCCACCTCACCGTCCCCGCACTCAGAAACCGTCCACACCCCTTGTGAGGGCCCCGCAGCTCCTCCCGCCTCCAGGGCTTCCCCAGTTGCCGACTTCACGTGTGAACTTGACGTCAGTCATGGCGCAGGGCGCCCCCTTCCAGGCCGAGGGGCCTCCCCAGCAGACTGCCCTGGACTCCATCTGCCTCCTCTGAGCCACAGCCCCGCCCGCCCCGCAGGTGCGACTGCCAACCTCGACTCCGAGGCACTTTCTTCTACCAACCCCTCACCTGTGTGCACGTGTGCGTGTGGCCGCTGGTTCTGCCGGAGAACCCGGACTCCCCCCAGCCCCCCAGGATCAGCCCAGCTGACTCGCTGGGAGGGTGGGGGCTGCAGGGGCCGGCAGCTCTGCCACAGCGCGGCGAGCCAAGCAGCCAAGCCCCGCTTCAGGCCGGCTATCGCACCCCTCCCCAGAAGCCCCTGCCCCTGCTCCCCCGGGGACCTGAGGCTGCAGGGCGGCTGCCCGGCTGTGCTTTGCACAAACGAAGTCACCAGGCCAGGCACTGGGGCTGGAAACCCGTTTATTTAACCGCAGGGCTGGGAAGAAGGTGGTGCGTCCGGGGTGGGCGGCACCCAAGTGTGCAGGGGCCGCAGCAAGGCCGCGAGGAGCCCCTTCTCTCTGTCTAATGGGACCACCAGAGCGCGGCATCCGGCCAGGGCCCCTCTGCTGGGCCCTGCATGCCTGGGACCCCTGTTCCTTCTGCCCAGGGCAGGGTCCCCTTGGGAGTAGAGGGCAGGAAGAGCGGGGGGGACTGGCCTTCATCCTCCAGCCTTCCCAGAGGGAACCCTGGGCCTGTGCACTCGAAGGCCAAGCCCAGGCCCGATGCTGGGGTGCAGGGGTGAAGGCCCTCTGGGCCGAGCTGCAGGGGAAGCTGCTCCTGACTGCTGGGTTTGGGGTGGAAACGGAAGGCGGGGAGGTTGAGGCTGGAGGATCCATCCCTGTTGGGGGCTCTCATGACCACGGGGAGCCCCAGGGGAAGTGACACGCCCCCTTCCTGGCGCTGAACTGGGCTGACCCTGGCCTTGGGGCTGGAGACCCCCTCCAGGGCAGGAGCCTGCAGCCAGAAGAGGGAGTGGACGGCAGGACAGGGGGCAGCCCGGAGGGTCAGTCCTTCTTGTCTGCCAGTGCCAGACTGTGGGGCGGAGGCTTGGTGTGGCCAGATGGGGACGGCGAGGCCACCGCAGGGGAGTCCAGTTTCACCTTGTCCAGGACAGTTTTCTTGATGGCCGCTGGCGAGACCGTCTCCTGGTCAGCCATGGACTGCAGCTCGCTGGGGAGGCGGCGAGGAGTTAGGCCCGGGGCCGCCTCCCTCTGGGGCCGCCACCCTCACCTCAGCCCCAGGCCCTCACTGCCCAGCCATGCAAGCTGTGCTTGGAGGCCAGGCCCGTGTGGAGCCATCACAAGTCTGCCCGTTTGGACCACAGAGCCGGCACTGCGGTGAGAAACTCTCCCGCCATCCTGCCCACCTGAACTCGGGACAGCGTGCCCAGTCCTGGCCGCACCTGGGGCCAGGTACGGGGCCCCAGGTCATGTCACCTGCACTGTGCGGGCCCCAGGTCATGTCACCCGCACTGTGCGGGCCCCAGGTCATGTCAGTACCCGCACTGTGTGGGCCCCAGGTCATGTCACCTGCACTGTGTGGGCCCCAGGTCGTGTCACCTGCACTGTGCGGGGCCCCAGGTCATGTCACCCGCACTGTGCGGGCCCCAGGTTGTGTCACCCGCACTGTGCGGGGCCCCAGGTCATGTCACCTGCACTGTGCGGGCCCCAGGTCATGTCACCCGCACTGTGTGGGACCCCAGGTCATGTCACCCGCACTGTGTGGGCCCCAGGTCATGTCAGTACCTGCACTGTGCGGGCCCCCAGGTCAGGTCAGTACCTGCACTGTGCGGGGCCCAGGTCAGGTCAGTACCCGCACTGTGCGGGCCCCAGGTTGTGTCATCTGCACTGTGCGGGCCCCAGGTCATGTCACCCGCACTGTGCGGGACCCAGGTCATGTCACCCGCACTGTGTGGACCCAGGTCATGTCACCTGCACTGTGCGGGACCCCAGGTCATGTCACCCGCACTGTGCGGGGCCCCAGGTCATGTCACCTGCACTGTGTGGGACTCCAGGTCATGTCACCCGCACTGTGCGGGACCCAGGTCATGTCACCCGCACTGTGCGGGCCCCAGGTCATGTCACCCGCACTGTGCGGGACCCAGGTCATGTCACCTGCACTGTGCGGGACCCCAGGTCATGTCACCTGCACTGTGTGGACCCAGGTCATGTCACCCGCACTGTGTGGACCCAGGTCATGTCACCTGCACTGTGCGGGACCCCAGGTCATGTCACCCGCACTGTGTGGGCCCCAGGTCGTGTCACCCACACTGTGTGGGACCCCAGGTCGTGTCACCCGCACTGTGTGGGCCCCAGGTCATGTCACCTGCACTGTGTGGGACCCAGGTCATGTCACCCGCACTGTGTGGGACTCCAGGTCATGTCACCCGCACTGTGTGGACCCAGGTCATGTCACCTGCACTGTGCGGGACCCCAGGTCATGTCACCTGCACTGTGTGGGCCCCAGGTCGTGTCACCCGCACTGTGTGGGACCCCAGGTCGTGTCACCCGCACTGTGTGGGCCCCAGGTCATGTCACCTGCACTGTGTGGGACTCCAGGTCATGTCACCCGCACTGTGCGGGACCCAGGTCATGTCACCTGCACTGTGTGGGCCCCAGGTAGTGCAGGTCGTGTCACCCGCACTGTGCGGGACCCAGGTCATGTCACCTGCACTGTGTGGGCCCCAGGTCGTGTCACCTGCACTGTGTGGGACTCCAGGTCGTGTCACCCGCACTGAGACGCTGCCGTGCCTGCTGCTTGTCTAACTTGCTTGGGCCAGCAAGGCCAGGGAGAGCGTGGTGTGACCAGGCCCACAGGGCTCCCGTCCCCACCCGACTGCCCCCGGCCCAGCTCCCGGCACGCGGTCGGGCAAGAGGAGGCCTCAGGTGCACACATGGACACGCCTCCTCACAGGACATGGGCGGAGGTGGGGACCTGCCCACGGGGACCCTGCGGCCCCTCCTAGCTCAGTACACTGTGGGCGGGGCTGCGGGCAGCGGGGCCCACCGAGTGCGGGTGCAAGAGGCCTCCACGGCGTTGATGAGCAGGGAGCGGAAGCCCCCGCTCTCCAGCACGTGCAGGGCGTGGATGGTGGCCCCGCCGGGGGAGCACACGTTGTCCTTGAGCTGGCCTGGGTGCTGTTCTGAGTCCAGCAGCATCTTGGCTGCCCCCTGCAGCCAGAGACGGGGTGGGAGGGTGGGTGAGGGGGGGGCTGTGACAGCTACAAGGCCCCGCCCCCAGCCGTAGAACCTGCCAACTCCCCCCCTCCTGGGGCCGGCCAGGACCGACCCCCACCGCACTGACCAGGAGGGCCTGCGCCCCAAGGCGAACGGCCAGGCGTCGCGGGAGCCCCATCTTCACACCGCCATCAGCCAGGGCGTCCAGGGCTGTGAAGGCCTGTGGAGGAGGTGCCCTGAGCCACCGTCCCAGCCTCTCCCCTCTTCCCCTGGGCCGGGAGCAGGCAGGAGGTGGAGGGGGCAGTGGCCGTCCCTCAGCCTGGAGCCTGGCCCTCCCAGGGCCCTGAAGTCCTGGGACTGGCCCCGCCCACACCCCCGCCCCCAGCCTCACGTAGGCGGGGCCGCTGCCGCTGAGCCCGGTGACGGCGTCAATCAAGTCCTCCTCCACCTCCGTGCAGAAGCCCACGCTGCCCAGGAGCTGCTCCAGGAGCCGGCCGTCCTCCACCTGGGCGTGGGTGCCCGTGGCGTACACGGTCACCCCCTCTCGCACCAGCACGGGCGTGTTGGTCATGCAGCGGACGACCCTGGGGGCCGGCCGGAACACCCGCAGCTTCTGGAGGAGGAATCAGCCCATTCCGGAGGGGGCAGGGGCTCCCGACGCCCGGGCGCGCCCCGCCCCCTGCGCGCCCACCTTCTCCACGGAGCTGATGGTGACGCCCGCGGCGCAGGACACCACGATGTGCCTGTCCTCGATGTGGGGGCCAACCTCGTCCAGGATGAAGGGGATGATGTGCGGTTTCACGGCCAGGAAGAGCACGTCGCTGTGCCGCACCGTCTCCCTGTTGTGGGGTGTCAGGCTCACCCCCATCTTCTGCAGGAGCACCGGGGCTGTCTGGCCTCGCCTTGGCCCCCCCCCGCCCCACCTGCCCCAAGCCTAGGGCCCCTGGTGCAGATACTGGGGTGTGGAGTGGAGCGTGGCTGGGCGGCCCGGGCATGGTGCCGGACGCCCCTCAACAGCCCCACCCACCCAGGACCGTGCAGACGTCCTGCTCTAAAATGTGTCCCTTTCACAGGCCACAGCTGGGGCCCTGCCCCCCTGGGCTGCAGCCCTCAGGCACAGCTGGGGAGGGACGCCCGGACCCTGGCACCTGAAACCCAGCATAGCAACCTGCAGCTGGGGTCAGCCCCCGCTGCGGCCTCCGGGCTGTGGCCCCACAGGCACCACTCAAACTTCAGCCCCAGCAAAGACACACCCTCCCGTCAGCAGGACCCCTGACCACCCCCGGCTGCCGAGCAGGAGGGAGGCCCAGGGTCCCCTCAGCAGAGCCCCTACCTGGCCCCGGGCCGTCAGGGCAGGCCTGAAGGACCCACTGTCTGTCCCCCACCTACCCTGAGGGCAGAAACCGTGGCCAGGTCCATGTCTGGGGAGCTGGCCATTATCTTGTGAGCAGCCAGGACGCCTGCGGGGGACAGAGTTCCTCAAGACCAATTCCGCCTCCCCCCACCCCATCTCCAGGAAGGAGAGGGAAGAGACGGCAACGCCTGCCCAGCCCGGACCTGGGGCCCCTTCCGCCAGTCCTGCGCCTGGGCCTACCTGCTGTCGTGAAGCCCTTGGCCAGCGCGAAGGCCAGCTGGCCAGCCCCAATGAAGCCCACGCTCATGGTGTCTGCGGCCGCGCGACCACCCTCCCAGCTGGCACAGGCTGTTTAGAAGCAGCTGCGGGAGGAGACGGGGACCGACAAGGACGGAGAGCAAGGAGATGGACAGACAGCGCTGGGCCTGGCCGCTCCTCCGGCGGGGGCGCCCCTGCCCGCCCCCCGCTGCTCAGACGTCCCCAGATGCTGGACCACCGCCCCGGCCCCGAGGTGGGTCCCCGCTCTGCTGCCCAGGGTCCCGAACCTCCTGGAAGGCAAGCGGCCGGGAAGAGGGAGGCAGCCCCGCCGGAACCCCCCACCCCGCCCGCAGCCGAGCAAGACCCCAGCTCCACCACCTGCGCGCTCTGTCCCGGGCAGCGCCGCGCCCGCCACGCGGCACCCACAGGCCCCGCCTCCCCAGGGCCCGCCCTCCCCAGGATCAGCCAATCGTCGGTGCCGCCGCGGCGCGCCGGCCAATTGGGAGGCGCGGCCGGCCCACGCGGCGGTTGCATCATTCCCCGGCAGGCGGGGTCCTCCGTTCCCCGCGCGCGTCCAGCCCGCAGCCCCGCGCCTGCCCCGGGCGCCGGTGGACGCCTCCGGGCGCCTGTCCTCCGTCGGCTCCCTCGGGCGCAGCGCCCCGTGCTCTTGGGGCGTTTCCGAGCCGGGCGCTCGGCAGGGAGAACGGGGCGCGGGTCGGCTCCCCGGGGCGGTCTGGAGGCGGTTCCGCGGCAAGGTGGGGGCGAGAAGCCAGGGCCCTGGACGAGCCTCGCGCCCGGTGGCTTTTCCGTTCTGCGTCCGGAGCTGACCAGCGGCTGCTCCAGACGCAGACTGGACGGGGCGGGCCTGCGGCGGTACCCTCACCTGGCTCCCTTCTCCTTTCTTGGCCCCCGACGACCGCTGCCGACGCGGGGAGGTGGCCCCGTGGGCACCGCGGCCGCCCGTTCGTTCAGTCGTCCTCCACGGTCAGTGCGCGAACCCACAGCTGAAGCCTGGAAGTTCCACTACACTTTTTTTTTTTTTTAAACACTCATTTATTTGTATTTGAAAGGCAGAGTTAGAGAGGGGGAGAGATTGGTCTACTCTTGCTCTTAGCCAAAAGATAGAAAAAGGATGAGAGAGAGATCTTTCATTTGCTGGTTCACTCCCCAAGTGGCCACAACAGCTGGGACTGGGCCAGGCAGCCACCAGGAGCCTACAACTCCACTCAGGTCTCCCACGTGGGCACCACTGCTCTCCGAGGTGCACCTGCAGGGAGCTGGACTGGGGACAGAGCAGCCACAGCCAGGATTCTGACCCATGGCTGCACGAGATGTCGGCATCCCAGGCCCCAGCTCGCCCCCCTGTGCCACAGCACCAACCCCTCTGCTGCACTCTGAGGACAGAACTCCCTACCTGGGTGACTTTTGTCCCGGTGGTAACAAGCAACACCTCTGCTAACCAGCTGAGCCAGCGAGGGTGGCCTGGCCCCAGGGTGAGCCTCCTGCCTGAGCTCCCCAGCCCGGGGTCCCTTCCCCTGTGCTCTGCCAGGGCCCTGAGGTCAGGCAGGTGGTGACGGGTGGCTTGGTTCAGAGTTTTGTTTTGTTTTTTAAGATTGATTTTTTTATTTGAAAGGCAGAGTTACAGAGAGGCAGAGAGAGAGAGAGAGAGAGAGAGGTCTTCCATCCGCTGGTTTACTCCCCAAATGGCCACAACGGCTGGAGCTGAGCCTATCAGGAGCCAGGAGCTTCTTCCAGGTCTCCCACGTGGGTGCAGGGGCCCAAGCACTTGGGCCATCCTCCACTGCTTTCCCAGGCCACAGCAGAGAGCTGGATCGGAAGTGGAGCAGCCGGGACTCGAACAAGCAACCATATGGGATGCCAGCACTGCAGGCGGCGGCTTTACCCGCTGCACCACAGCGCCAGCCTCTGTTTCAGAGTTTTGGCCAGCGAAGGACAGAAGGAGGCAGGGTCCCCTTTGAGAGCCGCACAGGCCTCCCGTGAGCCAGCAAGGGCAGGGTGTGGCTTCTTTGCCGCCTGGTGTCATGCCCTTCCTGCCATCATCCGGGACTCAGCACCTGCCTGCCCCCCCAACCCCTGCAGGTCTACCGTGGACCCTAGAGCACCTGCCACTTCCAGTGGCTGACGGAGGTCACTCGTTTGCCCCACCCTGTGTGCCTGCCCCAGTGGCTGGCAGGGGTCACTCCCCTTGCCCTGCACAGCCTGGCTTGGAGCGCTCAGAGCCCTTTGCCCAGCCCCAAGCTTGGGGTCCCTGGAGACCCGAGTGGGCGTGGCAAGGGTTGAGGGCCTCTCAGGCAGAAGGCCCACCTGGCTGAGCCACTCTGACTCTCACCCACCGAGAGAGAGGACACTCCCCACCCCTTCCTCAGGACACAAGGCTCAGCCCCCCCCCCCGCCCTGCCCCGGAGCCGGCACGCCACTGGCCACTTCCTCCCTCGGCCAGGCCGTATTCCAGGCCAGGAGGTGCAGGTGGCACAGCCCGCTTGGCGGAGACTGCGTAGTTAGAGCCAGGTGCAAGTGAGCATTGGCCTTTATTTCCTGCTCAGGGGCCAGCTGATGGGTTGAGGAGCTACGGAGCTGCGGCCCACCCACCTGGGGCTCTGGGTGGACACAGGCCGGCTCTGGGCTGGGCCGGGCTGGGTTCTTGCGCTGGAGCAGGCGGCTGGAGCGCGGAGGATGATGGCTCTGGTGGACACGGGGGAGGCGGCTGGTGCCCAGGGTGTGTGTCTCGGTGGCTCGCTGCTCCCCGAGCCAGCCACCCTGAGCCCGCAGCAGGCGCGCGGTGGAACCTCTGTGTCGGCGGGCGCTCCGAGTCGGGGTGGGAGCCCAGCTCCTCCTTGGACGCCGTGTCTCGTGGGACCCTGCTGGCCGTGGGTGCCATCTCTAGCCACCGCACACACCGCGTGCTTCTAATGTGTGCAGCCACAGGGGCGCTCCCTGGAGGTGGTAAGCCCTTCCGTGAGCTGGCACAGCCCCCGGGGCAGGGCCCTGTGCCGCTGGAAGACCCTGCAGGGACGGCCCTGGAGCTGGGATTCCCACACTCCCCCTCCCCCCGCTGGCTGGCCCCTTGACACCCCTGGAGACCCCGGCCCGAGTGGCATCTCCAGACAGGCACGGGCATCCCAGGCCATTCCTCAGCCTCGGTGTCTCCATTGGCAAGGTGGACACAGTGGCACCTGCTTCACAGGTGTCCCCTTATCACAGTGACCAGCATGCAGCCCAGAGAGGGCAGGAGAAGGAGAGATGGAGAAGGAAGCACGTGGGGCTGGGGCAGAGATAGAGGTGGACGTGGAGGCCCTGGAGCCGCCTGAGGGGAGGCGCCTCCATGCAGCCCCACGCAAGGCCCCCTCTGTCCCTGCCCGAGCCCAGCTGCAGAGCAGTGGCCTCGCCCCTGAGCCCCGCCCCTCCCCTGCTTGCTCCTGCCATGTCGGTTCACCCGGTCACCCCTCCAGGGCCTGCAGCCCCCGGCCGGGCAGCGGAGCTGGGCAGGTGGCACTTGCCAGGCTACAGAGTGGGCACGAAGCGGATCCTCTGGGAGTAGGCGAGGTCGGCGATGTAGAGCAGCAGGTTGACGTAGGTGAAGATGGCCACCACCAGCTGGCTGTCCCACGGGCAGCTGCCCCGAGGGCAGTCCCGGGGCCGCCCCGGCTCACCATACTTGGGGTCGAAGCAGAAGACGGGCCAGATCACAGCAGCACTGAGGTACAGCAGCACGGCCAGGAAGGTGTAGACCACGACCAGGCGGTCGAAGGGGCAGCCCAGGCCGCCCGTGAGACCCGTCACGCTCAGCACCACCACAGCCACCGTAGCCAGGAAGCACAGGCTGTAGACGGCCACGCACCACTGGGTGGCCACGTAGCGCCCGTAGTGGGTGTCGTGGACCAGCGCCCCAAAAATGATGCAGGCCACAAAGGCCTGGACGATCTTGAGGAGCCCCGACACCGTGGCCATGTAGCTGGCCACCTGGCCAGGCCGGGCCCGCGTCAGGGCCACCTCCGCAGCGTAGGCCAGGAAGAGGAGCCCGGCGAAGACACTGGCCGCCAGCCGGAAGTCCCTGGCCGTGCAGCCGGCGGGCTCGGGCGGGCACTCCAGCCGGGTGAAGTACAGCGGGTACAGGACGGCAGCCGTGGCGCTCAGCAGCGTGGCCAGCATGGCGAAGGCCGCCGTGAAGTTGCCCCAGGAGAGGCGCAGGCAGCCGTGGAGCCGGGTGAACTCACAGGCTACCACCAGCAGGGACAGCGCGAAGCAGAAGCCCCAGGCAGCCATGCAGAAGGTGCCCTGGGCGCCCGTGAAGCCGCCCCGGTGGGCCACCAGGCTGAGGGTGGTGCAGCCGAAGGCCAGCTGCAGGACGCGGGCCGTGCCCACGGGGGACGTCACGGCACCCAGGTGCAGGTACCCACCCCCGGGGGGCTCCATGCTGCTGCCCATTCTCACGCGGTGCCTGTCCCCTGCGGCAGTGGCGGGCGCCGGCAGCCTGCGGCAGCGATGACAGTGGTGACATTGCAGCAGGCAGCCTCTGCCGCCTGTGCGGGGCTGCCCCCCCCAGCACTATAAATAGACAGCAGCCATCAGAGCCCCGGAATAGCAGCCCGCGTGCCAGTCCCACCTCTGGGACATCCGACCCCGGCCCCTGCCGCGTCCTAGGAGGCGCCCCTGCCGGCGCCCTTAACCCTTTGGCTGCTGGCACCGCCCTGCTCCACGGCTGCAGCCGCTGCATCTCAGTGTCCTCGCCTGGCTCAGGGGAGGGGGAGGGGAGAGAGCAGAGGCCTGGAGACCCCCACAGGGCACCCAGCTCGAGCAGCCTCTGGGGGAGGGCGGCCAGGGCCTCTGGGCGGGGCGGGTGCCCTCTGCCACTCACCCACCTCTCCCTGCGGCTCCCAGGGGCTTTAGGAGGACCCGGCTGTCTTCCTCCTGGGCTCGGAGGCCGCGGGGAAGGGGCAGGGGAGCAGCCGCCTGGCAGCCTCCTCACTGCGCCCAGGGGCTCCGTGGGGGCGTGGGCGGGGCCGGGGAAGCTCTTACTTGTCTCTCCTGGGCATGTGAACACCTGGGGGAAGTCTCCTGTTTTTATTTTCTCTTCAAAAGCTTATTTTATTTTTTTATTTATTTGAAATGCAAAGATAAAGACAGAGAGATGTTTTAATTTTAAAACCTTTAAGATTTATTTTTTCTTTATTTGAAAGGCAGAGTGACACAGAAAGACCAAGAAAGACCTTCCAACTACTGGTTCACGCCCCAAATGCCTGCAACGGCCTGGGCTAGGCTGGCTCGGGCCAGGAGTCCAGCACTCAGTCCAGGTCCCGTGTGGGTGGCGGGACCCACTGCCTCCCAGGGTCTGCAGCAGCATGAGGCTGGAATTGGGAGTGCAGCGGACTGGAACCTGGACACAGCGGTGTGGACTCACCCACGGCCAAATGCCTGCCACCCCTTCTGATTTTCAACAGAAATATCATTTATTTATTTACTTATTTATTATTTTTGTTTATTTGAAAGAGTTATAGGTAGAGCCAGAGAGAGAGAGAGAAAGAGAAAGAGGAGAGAGGTCTTCCATCCGCTGGTTCACTCCCCAGATGGCTGCAATGGCCGGAGCTGCACTGATCTGAAGCCAGGAGCCAGGAGCTTCTTCCAGGTCTCCCACGCGGGTGCAGGGGCCCAAGGACTTGGGCCGTCTTCCACTGCTTTCCCAGGCCACAGCAGAGAGCTGGATCGGAAGAGGAGCAGCCAGGACTAGAACCGGCGCCCACATGGGATGCCCACACAGCAGGCTGGGGCTTTAACCTGCTACGCCACAGTGCTGGCCCCTCAACTAAAATACTATCTAATTCTATGCTCTGGACCCAGTGCCGACCCCGTGGCCCGGTCCCAGCACCGTCCTTGTGTTGCCCAGCTGCCTGCTCTGGCTCCTGCAGCCCCACTGGCTGGCTGGCTGATTGTGAGTGGGACGGACAGTTCCACCCTGGCCACTCCCACAGCCTCTGCTCAAACAGGGCCACGCCCCTCCGGAACCTGCACACCCAATCACTCCTGGGAGTTTAGGGCCAGCCGCCGTCTGTTTTCCCACCCGTCCCCAAGATACATTTTTTTTTTTTTTTTGACAGGCAGAGTGGACAGTGAGAGAGAGAGAGAAAGGTCTTCCTTTTCCATTGGTTCACCCTCCAATGGCCACTGTGGCCGGTGCACCACGCCAATCCGAAGCCAGGAGCCAGGTGCTTCTCCTGGTCTCCCATGGGGTGCAGGGCCCAAGCACTTGGGCCATCCTCCACTGTACTCCCGGGCCACAGCAGAGGGCTGGCCTGGAAGAGGGGCTACCGGGACAGAATCTAGCGCCCCGACCGGGACTAGAACCTGGTGTGCCGGCGCCGCTAGGTGGAGGATTAGCCTATTGAGCTGTGGCGCCAGCAGCCCAAGATACATTTTATAGCTTCTTTCTTTTTATAATATTTATTTATTTTAAAGTCAGAGAGAGAGAGAGAGAGAGAGAGAGAGAGAGGAGATCTCCCATCTGCTGGTTCAGGAGCTGAGACAGGAGCCAGGAGCCAGGAGCTTCCTCCAGGTCTCCCACATGAGCGCAGGGGCCCAAGGACTTGCACCATCTTCCACTGCTTTCCCAGGCCACAGCAGAGAGCGGGATCGGAAGTGGAGCAGCCGGGACTAGAACTGGTGCCCATACGGGATGCCGGCACTGGGGGCAGTGGTCTTATCTGCTATGGTACAATGTCAGCACCTATAGCTTTCTTCTTATCATTACAACTATAGTAGTATATAATTATTTTTTAAATGTATTTTGACAGGTAGATTTACAGACAGTGAGAGAGAGAGGCAGAGAGAAAGGTCTTCCTTCCGTTGGTTCACTTCCCAAACGGCCGCCACGGCTGGAGCTGCGCCGATCCGAAGCCAGGAGCCAGGTGCCCCCTCCCGGTCTCCCACACGGGTGCAGGGGCCCAAGCACTTGGGCCATCCTCCGCTGCCCTCTTGGGCCACAGCAGAGAGCTGGACTGCAAGAGGAGCAGCCGGGACTAGAGCCCAGCGCCCGTATGGGATGCCGGCGCCACAGGTGGAGGACCTTAGCAATTTGTCTGACAAAGATTTAAGACATTTTATAGGTTTTAAAACATTTTGTTGGGGTGCCGGCACTGTGGTATAGCGGGTAAAGCCACCACCTGCAGTGCCGGCATCCCATATGGGCACCAGTTCTAGTCCCGGCTGCTCCACTTCCGATCCCGCTCTCTGCTGTGGCCTGGGGAAGCAGTGGGAGACGGCCCTGCACCCTCGTGGGAGACCCAGAAGCTCCTGGATTTGGATCAGCCCAACTCCAGCCGTTGCAGCCATCTGGGGAATGAACCAGCAGATGGAGGACCTCTCTTTCTCTCTCTCTCTGCTTCTCTGTAACTGCCTTTCAAATTAATTAATTAATTAATTAATTAAATCTTCTTCTTTTTTTGTAGAAAAAAGAGAGAACCGCCTTGCCGGGATCCGGTTGCGTGTGGCCTTTGTTCCGGAAGAGGCTCCACCCTGTGCGTTTCCTGATGTGGCCTTTGTGAAGAGGCCAGGTGAGGGTTTTGTAGACAGATTTTTTTGGGAAAGATTTTGTTTATTTATTTGAAAGGAGGAGAGAGAGAGAGAGAGAGAGAGAGAGAGAGAGGTCTTGCATTCACTGGTTTTCTCCCTGCGTGGCCACAGTGGCCAGGGCTGTGCTTGGCGTCAGACTCCCACGTGGATGTCCATGGCCCAAGGCCCTCCTAGGCCATTGGCAGGGAGCTGGACTGGAGGCAGAGTGGCCAGGACGTGGGTGAGGTGGCAGCTTGAGCCCCTGCGCCCCAGGTAGCCTGCCTTAGACTGCAGGGACATCTGTGACGGTGCCTGCGGGAGCTTCGGCCGGCTGGCCAGGGTGTCGGCCCCAGAATGTGTGCCTGAGCGCCCTGGCAGAGCTCCAGGGTCCTGGCACGGCCTGGTGCCCGCCGTGGGCAACGCTCGCTTTGAGCATGCCCCTCACTGGGATGCCCTGCTTGGATGTCAGCCCTTCGGGCCTGTGAGGCAGCGGCTGGACCCCGCCCGGGGAGGGGGCCCCCCTCTGCGTCGGGTGCTTCTGACCCACGCCGGGGTCCCTGTGGAGGAAGCTGGCTCCCTCTCCTCGGCCTCTGACCCCCTCAGTGAGACTTCAGCTCAAGGTCATGGCTACGCAGCCAGCTTGCTGTTTTCTTTTTTTTTCTTTCTTTCTTTCTTTCTTTCTTTTTTTTTTTTTTTTTGACAGGCAGAGTGGACAGTGAGAGAGAGAGACAGAGAGAAAGGTCTTCCTTTGCCGTTGGTTCACCCTCCAATGGCCGCCGCGGCCGGCGCACTGCGCTGATCCGATGGCAAGAGCCAGGTGCTTCTCCTGGTCTCCCGTGGGGTGCAGGGCCCAAGCACTTGGGCCATCCTCCACTGCACTCCCTGGCCACAGCAGAGAGCTGGCCTGGAAGAGGGGCAACCGGGACAGAATCCGGCACCCCGACTGGGACTAGAACCCGGTGTGCCGGCGCCGCTAGGCGGAGGATTAGCCTAGTGAGCCGCGGCGCCGGCCTTGCTGTTTCTAAAAGCTGTTTATTTATGCAAAAGGCAGAGTAACAAGACAGGGAGAGAGATCTTCCATCTGCTGGTTCACTCCAAGGCTCACCACAGCCAGGGCTGGGCCAGGCAGAAGCGGGTGCCCGGAGCTCCGTGCTGGTCTCCCATTGGATGGCAGGGACCAGGACTGGGGCCTCATCCACTGCCTCCCAGGTGCATTGGCAGGGAGCTGGGTGGGAAGGAGGCGGGACTCCATCCCAGGCTCTCTGACATGGGATTCGGTGTCCCAAGCTGTGGCTGCCCCTACTGCACCCCGACACCTGCCCCCAGCCGCCGTTGGTTAACCACACAAACTGTCCTGGAGCCCCCCACCGCCTCTGCCCAGCCTTGGCGTCTCCTTCCTGCCCCCCTCACTCCCACCCAAGGCCAGGAGCTCACAGTGCCTGAAGCTGAGGTGTTTCTGGGAAGCCGGGGGCAGGTGGGAGGCGGCCACAGAGAGGGCGGGGAAGGCTCTGTAGCTCACCAAGCGCAGGGCCGGGGGTGGTTCTGAGTGAGGACGATCCTGGGCCTTCCTCCAGCCCCATCCTGGGAAGAGCCCCCAGGGATGGGGACCAGCCTCTGCCCAGCCCCTTCGGAGTGAGGGAGCCGAGGGTGGGACGGAGCCACGGCCAGGGCGGGTATCCTTGGCGCAGGAGGGCGCTCTCTGTGAGGACCGTCCAGGGCTGCAGCCCAGGCCAGCGCCCAGGAGGCAGATGCACACCTGGGCTGCGGACATGGACGCCCACCCAGCAGCACCACCCACTCGGCATGGCCACCCCCCATTGCCCCAGCTCTGCCCTGCGCGTGCAGGGGAGAAAGCGCGGAGAGACAAGGCCCTGAGCCCCTGCCTGGGCTTGCTGTGTCCCCCTCCCCAAGTCCCTGCCCGGGATCTGAGAACAGAGCTCAGCAGGGTCAGTTTCCTCCGCGGCGCCCACGGCCGGGCTCCCCTGCCCAGGGTGCTCCTGGTCCTCCCCTCCCCGAGGCCCCGCCACCTCTGCCTGGTCGCCCCGGGAACAGCTGCCTGGCTGGGCGGCTGCTTGCGGGGCTGGCATCCCAGGTGGGCGCCAGTTCTGGTCCCGGCTGCTCCACTTCCAATCCAGCTCTCTGCTGTGGCCTGGGGAAGCAGTGGACGATGGGACAAGTCCTTGGGCTCCTGCACCCATGTGGGAGACCTGATGAAGTTCTAAGCTCTTGGCTTCAGGCTAGTCCAGCCCCAGTTGTAGCCATTTGTGGAGTGAACCTGCATATGGAAGACCTCTCTCTATATAACTCTCCCTTTCAGATAAATAAATACATCCTTGTTTTTAAAGATGTATTTATTTATTTGAAAGTTAGAATTGCACAGAGAAGGAGAGGCAGAGAGAGAGAGAGAGAGAGAGAGAGAGAGAGGTCTTCCATCTGCTGGTTCACTCCCCAGTTGGCTGCAACGGCCAGAGCTGCGCCGAAGCCAGGAGCCAGGAGCCAGGGGCTTCTTCCTGGTCTCCCACGCGGGTGCAGGGGCCCAAAGACGGGCCATCTTCTACTGCTTTCCCAGGCCACAGCAGAGAGCTGCATGGGAAGTGGAGCAGCCGGGACCAGAACTGGCACCCACATGGGATGCCGGCACTGCAGGTGGCAGCTGTACCCACTACGCCACAGTGTCAGCCCCAAATAAATCGGGGCACCGGATTCTGTCCCGGCTGCTCCTCTTCCAGGCCAGCTCTCTGCTGTGGCCCGGGAGTGCAGTGGAGGATGGCCCAGGTGCTTGGGCCCTGCACCCCATGGGAGACCAGGAGAAGCACCTGGCTCCTGGCTTTGGATGGGTGCAGCACCAGCCATAGCGACCATTTGGGGGGTGAACCAGTGGAAGGAAGACCTTTCTCTCTGTCTCTCTCTCTCACTGTCTAACTCTGCCTAATAATAATAAAAGAGATTTATTTATTTATCTGAAAGGCAGAGTTACGGAGGCAGAGAGAGAAAGGAGCGTTCACTGAGCCTTCTCCGGCCGGGGTCAGAGGTCGGGAGCCCTTGGCCCCGCCCATGCCCTCACCCACCCCCCCAAAGAAACACAGCTGCAGCGTGAGGCTCTTTTGTCATCTTTTTTTTCATTATTTAAAAAAAATATGTTACAAAACAATATCATTCATCATAGAGTTCTTATTTTCCTTTTTAAAAAATTAAAGTAATAAAAAAGTCACTTTATAAAATAATACAAAAGGGCATGATTGGCGGGGCTGGGCTGGGCGGGGCTGTCCCAGCCAGGCTGGGGATCCAGTGCTTGGTCTCCGGGCGGGGCCGGCTCCCCGCGGGGCGGGGCCGGCTCCTCGCGGGGCGGGGCCGGCTCCCCGCGGGGCGGGGCCGGCTCCTCGCGGGGCGGGGCCGGCTCCCCGCGGGGCGGGGCCGGCTCCCCGCGGGGCGGGGCCGGCTCCAGGGCGCCCCTAGCGGGCACTGCTCAGCAGGCCCAGCAGCTTGCTGGGCTCCAGTCCCTGCTGCTGGGCCACGGCCTGCACGTCGAAGCCCATGTGCATGAGGAACTGGGCCACGCTCATCTCCTGCCCCGTGAACTGGTCCCGGATGGTGGGGCACGAGGGGTTGCAGTGCGGCCAGGGGCAGCTGTCCACCAGGCGGGTGGGGCAGCCCTTCAGAGGGGCTCTGCCCGCCTTGTGGTTCTCCTGCAGGCTGCGGTCCCAGCAGTGCAGCGCCCGGGGCAGCGAGGTCCCCTTCACCTGGACCTCGGTCCAGTGGCTGCAGACAGACAGAGGCAGGCTCAGCAGCCCGGAGGGGCCGGGCCGCAGCACGCCCTGCCCGGGGTGGGGGTGGGGGGCTGGACACCGACCTGCGAATGATGATCTCGTGGGACAGGCAGGCGGGCGCAAAGCTGGCCCTGGCGGGGAGACAGCCGCTGTGAGCCTCACGCCCCCTGCCCCGCCCCGCCCCCTCCCTGAGGCTCCCGCTGCCCCTCGACCCTGCCCTCTGCGCCCCAAGTGCCCTCTCCGAGCGCCCCTTGTCGCGGGCGGCAGCCGGAGGCGGTGGGGAGGGAGGACCCCAGGCATCTTCTGAGGCCTTGGCCCCTCGGAGGGGCCGCCCCCACTCACGGCACGTCTCTGAGCGTCTCGCGCAGCTCGCGGCCCAGGTTCTGGATGTAGAGCCACTGCCCCTCCTGCACCGGCTGCCCCGTCAGGTGCACGTTGTCCACGGTCAGCTGGGCCTCGTCAAACAGCCACTGCACCACGAACACCGGGCCTGGGGGCGGACACAGGGCTGGGGGCGGGCACCGGGCCGGGGGCGGGCCCAGGGCTGGGGGCGGGGCAGCCGGCCAGGGGATGGGCCCAGGGCTGGGGACGGACACAGGGCTGAAGGCGGGGACCGGGCCGGGGGCGGGCCCAGGGCTGGGGGCGGGCCAGGGCTGGGGACGGACACAGGGCTGGGGGAGGGCACCGGGCCGGGAGGCGGGGCAGCGGTTCAGGGGGCGGGCCAAGAGCTGGGGGCGGGCCAGGGCTGGGGACGGACACAGGGCTGGGGGAGGGCACCGGGCCGGGAGGCGGGGCAGCGGTTCAGGGGGCGGGCCAAGAGCTGGGGGCGGGCCAGGGCTGGGGACGGACACAGGGCTGGGGGAGGGCACCGGGCCGGGAGGCGGGGCAGCGGGCCAGGGGGCGGGCCAGGGCTGGGGGCGGACACAGGGCTGGGGGAGGGCACCGGGCCGGGAGGCGGGGCAGCGGTTCAGGGGGCGGGCCAAGAGCTGGGGGCGGGCCAGGGCTGGGGACGGACACAGGGCTGGGGGAGGGCACCGGGCCGGGAGGCGGGGCAGCGGGCCAGGGGGCGGGCCAGGGCTGGGGGCGGACACAGGGCTGGGGGCGGGGACCGGGCCGGGGGCGGGCACAGGGCTGGGCTCCGGCCGCCACCCGCGTGGCCTCCCTCTGAGCAGGACCCTTCAGTGTGACCACGGCCCCCTTGCCCTCAGTGTGGCGCAGTGAAGGGCCCCTCCCAGGTACAGGGCAGCCCACCACCCTGGGGTGACGGGACCAGGGCTTTCAGAGCTGGAAGCAGTAGCAGCAGCCCCCGTCAGCCTCGCGGGCGGGGCTGTGTGGTCTGGCTGGACCTCGGACGTCCAGGGGTGGCCGTGGCAGGCCCACTCACAGCGCAGCGTGGGGTAGACCTTGTAGCCGAAGAAGCAGTTCCACTCCTCGCCCTCCTTGAACTGGCGCCGGCAGCGCTCCGGGACCACCCCGTTCCAGTACCTGGGGCCACGGCTCAGGTCAGGCCCGGGAGGGCCCTTGCCCCAGCCCCCACGCCCTCGCCCCAGGCCCCGTGCAGCCACCTGATGCCGCGGCGGATGGCTTCCGTGGGCGCGCAGGTGACGGTGTCCACACAGCCCGTGCGGCGGTACTGCTTGTTGTCCAGGAACCAGCCGGAGTCGGCCAGGCCCCGCACCTGGATGGACGGGTGGCCCAGCGCCTCCAGCTGCTCGGCCACGCGGTCCACGTTCAGCAGCACCCCGGTGCCCCCAGCACTGCAGGGAGGCCGACCGTGAGGCCAGGTGGCCCCGGGGCTGCTCAGCCCCCAGCCTGCGCCCGCTGGAGGGGCAGGGGCCCTGGCGCGTCCTGAGTGGACACGTGCCCCGTTCACGGTTCAGGGGCAAGGCCTTCCAGGACCTGGCTCAGAGCCAAGGCCGGCAGCCGCCCTGCTTCCACCGTCCGGAGCTGGTCCCCTCCCCCCACCTCAGTTTCCAGAGCGTCCATTCCTTGCCTGCCAGCCGCAGCCACCAACGGGAGTGACCCCCGCCTACCAGGACCCCCGAGCAGGCAGCCCAGCGCTGGTCTGGACGGCTCCCAGTCGCCGAGCTCTGGGACACAGGTGCTGGCTCCAGCCCCTCCCCCTCCCTCTCCCCTGCCAAGGCCGGGCCTGGCGAGAGGGAAGCCGCCGGCGCTGTCCCCTGGCGGCCGCGGCCTCGCCCTCCCACGCCCGCGCCCTGCGCACCTGCTCCCGGCCAGCAGCAGCACTTTGGCCCCGCCGAGCCCTCTGCCCAGCAGCTCCCGCACCACCTCCTGGATGATGAGCGCGCCCAGGAAGGCGTAGCCGTCTGCGCGGAGGGGCGTGGCTTCAGCTGCAGGGAGGGGCTTGGGGATCTGGGAGGGGCGGGAGGGGCTGGGGTAGACGGGGGCGGGAGGAGGAGCCAGTGCGGGAGGCAGGCGGGGACCCTCCCCCTCCTCTGGGAAGACCCGGAGTGAGGACCCCGTCCGGGCCAGGCCGCGCGCCCGAGCAGGGGGCGGGAGGGCGCGCAGAGGCGGGGGACTCACTCTTCTCGGATTTGGGGGAGGCCCCACTCCACACGTCGCTGGAGCAGTAAGGAACGAAGCTGTAACAGAGAGACCCTGAGAGCCGCGCAGGAAGGCCCCGCCCAGACAGGACCCCCGCCCAGGAGGGCCCCCCTTACACCATGTAACAGAGAGACCCTGAGAGCCGCGCAGGAAGGCCCCGCCCAGACAGGACCCCCGCCCAGGAGGGCCCCCCTTACACCATGTAACAGAGAGACCCTGAGAGCCGCGCAGGAAGGCCCCGCCCAGACAGGACCCCCGCCCAGGCGGGCCCCCCTTACACCATGTAACAGAGAGACCCTGAGAGCCGCGCAGGAAGGCCCCGCCCAGACAGGACCCCCGCCCAGGCGGGCCCCCCTTACACCATGTAACAGAGAGACCCTGAGAGCCGCGCAGGAAGGCCCCTCCCAGACAGGACCCCCGCCCAGGAGGGCCCCCCTTACACCATGTTGGCGTTCCACCAGTGCGGGTTCTCTTCTGGCTGTGAGGACAGGATCCCCGTGCCTGGGGGGGGGGAGGGGAGACTGTACAGGGGTGGGGGCAGGGGAAGACGGCTGTGCACCTCCCCCCGGCTGTGACGCTGGGGGGGCATCAACCCCTGGGGGCCGGAAACCAATGTGCGAGAGGGGAATCCGGGCTGGGGGCTTCCTCCCGACTGACCTGTGCGAGTGCGCGGCCAGTCCTTGGAGCTCATGAGGCGCCGCATGGTGTCGTACCTGGAGTCACAGCTCTCGCGGCTGAAGCAGTACCAGCCACCTGCGGGCGGTCTGCGGGCTCAGGACCGCACACCCCGAGCGGCCCGGCCCGCCCCGCCCCGCCCCGCCGCCTCTGGCCCCGGGACGCACCTTCCAGGAAGAGGAGCCAGCGCCGACTGCCCTTGGACTCCTTCAGGTAATATCTGCGCGGGAGGACGCCCGAGCGCGGTCAGCGGGACTGCCGGCAGGGCGCCCCGAGTCCCGCGCCGCGCCGCGCTCCGGGCCCCAAAGGGTGGCTCCACCTGTCGTGGCCTAGCGCGCGGCGGCCGCACGGGGGCGCCCGCGTCCAGGCCCGCGCACAGCGCCCCTGCGGGGCCGCCCGTCCCGGGAGGGGGCGCTCGCGGGGCGGGGACGGGCCGCGCGGGGCGCTGTGGTCCGTGGAAAATCCCCACGGCCCGCCTGGCATGGGACCCGCGGTAACCTCGGCTCGGAGGACGTCGCGTTCCCCTGGGCTGTCGTCGAGGCCCCGCGCGCAGGGGCGCCCCCGCCTCCCACCTCGCGGCTCCCCCTCCTCCACGTGCGTCCCGTGTCCCCGCCCCGTGCCCCTGCAGCCGGGGCCGGCTCCCCGGTGGTCCCCTAGGCTAGGCGCGACAGGGCTCTCCCCGCCATCCGCCCCCCGCCCCGGGGGTGGCCTCCTGACTGCCGTCTCCCCGCCCCGCACCCAAGGACCCGAGCAGCCAGGCTGGGCACCGGCGGTGGCCGAGGGGTCAGTGCCCGTGCTGGGCGGCGGCCAGGCCGGCAGGCGCTGCTCCCCCGCCCCGGGCGGCGAGTTTCGGAACTGGGGCCTAGCGAGGGGGCGAGGGGCGAGGGGGCAGGGGGGCGGGCTCGGGCCCTACCCGGCCGGGCTTCCGTCGTTGCAAGTTACGGACGTGTTGAGCAGGAGGTGCAGGCGCAGGTCCTCGTTTAGCTGCTGCGCGGAGCAGGGGTACAGGGACTGCGCCAGGCTCTTGACCTGCGCCATGAAGCTGTCCATGTTGCCCTCTACGGCCGTGAAGTCCAGCGGGAAGCTCTCCACCGGCTGCCCGGCCCCCGGCGCCGCCTCGGTCTGCTGTGCGGGCGGCGGCGGGGGCGGCGGCTGCTGTCCGCGGCGCCGCCAGGTCTTCCTGGCCGCGCCGCCCCCGGCCCAGTGCAGCAGGCCGAGGATCAGCAACAACACGCGCACCCCTCGGCCCATGGCCGCGACAGTCGGGCCCGCGGCCACCTGCGGAGAGCGGGCGGCCTTGAGGCGGCGGCGGCGGGGGGCGCGGGCCGGGGGCGCCGCCGCGCCTGCCTGCTGGCCCCCCGCGCCGCGCACCGAGCCTGGCCGGGGAGGCGCGCGCGGCTCGGCGTCGAGGCTCCGCGGCTCGGGCTGGGCGCGCAGCGGCCGAGGGCAGCGGGAGGTCTGGGTGCGCTGGCTCCGGCCCGCGCCAATGAGCGGCGGGGGCTGCGGCGGCCCGGGTGCCCGCGCGTTAGATGTGCCGCCGCCGCCGCCGCCCGGGCTGGGCGCGGGGGGAGGGGGCCGCGCTCACTGCTTTCTTGGCGGAGGCTTTGCCTTTTCTTCCCAAACCGCAAGCCTGACCGAGGGGCCTGGACTACCCCGCCGTGGCCGCCGGAGGCGCTCCCGGCCCGGCTTCGTGGGGGGCAGCGCGGCCCGGCGGCCCCGGCGGCCCCATCCACCGCGGCCAGCCCGGCGCCGCCGCCGCCGCCGCCGCCCCCGGGGCTGCTGGAAGGGGCGGCGGCGCCGAGCGAGGCTTTTCCGCGCCGGGGGGCGCTGCGCGCGGGGCGCGGCGGGGCCGGTCCCGACGGGCCAGGGGGCGCGGGGCGAGCGCGCTCACCTGCGGCCGCCAGCGTTCCTCCGCCGCCCACCGTCCAGGGCCAGAGCAGCCCGCGGGCGCCTCGGACCCCGGCCCGCATCCCTCCCCCTCCCCTCAACAGCCCAGGGCCCGGCGCTCACCGCGGCGCGCGCGGGCGGCCCCGTGGCCGGGCTCCTCGGCGTCGCTCGCCCTGCGCCGCCCGCTGGTGCGCCGGGCTCGGCTGTGCTCCCCGTCTGGCGCTGGCGCGGAGCCGCCAGGGACTTTTATCCCGCGGGGCCCCCGGGATCAAAGCGGCGGCGGACACAGGGCTGCGCGCGGAGGGGCCGGCAGTGGCGGCGCCGGGGCCTCCGGGAGGAGCGGACAGGTGTGGCGCGAGGCCCCGGCGCTCTGTGCCACCCGCGGGAGGGCCCCGGCGCCGCGGGGGAGTCGCCCTGGCCCGCGCCTGAGCGGGCACGTTCGGGGCGGCTCCCGGAGGCTCCGGGGCCGGAGGGGCGCGGGGTGAAGCCCGGGCTCGCCCCTTGCGCCCTGACCGCCGCGCCCCTCTCTCCCTGCCCCGCCGCCATCGACGGATGGGGCCGAGGGTCCCGGGAGCTGCCCGCTTGGCCCGGGCTCGGTGACCTCGGTGCACTCTGGCGCCTTGGCGCCGTCTCCCCGCCCTCCCCGCCGGCCTCTCCTCCGGGTGCCAGGGCTGCGGTCGCTGGACCCCGCGAATCCGCATAGCGTTTGCTGGGGAGGCTGCTTGGCGTGCGTTCCCCCATCTCCCTCCGCGTGCGCACAAATTGCGGCTCGCTGCCCTGTCTCCCCAGCGGTATCGGCCGCAGCCTGGGAGGGTCACTACACCCATAGGAAAGACAGAGAACAGGTTCTGCCTCTTGGGACGTGAGTCCAGACGTGGGCGGGGCTTCTGGAGCCCACCTGGTCGTTGGGGGCAGTGGGGAGGGCGCCTCAGCTCCTGGCCGGAGATGAGCGGTGGCCCCAGTAGCTGCCTCCTCTGAGAGCCCCTCGCCCTGCCTGCGTCCTGGCCAGTCCTGGGCCTGGAGGAGGAAGCCACACCCCCACCCCCACACAAGCCCACATGCAGGGCAGGTGTGCTGGCTCTGCTGACGCGGTGACCTACCGTCCAACGCCCTGGAGGCCGGCCGCGCCGCCTGGGAGCCGGGCACCACGGAGTAGGCGGGCCGGGTCAGGAGCTCTGTCCACTGCGCAGAGGCCGCCCTGCCCGGAAGCTGACAGGAGCCAGGGTCTGGCTAAGCTGTGCACGGGTGGTCCTGATGCTGTAGGGTCCATTTAAAGGGCCCTGCTCGGGGCTGGCCAGAAGAGTCCCTGCACACGCCCAGTCCACCAGGGAGGGCTGACCTCGATGGAGTTTCCTCACCGGGCAGGAAGCTGCCTCCAGGACACAGCGAGGCCCTGGGCAGGGGCAGGGTGCCCTCCAGCTGGATGGCCTCACTGCTCAGGGGTGTGCTGAGACCTGGCCCTGAGTCACTGCCCGGCGGGGGGATCCTGGGCAAGCCCCCACGCCCCCACCTCCAGTCCCTCGTCCTCCTCTTCTTCCACCTTTCCACCTTATCCTCCTCCTCCTCTTCTTCTTTTAAAGATTTATTTATTTATTTGAGAGGCAGAGTTAGAGAGAGAGAGAGACAGAGAGACAGAGGACTTCCATCCGCTGGTTCACTCCCCCGATGTCCACAATGGCTGGAGCTGATCCGATCTGAAGCCAGGAGCTTCTTTCAGGTCTCCCATGTGGGTGCAGGGCCCAAACACTTGGGCCATCTTCCACTGCTTTCCCAGGCCACAGCAGAGAGCTGGATCAGAAGTGGAGCAGCCGGGGCCGGCGCCGCGGCTCACTAGGCTAATCCTCCGCCTAGCGGTGCCGGTACACCGGGTTCTAGTCCCGGTTGGGGCGCCGGATTCTGTCCCAGTTGCCCCTCTTCCAGGCCAGCTCTCTGCTGTGGCCAGGGAGTGCAGTGGAGGATGGCCCAGGTGCTTGGGCCCTGCACCCCATGGGAGACCAGGAAAAGCACCTGGCTCCTGGCTCCTGCCATCGGATCAGCGCGGTGTGCCGGCCGCAGCGCGCCGGCCGCGGTGGCCATTGTGGGGTGAACCAACGGCAAAGGAAGACCTTTCTCTCTGTCTCTCTCACTGTCCACTCTGCCTGTCAAAAAAAAAAAAAAAAAAAGTGGAGCAGCTGGGACTTGAACCGGTACACATATGCGATGCTGGCACTGCAGGTGGTGGCTTTACCTGCTACGCCACAGCGCTGGCCCCAGGTCCTCTTCTGTAAAGCAGGGCAGTGCCCTGACCTCCCGGAGGGATTGGGGTGCCCGTGCGTGGAGCAGGGATGACGGCCAGCCCCCAGGACGGGAGGAGCTCGCACGTCTGCCCCTCTGGGGTCTGTGGATCTGGGATCCGATTTCGCCTGCACACTGAAACGAAATGAGTTCCTGTCTTGGTTTATTCAGCAGCAGTGGCTGAAGCAGAGGGGCTCAGACCCCACCCTGCCTCGCCACCATCCTGGTCTCAGTCGCTGCAGGCAGGGCCAGGGCCGGGGCTTCCAAGGCTGCTCACCCCGGTGTGCTGTGTCCAGCCTGGCCCTGTCCTTGCGTCCCTCCCCGCAGGGGCCAGTTCTGTCCTCACACCTGAGACTCCTTCACATTTTCTGGCGGGATCTTCTGGGAGGTCAGGCCCTTTGAGCCACCGGGTGCTGGACCTTCGCATCGAGGCCACCTGCGCTGAGACCAGTGGCCGGTGTGGCCCGGACAGGTACAAGGGGGACTCCAGAGCCTCCAGCCTCACCCATGGGGGTGGCCGGGGGCAAAGCAGGAGGCGTGGGCGCCGAGCGTGGCTGGCAGGAATGTGAAAGGTGAGCCTGCTGTCCCACGCCTGGGGGCCAGGTGTTCCCAAGCAACTGACCACAGGGGCTCACATGAAAGCTTGTACTGAGGGGCTGGCGTGTGGTTGTGGTGCAGTGGGCTAAGCGGCCACCTGCGATGCCAGAATCCTGTATAAGCAGTTGGCATCCTGCTGCCCCAGCTCTTCTTGTTATTGTTAACATTTCGGGCTGGCGCCGCGGCTCACTAGGCTAATCCTCCGCCTAGCGGCACCGGCACACCGGGTTCTAGTCCCGGTTGGGGTGCCGGATTCTGTCCTGGTTGCCCCTCTTCCAGGCCAGCTCTCTGCTGTGGCCTGGGAGTGCAGTGGAGGATGGCCCAAGCGCTTGGGCCCTGCACCCCATGGGAGACCAGGAGAAGCACCTGGCTCCTGCCATCGGATCAGCGCGGTGCACTGGCCGCAGCGCGCCGGCCGCGGCGGCCATTGGAGGGTGAACCAACGGCAAAGGAAGACCTTTCTCTCTGTCTCTCTCTCTCACTGTCCATTCTGCCTGTCAAAAAAAAAAAAAAATTCCACTTAATTTATTCAAAAGGCAGAGTTACAGAGAGAGTAGGAGAGACAGAGAGACAGAGAATGATCTTCCACACGCTCGTTCACTCCCCAAATGGCTGACACGCCAGGGCTGGGCCAGCCTAAAGCCAGGAGCCAGGAGCGTCATCCGGGTCTCCCACGTGGGTGCAGGGGCCCAGCGCTCGGGCCGTCCTCTGCTGCTTTCTCAGACGCTTTAACAGGGAGCTGGGTGGGAAGTGGAGCGGCCGGGACTCGAACCGGCGCTCATCCAGGATGCCAGTGCTGCAGGTGATGGCTTAACCCACTGCGCCATGGTGCTGACCCCTCTGGCTGCCCCGCTTCTAGTCCGGCTCCCAGTTAATGCACCTGGGAGCCATGATGCACGTGCTTGGCCCTGCCACCCACATGGGAGACGAGACGGAGTTCCAGGCTCTTGGCTTCTATGTGGCCCAGCCCTGGTCACTGAGGCTCGCTCTCTCTCTCTCTCTCTCTCTCTCTCTCTGTCTTTGAAGTAAAATAAACAAATATAAAAATAAAAGAAGCGTTCGCACGTGCGTGTTCAGAGCAGCGTGACCCAGCCACAGCCCGGGGTCGGAGGGATCAGCTGCAGGACGGCCATGCCCTGGTGTGTGCTCCAGCCCTAGAGGAATGACGTTGTGACACGGACGCAGGCTCCGGCACGGCTGGCCAGACACAGACGGCGCCCGCCGTGTGACAGCAGGAGGTGTCCAGGAGACAGACCCGGGAACACTGAGTGTCCACGGGGCAGGGCACGAGCAGGGGCTGCTACTGGGTGCCGGTTTCTCCCCGGGGTGAGGGAGCCTCTGCAGCGACTGTGCTGGTCGCCCGCACTGTGGACACACTGAGCACCAGGGAGTGTCCACTCGAGTGGTCGCTTCACGCTCTGTGATTTTTACCTAGAAAAACGCAGCAGTGGGTCAGACTGCTGAGGGTCAGCCAGGGGTGCAGGGCTGCGGTGGGCTGGTCATGCCTGGAAACCTCCCTGGCCCGACTGCTCATCACACAGCTGTCCCCTACAGAGTCTGTGTGGCGCAGGTGACCTGTGGCCTCGTCCCTGCTGCCCTGTGGCTGGTCTCAGCCTCAGGCTCCTGGGCTGTGAAAGGGCAGGAGGCCACAGAGCATCAGACAGGCAAGCTGTGCAGGGGTCAGCCCCGTTCTCAGCTAAGGTGTCCGCAGGGCAGACACCCAGGCTTGGGGTGAGGAGCAGGACGACGTCCGAGTCACCATGCTGCACGGGTCCCTGGAAGCCACCCGGCCTGCGGGGCTCCTGCTGGGGTGGGCGGCAGGTGCCCCTGGCTTAGCCTTGAGCCCCCAGGCGTGCCCAGAGGGGGGCTGCACTCTCTGGGGAGCCCCCGGGGTACAGGAGAGGGTGCAGGGCTGCTTAACCGGCCCTGCTGTGGGGAGGTGGGGGGGCAGCAGAGGTCAGCACCGGGAGTCACGGGCCTTCCTGCAGGGGAGAGGAGAGTGGCCGGTGCGGGGGCAGGTTCTGGGGGAAGGCAGATGGCAGCGTGGGGAGCCCACCAGACCCTCTGAGGGCTCTGACACGTGAAGACCAGGCCACTGGCCTAGGCCTCTGGGACTCAGGATGACCTGGCTCCCTGGGCTGGGCAGGGCGATTGCTCAGTGCTGCACAGCCAGCTCCCTCCCCAGGCTCTGCCCAGCTGCTGCCTGGCGTCTGGGGCCCAGCTGCTGCGCGCTGGCCTCAGCTACCCTGACTTGTACGGCCACCTGGGCAGCTCTGCGCCTCAGCTGCTGGCTGCTGGGGGGTGGGGAAACTGGGCAGGCCAACCCCTCCCCTGGTGGCTTGCTCTAGGAGGCCCCCGCCCCAGGAAGGGCCTCAGGGCCGGGGTTCCCATGCAGCTTGCCCCCCCCCCGTTCAGTGTCCCCAAAGCCCCCTCCCATCAGCAGGCTTCCCCCGTGGTTGAGCCCCAGAGCCCTGCCAAGCAAAGCCCCCCCAGAGCTATCTGGGGTGAAAGGCGGTGGGGATCTCAGCGGGTCTTTGGGGGGGGGAGCTGCTCCTAGGCCGACCTCCAGCGCCTGGGGGTCACCTGGCAGAGAGCCTGCCCGGCTGCCCAGCCCAGCGAGCTCAGCCCGGCCCCACCCACCCTGTAGCCCTCGCTCCCCCAGCCGAGCCAGGGCGCGGGCCATGTGACCCCAGCCGGCCCTCCCTCCGCCCTGGGGAGGCAGAAACAAACCCTCAGATCTCGCCACTGGGAGCCTTTCAGCGCCTGCGACATCAAAGGGGCAGCGGAGGCGGCAGATGCTTCCCTTAAAGGGCCATGCCACTTTAATTCAAAGCAGATCCTGGGAACAGCTGTCTAGCGGCCCGCCCAGGAGGGGGGTGAGGAGGAGGCTGGCGGCCGGCTGTCCAGAGGGCGGGCAGGACCTGAGCCCAAGACAGCGCCAGGCAGGAGCCCCGTGCTCACGGCGGCAGCTTAGACCCTTGGTGAGAGAGTGTGATGGCTTCTGCCCACCCAGGTAGGAGCTGAGGCCTGGACCTGCCTGGCTGTCTGCCCGTGTGGAGGCCGCTGGCAGCTCCAGGCACCAGGGGAAGGCTCCCTGATGGCCACTTGCCCACCCAGACGTGAGGAGGACACGCTAGGAAGAGACAGAGGGGGAAAGAGCTCAGTAGAAGGCAGGGTAGAGACAAGGAGGGGCCGGGGGAAGACACAGCCCGGTGCCCCTACGCGGCAGGTGCGGTGGGGCCCAGGCGGCCTCGGCAGGGACCCCAGCTGTGTCTTCTGGGTGGGCCCAGGGCCTCCCCCAGCCCACCTTTCACTGTGGAGGTCCTCCACTCCCAGGAGGGGAGCCCTGCCGCTGCTCCTGGGGTCGCCCGCCGGGTGTGACGCTTGGCTCCCGGCAGGGAGGGGCTGCACCTGGTGCCCTTCGCAGGGACTCCCGGGGTACCACCCGGGGAGGGGGCTCCTCCTGCCCCGAGTGGCTGCGTGTGGCCGGGCTGCAGTCGAGGCAACGGGAGGGTGTGAGGAGCAAGGGCAGAGCCCCACCCAAGCCCACGGGGCAGCCTGTGCAGAGGGGCGCAGTGGGTGGGGCCAGGTGGGGCCAGGACACGCCTTGTTTTACACCTCAGTGTTAGGGGAGGATGGATTTATATGGAAGGGAGAACACCAGAGAGAGGCAGACACCCACGCACCCACCCACCCCCACACCCCATCGGCTTCCATCTGCTGGTTCACTCCCCAAATGGCCACACAGCCTGGTCTGGGCCAAGCCAACACCGGGAGCCTGGAACTCCACCCGGTCTCCCACGGGAGCTGCGCCGGCTCCCAGCTGGGTGCCAGCGTTGCCTGCGGTGCTGCCCCTTCTCCCCCTGCTTCCGGCCTGCAGACCCCGCCTCCCCCGCGGGGCTCGGGCCTTGGGGCCGCGGGCTGAGACTTCTCGGCCGTCAGGAGCCTCCGTCTGCCCGCAAGCTCTGGGTTCAGTTTCTGGCACAGCAAATTCACTCAGCAACCTCTGGACACACAGTCTGTATTCTCTAGTGACGTGTGCGCCAGGGAGAGGAATAGCCCGGCTAAGGCACCTCCTGCGGCGCTGCATCCCACGTGGGCCCGGGTTCGAGCCCCGGCTGCTCCACTTCTGATTCAGCTCTCTGCTGTGGAAAGCAGAAGCCGGCCAAGTGCCAAGAGTCAGAGCTCACAGGCTCAGCCAGGGGGACCCCGCAGACTCCAGCCGGGCCACGGCTCAGGCCATGTGTCCTGGGGGCCGGCCAGTCGTGGGCCATTTGGCCGCCTGGACCCTTCAAGCCTGGATCCGGACTGTGGAGAGGCCCAGGCTGCTCAGCTCTGAGGACGGCCTCGGCCATGACAGGCGGTGTGGGCGGCCCCGCTGCTGTCAGTCCAGGAGCCCCAGGTGTGCCCGCCCCGCCCCCAGCACCGAATTCGGAATTCAGCCGGGTCAGGACAGGCAGCTGGCCATTAGCGGCCCGGGGGCGGGGTGTGAGGGGTCAGAACATGGACCCAGCGGCCGCGGGGTCGGGGGTCGGCACGGACCCGGCGGCCGCGGGGTCGGGGGCTGTCGCTGCTCTGGGTCTCCTGGCTCCCTCAGAAACGCCTCATTGGCCCGGGCTTGGCCAAGGGAAGCCCCCCGGGGCCGAGGAAGCGTCCCTGCCGCCGGGCTGAAGCCCAGGGCCAGCAGAGGGCCGGGGCGGTGCGGGGCCGGGGCGGGGGCCGCAGAGACAGGCGGGCGGCCGTGAGGGCCGGCACTGAGAGCCAGCCGTGCGCCTTCCGCCCGGGCCGGCGCTGGCGGCTACTCCACGAGAGTGGACGTCCGGCAGGGACACCGGGGCCCCCACGGCGCCCGTTGAGGGCACCGCGCGCCCCGCTCCTCAGAGCGCCGGCTGCGCGGGCCAGGGGCGGGGCCCGAGCGCAGGGGCGGGGCCTGGGGCCCGGAAGGGCGCGGCGGCCCCGCCCCCGCCGGCCGCGTGGCTGTGCGTCCCGGCTGTTGCCGATAAAGTTGTTTGAAGCCCGGCCGGCCGCGGGTCACGTGAGCGGAAGATGGCGGCCCCGGCAGGCGGCGGCGGCTCCGCGGTGTCGGTGCTGGCCCCGAACGGGCGGCGCCACACGGTGAAGGTGACGCCTAGCACCGTGCTACTGCAGGTGCGGCAGCCGGCCGGCGGGGCGGCCGGGCGGACGGGCGGACGGGCGAGCGAGCGGGTCCGCCGCGCCGGCCCGCCCCCCGCGGTTGGCTTCGGGCCTCGGGGCCGGGCCTCGGGCGAGCCCGTGGTGGGCGCGGCCTGAGGGGGCCAATGAGCGGGCTCTTGCCCGGGAGGCCCCGCCCACCTGGCTCGGCGGGCGCCGGGGTTTGCGCGGGGGTCGCAGGGGCGTGGCGCGCCGGCCCCACGTGCGCGGTCCCGGCGTCCCGGGCCGCTGGGGTGGCCGCGGTCCGTGCGCCCGGCGGGGGTTCTGCTGAGTCACTCGCTGCTCCGTGGCGGAGGTCGGGGCGCCGTGCGGCCGGAGCGGCACCCTGGCCCCGGTCTGGCCCCGTGGGCAGCGCTCGCGGGCACGCCCAGCGGGGATCCCAGGGTGGGAGGCAGGAAGCGTGGGCCGCGGAGCTGGCCGGCCCCGGGGCGCGCGGAGCGGGCCTCGTGGGAGGTCGGGGCGTGACGGGGCTTGGCCCTGGGCGGCCCCTGCACTGAGGTTCGCTTTGTCCTCTTCTCTAGGTCCTGGAGGACACGTGCCGGTGTCAGGACTTCAACCCCAATGAGTATGATCTGAAGTGAGTTTGGGGTTTGCCTTGGGCAGGGCGCCAGGCGTCCACGCCCCCTCCCTGGAGGAGCCGTGGGCGACTGGACCCCGCCCTGAGGTCCGCCTTTCCTCTGGCTTTGCCCCTGGCCGCAGGTCCTCCTGCGCTGTCCTCTCCTGCGGCCTTTTCCCACTCCGTGTTGCTCTCCTGCGTCTCGCGACACCTGTCGGGGTTCGAGACCCACCCGACCCACGGCGTGCAGCGTGGTCTCCGGTGGGGCCCTGGGAAATGAGAGGAAGCTCTGCCAGCCGTGGGCGGAGCCCTGTGGTCTCGCCCGTGGGCCCTCCGCAGAGGCTGTCCGGATTCCCGGTCTGAGCCCTCGTGGGGAGACGTGGGTTTCTCCCGCTCCCGCTGAGCCTTACACCTTAAAGACCCACCCCAAGGCATCACGTCCTGGCCTCGGGCCAGACTTGTCCCCGCCGTCCTGCTCCCCCAGCCTGTCGGGGGTGCCCAGGGAGAGGCTCTGCAGGGGACACTGCAGCCCAGAGCCCGCGGCGTGTGCTGTGCCACCTCTGGTCTCTGGATCTCGCGGTGCCAGGCCGCGCTGGCCTGGAGCCAGCAGCACTCACCGAGCTCGGCCGCGGGGCCCAGTGCCCGTGCTCTCGGGGTTCCTGGGCAGCAGCTGCGGTGTCCTGGACTCCGCACGCTGATGGCATTTCTAGTCGCCTTCTGGCCGTGGTGAGGGTTGGTGCTGGGTGTGCACCTGGGCCCTCAGCGGCGCAGCTCGGGAAGCCGGCAGGCGTCGGGTGGCTGCCGTGGCGTTTGCCGCATTCGGCTGTCACGGTCTCCCCCAGCTTCTTATTTTCCCATTTAGTACTTTTTTCCTTCTGTGGGTTCCCACACCCCAGAATTTCAGAGGTTGGAGCTAGTGGGGCTGGCATTCAGCCCGGGGCTGAGACACCAAGGCGCCGTGCCCGGCTCTGCGCCCGCGTCCTGCCCGCTCGCGCCCTGGGAGGCGGCGGTGGGGGCTGCAGTGGCCGGGTCCCTGCCCCCACGAGGGAGCCTGCGCCGAGGTCTCGGCCCAGCCCAGGTCTGGCCCAGCTCTGGTGTTTGGGAGCAAAGCGGCGGAGGGGGACGCTCTCTGTCCTTCCACCTCTGAAACAGAGAAAACAGCGCAGAGTTCAGTGTGACGCCAGAAACAGGAAACGGGTCTCGCCCTTCTGGGCGCTGTCTCTTTTTTCCCCAGATTTATTCATTTGTTTATTTGAGAGACAGAGAGACACAAAGAGACAGAGCTCCCATCCGCTGGTTCACTCCCCAGATGTCTTCAACAGCTGTGGCTGAGCCAGGCTGCACCCAGGAGCCAGGAGCGCCATCCGGGCCTCCCCGGCCAGCGGCAGGGGCCGGACGGGCAGCGGAGCATCCGGGGCCTGAGTGGCCCAAGGCTTCGCCTGCGGGACCACAGTGCTGCCCTGTCTGTGCACTCTGCTTGAACGGCAGGGACACAGAGGCAGAGTTTCCGTCCACAGGTTCCCTCCCCAGTGCCCGCAGCAGCCAGGGCTGGGCCAGGCCAAAGCTGGAGGCCCCGTCCTGGTCTCGGGCGCCGGGCGTGTGGGCCCCGATCCGGCCCCTGCTGCTCCCCAGGGGTGCCCACGAGTGCGGTTGGGACAAGCAGCAGGCACCCTGACACAGGACACGGTGTCCCCAGTGTCCCCCGCCGCGCCACCATCCTCCCTCCTGCCTTGGGTGCCTCCTCTCGTGTCCCTGGGAGGGCTCTGGGCCGGCCCCCCCTTTTCCCTTTTTTTTTATAAAGATTTATTTACTTATTTGAAAGAATTACACAGAGAGAGAAGGAGAGGCAGAGACAGAGAGAGGTCTTCCATCCGCTGGTTCACTCCCCAGTTGGCCGCAATGGCCGGAGCTGTGCTGATCCGAAGCCAGGAGCCAGGAGCTTCTTCCAGGTCTCCCACGCGGGTGCAGGGACCCAAGGACCTGGGCCATCTTCTGCTGCTTTCCCAGGCCACAGCAGAGAGCTGGATCAGAAGTGGAGCAGCCGGGACTGGAACTGGCGCCCACCTGGGCTGGCAGCTCTGCAGGCGGTGCCCTTAATGCTATGCCACAGCGCCGGCCCCGGGCCAGGCCCTTTGAGCCGTGCCTGCCCTGTAGTCTCCGCGTGCACTGACCAGACCAGAGTGGGGGGGTCTTGGCTGTTGGCTGCCCCCAGGGGGAGCCCCACGACAGCTGCTCCGCCCACTTTGCTGAGCACGGTGCATGCGGTCGGGCCCCTCAGGTTTGTTCCCTGGGAGGTCTGTTCTGGGGTCCCCTGCTTCAGGGTCTGAAGGAGCAGCCCCTCCCTCCGGCCCTGGAGAGAGGGACCCGCTTGTCTGCCAGGCCGTGACCTCCTGGGGCGGCGTGGGGGCGGCGTGGGCATTGAGGGCTGCTCTGCCCGCAGGTTTCAGAGGAGTGTGCTGGACCTCTCTCTCCAATGGCGCTTTGCCAACCTGCCCAACAACGCCAAGCTGGAGATGGTGCCCGTCTCCCGGAGCCGCGAGGGGCCCCAGAACACGGTAGGGTGGCCCCCAGAGGGTCCCAGCCCAGGCCGGGGGGCAGGATGGGTCCGCAGCTGGGCCTGGGGAGGCCGGGGGAGGGGGGGCTCGGCAGGCAGGGGTGCCAGGACCCGGGCTGCCGTTCGGCCGCGTCCTCTGCGTTCGCGATTTCGTTTGGATTTGTGGCCTCCGCCTCCCTCAGCAGCGTTTGCCTCGGCCTGATGCTCCGGTCGTAGAACCCCAGCCCCACAGAGGGTGTGTGGACGCCGGGCAGAGCGCCCGTGCTCTCCTGGCTAGGCTGCAGCCCTCACCAGGCCCGGCCTGGCGGCCGTGTTGGCTCCACGGCTTCCCGGTAGCTTTCATCCTTTGTTTTTTTTAGAGTATTTTTATTATTTTGGAAGACAGGACGGCAGAGGGAGAGAGTGGGTGAGAGAGCTCTCCCAACCAGTGGTTCACTCCCCGATGCCAGCAACAGCCAGGAGCCAGGAGCTCCGTCCTGGTCTCCCACTTGGGTGCGGGGGCCCCGCTGCCACCCACTGCCTCCTGGGGGAGCGTCAGCAGGGCGCCGACTCCCGGGTGCAGGCTGTGGGCATCCTGGTGGCCGCCGCTCCCCACAGCTGTTAGGTCTTGGGGACTGCAGGGGATGGGGGTTCCGCAGATGGAAGCAGGGACCCTGGCTGGTCCCGTTGTGACGGTGCGTGCTCCCACCCCTCTGGAGGCGGGTTCCAGCCCGCAGAGGAGGGCCTGGGCCGATCCCCGCTCCTTCAGCACCCGGCAGCACAGGCCCTGGGAAGCAGCGGTGCTGGTTGGGGGCCTCTGCCCACGGGGGACCTGGATGGACCTGGATGGAGGTCCTGGCCCCGGCTGCGGCAGGCACTTGGGCAGTGAGTCAGGGGAGGGCAGCTGTCTGTCTGTCCGTCTTTCCCTCAGTCTGCCTGCCTGGCTGCCTCTTGAATGAATTAAAAACAAAAGACAGACCGAGAGGCTCCGCCCGGCAGTGCGGGCAGCGGAGCCCGCAGGCGTCCACACTGGGGTCTTTATCCGTCGTGACTGTGGTGCTCGGCGGCTGCCTGGAAGGGACCCTGGCTCCCCTGGGGGTCCTCAGGGCGCAGGGCAGGCACCGCGTGGCGTGCTGGTGTGGAACCCCTGAGGCTGGGGTCCTGCGAGGGAGAGAGGTTTGTTGGCTCAGTGTGGAGGTGCACCAGCACCGGTTTGCTCTTGGCGCAGCTCTGGGCAAGGCGTCACAGCAGGGGTGGGGGGCAGGGGGAGGGGCCGGTTTGTGCCCGCCCACTGACACCCCATTGCGTGGGGAGAATGGAGCCCCAGGCGACTCAGGTGTGTCCTCAGCAGGGGAGGTGGCCCTGTGTGGCTCTGCCTGCTGGCACTCGGCAGGGGACCAGAAGGCCACTGTCCACCTTTAGGACACAACCTCATAGTTCTGTTTGGGGGTATATTTATTACGTCTAGGTTTAAAATGTCTTAAAAATCTGATTTAGGTAATTAGCAATGGAGTATTTAAAAATTCTTTTTACAAGAAAAGTGACTTGACTTCAGAGGCAGAGCCAGAGACAGACGGAGCCCCGGTTCACGGCTGCGCTCCCCACGTGCCTGCGCCGGCGGGGGCTGGGGCGCCATCCAGGGCGCCCACAAAGGTGGCGCCGCAGAGGAGCCGTCACCGCTGCTTCCCAGGACGTGCAGGGAGCTGGACCCGGGGCACAGCGGGGTGCAGGCTGCCTCACGGCGCTCAGCCGCTAGGCCAGATGCCGGCCCCGTCGAGAACACGTGTTCCTGGGGTGCCGTGTGGTGTCTCCTGGGGTGAGCACCTCTCTCCAGACGTTAGTTTATTTTCCACTCTGAGAGAGGCAGATGGAGGGCGTCAGTACCCGTCCGCGACCCCGGTCTCCTGCAGGGTGGCAGGGACCCCAGCACCCGTGCGTCGCCTGCCGCCGGCCTTGCTGGAGCGCGGAGCCAGCCGTGCGGATGTGGGCGCAGGGGCCTGAGCCTCCCGCCCGCGGCTGCAGCCGTTCTGACGGGCTTACGCGGTCACGTGCTCGTCTTCGAAGAAGCCCAGCTGGTGAGGCGTCAGTCACCCAGACCACGTAGCACGCACAGCTGCACGCTTCCCGGGCTGCCTGCGCTGCATACACGTGTGGACACGCGTGTGCTGGCAGCCCCCACGGTGCCCCAGCTGAGGGTGTGGCCTCGCCGCAGGTCCGAATCGCCGTGCAACTGGAAGATGGCGCCAGGCTCCAGGGCGCCTTCTGCTCCGGCCAGACCCTCTGGGAGCTCCTCAGCCACTTCCCACAGACCAGGTGAGCTCTGCTCCGGTCGCTGGGGCCGCCGTGGCACTGCGCGGGCTGGGTGAGGGCTGGGCGCCGCGTTGTCTCCTGAGCACCCCGGGTGCACCGGCTGGCCTGGCCTCACTCCCAGGAGAGCGGGTGTCGCTCCTGCCCTCGTGGGCCCTGTGGCCTTGGGGTGGAGAGGGGAGAGGTGAGGCATTTCCCCGCCCGTGTGTGGCGCTGGGGGTGCTGGGGGTGCTCGGGTGCGAAAAGGCGGCCTCTTGGGGGAGGGGCTTCTTGGGGGAGGGGCGATGTTCTCCTCCCCAGTGCAGCTGAAGCCGCAGGGCCCGGAGGGCGGGGCTGGGGCGTGTCCCCCACTGTGTGCTGGGTTCAGGGAGATGGGGGGTAGGGAGTGTGGGCCCCACCTGGTCCCCGACACCACCGCTGGACACACTGTGGCAGCTCCGGAAATGTCCCCAGGGAAGCTGCCACTCCGAGGGACATCCTGGTGCTCGGTGGGGGAGGGGTCCAGGGACTCCCCCAGATCTGCACCCGGGCCCTGGCAGGCCCCGACCTGTGGCTCAGCACCCGGTGTAGTCGTGAGCCACCAGCACGCGTGACGGACGTCTGAGCTGGAGGGTGTCGGGCGTCTGTGAACGGTGCTCGGGGAGAGCAGGGTGCAGCGAGGACCCGGCGCTCGGGGGCTGAGAGCTCGGTGGCCCCGACGTGAGCTCAGGTGCTGTGGGCCAGTGGCCGCCGGGGCTCCGCAGGCGGGGCTGACCCTTGGACTGCGCTCCCGGCGGAGGCGCTGTGGCCGGGAGCCACTCGGGAAGCTGGGCAGGGCCTCTGCAGCTGGCCAGAGAACTTTCCAGAACACGAGGTGCAGCGGCTCAGAAGGCCTCTCGGGACGTCACTGAGAAGCGCAGGAGCCGGGGCCCTGAGTTCAGAGGGGCTGGTCCCGGCACGTGGCCGGAGCTCGGGGCCTGGCTCCCTGGAAGGGCCGAGCTGGGAAAGTGACTTTTCTGGAATATTCTCCGTCTTGCCAGAGCATTGTTGTCGAGCGTGGGTGGAGCACAGACGTTCTCGCACGTGAGACGTGAGGCAGCTGCCGCCACTGCACGGCCAGGACGGGGCCCGGAGTCCCGGGGTGGTCACCAGGACGGGGTGGGAGCAAGGGAGACTGACAGATGCCCCAGGAAGCACGAAGGGGGCCTGACTCTGGGCCGTGTGCAGGGTCCAGGCTCCTGGGGCGCGTGGGGTGCAGAGGCTGCAGGGCTGTCCTGAAGAACCCGGCTCCTGGGTGCTGGCATGCGCCTCGCCCGAGGCCGCCGCCCATCCTTGCTGACAGGGGCGTCACAGCCCCCTTCTGAAGGTTCCCGGGCTCTTCCCAGCTGTGGGCTCTGTTGGGGGATGAGGTGTCCTGCAGGCACCCGGGCAGCTGCTGTGTGTCCGTGAGGCCCTCACAGGCCCGAGCCGCCACCCACCCCAGTCCCTCCCTGAGGGTGAATGCAGGGGTGGTGCGTGGGCGGCTTTGCCCTGGGTGTGGGCAGGACACTGGCCAAGCCCCGGTGGGCGCGTCTCCACAGCCGGTCCACAGGAGAGGAGGGGGCCTTGGGGCAGCGGGGACAGCTTTGGGAATCCCCCAGTGTCTCCTGGAAAGGATGAGAGCCCGGGAGCAAGCTGAGTGCTGGGCTGTGTGGGGGCTGGGGGGGTGCAGGGGGGCTGGGGGGTGCAGGGGGGGGTGCAGGGGGCTGGGGGAGTGCCAGGTGGGGGGTGCAGGGGGGCTGGGGGAGTGCCAGGTGGGGGGGTGCAGGGGGGCTGGGGGGGTGCTGGGGGGTGCGGGGGGGCTGGGGGTGCAGGGGGCCAGGGGAGTGCCAGGTGGGGGGGGTGCAGGGGGCCAGGGGAGTGCCAGGTGGGGGGTGCCAGGTGGGGGCCGGGGGGGTGCGGGGGTGCTGTAGGGGAGTGCCAGGTGGGGGGGTGCCAGGTGGGGGGAGTGCAGGGGGGCCAGGGGAGTGCCAGGTGGGGGTGTGTGGGGGCGCTGTAGGGTAGTGCGGGAGGCTGGAGGGGAGTGCCAGGTGGGGGGGTGCCAGGTGGGGGGTGCCAAGTAGGGGGGTGTGCCAGGTGGAGGGGTGCCAAGTAGGGGGGAGTGCCAGGTGGGGGGTGCCAAGTAGGGGGGAGTGCCAGGTGGGGGGGTGCCAAGTAGGGGGGGTGCCGGGGGGTGCGGGGGCTGGGGACTGCAGCCCCCCTGCCGAGCGCCCTGGTAACGCGTGCTGTGGTGGAGGCTGCTGCCCACGGGAGGAGGTGACCCCTTTGCACGGGCGGCGCGGCAGAAGCAGCAGGTCCTGCCAGCATCGGGCACCGCCGGCCACGGGGAGTGCCGCAGGAGCCCCACAGAGGCCCGGGAGACCGCAGAGCTCTCCTGACCACACTAAGGGCTCGGTTCCCTGCAGAAACGTGCTTGATTGAGGGGCCCCCTCCCCAGAGCCTTGAGGTCCCGCCCAGTGGGTGGTGGGTGTGAGTCTGGGCTGGGCCTTGCCGTTTCCATGGAGACAGTCTAGGGTGGTGTCAGCCGGGGTGTGCTGCGGGCAGGCTGTCCTGGGGGCCTCGCTCGGAGGGGGGCGCTGTGGGGTGCTTGGGCTGCTCGTGCTTGCTGCACTTTGATTGAAGATTTATCTTATTTGTGTGAAAGGCAGAGTGGGAGGGAGGGAGACAGAGAGAGGTCTTCATGCGCTGGTTCACGCCCCCAAATAGCCACAATGACCAGGGCTGGCGGAGCTGAGCCAGGAGCAGGGGCTCCTTCCAGGCCCCACGTGGGGGCAGGGGCCCAGGGGCTCGGCCGTGCTCCCCTGCCTTCCCAGGAGCACCCGCGGGGAGCTGGACCAGAAGTGGGCAGCCAGGACTCAGGCTGGTGCCCACAGGGGATGTGGTGCCACAGTGGCGGCCCCACGCCTGCCGCTCCTTGCTCCCGCGTGGGTACGTGGGGAAGGCAGACGTCTGTGTGTCTGGCCTGGGGAGCTGGATCCCCGGACGGCGGCTGTGGCCTGCTCCGGGATGAGAAACTCCAGGAAGTGGTGGGGTTTTGGTCAGTGTTGAGTTAGAGAATCTGCCACAAACTTGCCCTTGGAGGCACCGGAGGCCCAGAGGCCCCGGGTGCGGCCCCCGCCAGCTGCGCCTGGGTGCCAGGCTGGGTTCTTCCCAAGCCCCTGCCCCTCTGCTGGTGAGGAGGGGGTCCCTGCCCACCGGTGGGCAGGGGCTGGAAGCGACCCCCCCCAGATTGCCCGGGAGTCTCCACCGGCGCACCGCTGTGAGCTGTCACCTGCCGTGGCGGGTCCCCGGCTCGGGCGCTCTGGCCGTGCAGCTGGCTGGCACGGCGGCCAGGGGCGAGCCAGTTGTCCGTGCGGACTCTGCTGCGTTGGAGGCTTCGGGACCCGCGGCCTCCCCAGTTTCCTCCCCGGCCCAGCTCCTCGCTTGCCTGGATCCTGCCTCCTGGCCCCAGGCATCCTGGCTGCGCCCCGCCCGGCCTCCGTGGGAAGCCACACAGGCCGTGGGGTCCGACGTGGCCCCGGTCTCCAGCCCTCTGGGGCGAGGGAAGATCCAGCAGCCTGTGCTCGCGGCCTCTCCCGGGGAACGCCCTCACCATGGGTGCTGGGGACAGCCTGCCAGCATGACGGGCGTCCTGGCGGGGGACCGCCCCTGCAGGCCCCCGGCTGCCATCCCTGTGCCCCGCCCCCCCAGCGCTCCCCTGTGCAGGTGGTCGGCAGCTGAGAATCAGGCATCTGTGAGCGCCCAGGTGTGTGCATGGTGGGGCCTGCCAGGCTCAGTGTGTACATGTGTGTGTGCGTGTGGGCACGTGTGCAGGTGGCCCCTGTGTGTGCACATGTGAGTGCAGGCCATCCTCATGTGTGCACACATGTGTGCACATGTGTGAGTGCAGGCCATCCTTATGTGTATCCATATGTGTGTGTAGGCTGTCCTCACGTGTGTGCACCTGTGTGTGTACACATGTGAGTGCAGGCCATCCCCGTGTATGTGTGCACACGTGTGTGTGGGTGCAGGATATCTTTGTGTGTGCACATGTGTGAGCGCAGGCTCTCCCCGTGTGTGTGTGTGTGTGCGTAGGCCACCCCCACGTGTGTCAGTGCAGGCTGTCTCTGTGTGTATGCGTGTGTGCAGGCCACCCCCAGTGTGTCAGTGCAGGCTGTCTGTGTGTGTGTGTGTGCGTAGGCCACCCCCATGTGTGTCAGTGCAGGCTGTCTCTGTGTGTATGCGTGTGTGCAGGCCACCCCCAGTGTGTCAGTGCAGGCTGTCCTCACTTGTGTGCGCCTGTGTGGGAGTGCAGGCTGCCCCATGGGGGTGCGTGTGGTCTGCACATGTGTACGTGTGCGTGTGTGTAGCCTGTTCCCTGTGCGTGTTTGAGTACACACGTGCCTCAAGCTTTGTGCCGTCCTTAGCTCACTGCTCCTGTGCCTTCCGTCCCCACCGTGGTCTGAGGTCAGCCTGCCCACCTCCTCTGGACAGGGCCTGGCCTTGGGGCACCCTGCAAGGTGTGAGGGGCTTCTGCTTCGTGGCGAACGTTGCCACGGTGTGGGAGACAGACGGGCAGTGGAAGCTCCGCGGGGGGGCGGGCCCTGGCCCCGGCCCCGCAGCTGGCAGTGGCACCCTGCAGCCCAGCCCAGCCCCTCAGACACCAGGCCGGGCGGGGGTGGGGCAGCACGATGGAGACCGCCACTCAGAGCCTTGGAGCGGGGCCTGTGGCCCTGGGGTCCCTGACCCCGACCCTGTCGGAGCTGAGCTTCAGATGAAGCCCTGTGCAGGCCGGCTGGCTGGGCGGTCACTGTCACTGTCGCTGTCGCCAGCTGCCCGGCTGCAGCCCAAGGCCCTGTCCTTCCAGGGTTGGCCAGTGGCTGACCACCTCCTCCTGGTGTTTGTGCAGGGGTTCGGGGGGGCTGGGGCTGCCCCTGACGCTCCTCTGCCCCCGTCCAGGGAGTGCCTGCAGCAGCCGGGCGAGGCGACCCCCGTGTGCGTGTCCATGAGGGACGAGGTAGGTCCGCCGGCCCCCGCCCGTCTTCAGAGCCTCACGGAGCCCCGGTGACGTTTGCTTTTTCGGAGCCCGAGAGTCACAGAAGTGGTTTCGTTTTAATAAATATTTGCTCTGCTCTGGGTTTTGATCTTTCTCAGAGCGGAGCAGGCAGAGCGCCTGGCGAGGAGGCCCTGCCGCCCGCCGGCCCCGCCCTCCGCCGGCCCCTCCCGGCCTCACAGGGGCCTTTTGTTCCAGCCCTGGCCGCGCGCCCCTTCCTGGCCCGGGGGCGGGGCTCCCCGGGTGCCCCTGGGTGGAGGTTCCCAGCCCGGGGCCGTGAAGGGGGGACCTGGCTCAGAGCAGCGTCCACTCCCAGAGGAGATGGGCCTGACTGTTGGTGCTTGGCCAGGCCCCAGAGGGACCGTCCCCTCTGCAGGCAGCTCCTTGGGTGGGCAGAGTTAGCTCAAGATGTGTCCAGCCCGGCCCCAGCCCTGGTGCCCTGAGAGGTGACCTGGGAGGATGGGCTCCCAGGCCTCCTGACCTCAGAGGCCTTCGGAGGGTGGGCTCCCTCCATAGTGGGTCTCAGGTGGCCACCAGGCTGGGATGAGCCTGACACAAGGAGCTGGCCTGGCCCTGCCACCTGGAACCCGAGGCTCCCCCAGTGTGGCCCTGAGAGGGGCCTGGGATGAGGCGTTGGGGGCCCCTCTCAATGCAGCCTGTCCTGGGGGTGGAGTTGGGGGGACCTGGGGCAGGTGGTTCTCTGCAGGGGTCAGCATCGCAGGACATCTGCCTGCGCTCCCTGAGGAGGCTGGGTGGGGCCTGTAGGGTGGCGGCCAGCAGAGGGTGTGGGGTGCTGCACGGGGCCCGGGGCCTGGCTGCAGGTGCGAGGGCCGTCTGTCTTGCAGGTGACTGGCGCAGCCGCCCTGCGGAGCACCACGCTACAGTCGCTGGGCCTCACGGGGGGCAGCGCCACCATCAGGTAGGGCCACGCAGCTGCCACGGTGTTTGGTTAAGGACTGGCCTCCTCGAAGGGGGGACAGGTGGAAATGTGCCCTGACCACAGAGCAGACCCACCCTCCGCGGGGAGGAGCCGGGGCGGGTGTCCTGGATGAGACCGGGGAGCAGAGCTGGGGCGGCGTCGCCCTCATTGTCTGCACCCCGACAGGTTTGTCATGAAGAGGGTGGACGCTGAGGGCGGGCCACAGACCGGGGCCGCCAGGAGCAAGACCCCAGCAAGTCCAGCTGACCAGGTGGCCGGTGGTCCCCTGCCCCCCTTGAACTCTGAGGAGCTGAGCTGCGGGGACCTGAGCCGTCAGGGGGAGGCAGGCACCTCGGGGGCCTGGCACACAGATGGCCCAAAGCCAGCGGACGCTCCGGCAAAACAGAGTGTGCAGGAGCCCGGCCCCGCCCGCTTTGTGCCTTTCTCTGGCGGGGGACAGCGGCTGGGGGGCCCATCCGGGTCCGGGCGGTCTCTGACGTCGCCTTCAGCCAAGCTGCCCACGTCCGCCTCCAGCCCTGGAGGCCCCTCCAAGCCAAAGAAGTCCAAACCCGGCGAGGAGCCCCCGCAGGAGCCAGAGCCGGTAAGGGTGTGCGGGCCTCGGCCGGGCGGTGGTCTGGCCGGCAGGTGTGCCTGTGCTGCCCAGGCCACTGTGGGGAGGCTGGAAGGTGCGCGAGGCCGAGCAGACCCGGGCCGTGTACGGGGCGGCCTGGGCTCGGACGTGGCGTCCTCGTCGTGAGAGAGCAGCCCCCGAGCCGTGCCAGAGCTGGGCCGCAGCCGGCCGTCCCCCAGGGTGGCGCTCTGTGCACACGGTAAAGCAACACCGTGGCTGTCACCCTGAGCCCCTTCATCCCCAGGCTTTTCCGTCCTGGTGGTGCCCACCCTCCCATGCCTCTGGTCCCAGGGGGCAGGGGCCAGATGGGGGGTGCAGCCCCCAAGAGCAGGGACCCCACCCTGAGGAGTGGTCCACCTGGGCAGGTGTCCCAGCGCATCAGCATCCACCCCGTGTCCCCTCTGCTGGCCGCAGCCACGTCGGCGCCTGTGGGGGGCGGGGGGGGATGTGGTTCTCGCCGGCACGGCCGCTGTGCACCGTTCGGCCGGCTCCTCAGGACATCGCCAGCTGGCGCCGTTCCCACCAGAGCTGTGGGCCAGGTCAGCCGTGGTGTGTGGTGTCCTGTGCCCGGGCTCCTCTGGAGCAGATAAACCTCACTGTGGATTTTCCCAGAGAGCCTCATGGGCGCTTGCGCTGTACCGGGCAGGACCTGAGCCTGTCGGCCCCACTCAGCGGCACGGGCCCCTCCCGCGCTGCGCCTTCTGCTGGGGGCACCGGGGAGGAGCCTGTGTGCCCTGAGCCGATGAGGAGCCCATGGCTGGGCGGGGCCAGGACCCTGATGCCCTGGGGACTCTGAAGGGAAAGGGGCTGGAAGAGTGACCGCCTCCCCAGGGCAGCCTCATGCTCACGTGGTCTGTGCTGCACCTGCCCACCGCCCCCCCCCCCCGCCGGGTCTGGTGGGAGCAGCTCAGCAGGTGGCATGGGGCCCTGAGGACTTTCCCCTGAGTGACATTGGTCATGACACCGCTCGGTGCCCCCACCCTCTCTTTTAAGTAAGGTATCACTTTTTTTTTTTTTTTTTAAAGATTGATTGATTGATTTGAAAGGCAGAGTTACACAGGCAGAGAGAGAGGTCTTCCATCTGCTGGTCACTCCCCAGATGGCTGCAACGGCCAGAGCAGGAACTTCCTCCAGGTCTCCCACGCGGGTGCAGGGGCCCAGGGACTTGGGCATCTTCCACCGCTTTCCCAGGCCACAGCAGAGAGCTGGATGGGAAGAGGAGCGGCCGGGACTGGAACTGGCGCCCATGTGGGATGCCGGCCCTGCAGGCAGCGGCTTTGCCCACTAGGCCATAGCGCTGGCCCCTCCCACCCTCTTTTAAGATTTTATTTATTTACTTAAAAGACAGAGCGACTGGGGACAGAGAGAGAGAAAGGGACCTTCGTCCTCCTGTCCTCTCCCCAAATGGCTGCAGCAGCCAGGGCGGGGCCAGGCGGGAGCGGGGAGCCAGAAGTCCATGCCAGCACCCCCAGCGCGTGGGCCGTCCCCGGCTGCCTCCTCAGGCGCGCTGACAGGAAGCCAGATAGGAGCCGCGCAGCCGGAGCTGAGCTGGGCCAGGCGTGGGTGCCGGTGCTGCCGACAGCGGCTTAGCCGGCCTCCCGCTCCCTCTCCTGCTTACAGGAAGCACAGAGGCTTTTTGTGAGGGAGGTTTTCGTATCACAGCCAAACGGCAAGAAGGGCCAGGGACTGCCTGCAGCCTCCTCGGCGACTCCACAGCCCTGCCCAGCGTCGGCGGCTGCGCTGCCCCTCGGGGCTCCCGGCAGGGCCTGCCCAGGGGTGGGGGCAGCGTGGATCCCCACCACGGGGCCCCACGAGTTGTCACTGCCCTCCCGTTTGTCCCCCCCAGCCCCTGGTGACGTCCGGTCCAGGATGCCCACCTGGTGCTCCACTCCCCAGCGGCTGCCTGTTTGCCACGTGCCCACGCGCGGGCGTACGACTTCCTGGCACTGCCACTGCCGGGCCCTGCAGACCGTGCTGGCCAGGTCCTCGATGCCCTCCGCCTGCCTCCTGCAAGGGGCTCATGGTGTTGGTCGGGTCTCTGGCTGCACCCACCCAACTTCTCTTCTCTCGGCGTCTTAGAACGTCTCCCAGCAGCCTCTGCTGTTTCTCCTCCAGGCGTCGTGTGGTCGGCAGCCCTCCCAGGGGCGCCTGTGCAGGGTGTGAGGCAGGGGCCGGCCGGGTGAGCGTCCGCCCACTGCACACAGGTCCTGGCTGTGGCTTCACAGGTCGGGGGCCAGCACCGCCTCCTGTCTCACTGCAGTGTCCCGTGGCCTCGCCTCTGCCACAGGCCCCTTGCTACTTTGAACTTTGCCCTGTCTGCAGGGACCGCGGGTCAGGTGGGCTCCCTGGCCCCACGTCAGAGCAGCGCAGGGTGGCCGTGCTGTGAGGGGTGTGAGGGAGCAGGGTAAGGGGGAGAGGCAGATCGGGGCCTCCGTGCCGGCTGGCGGCTCCCAGGGACCCGGATGGTGGGGAGAGGGGCGTGTTCACGGGCCAGCTGCTCCGGGAGCTGTGTGGACGGCTCTGCCTCCGGGTCTGCTGGTGAGGTGAGGGCGGGCTGGGCCTGTCCTGTGGAGCCTGGGTCACGCGGACTCCGCCTCCCTGGGCGGCAGTTTGGACATCTGCCTCCGCGCCTGGGTGTCACTCTGGGGCGCCTGAGGAGGCTGAGCAAAGAGCCTGGCCCTGCTCCCCTCACCCCTCACCCCTCACCCTGCTCCCCTCACCCCTCACCCTGCTCCCGCACACCCCAGGGGCTGGAGGATGAGGGGTAAGGCCCAGTGCGTGTCAGGACAAGCAGCCTGGTGCCGGGCACGCTGGTGGCAATCACCCGTGTGGCCGCGGTGCTGGGGTCGCCATGCTGGCTGCGTGGCCATCTTGCTGGGGTCACCGTGCTGGTTTCTGGGGCCTGTCTGGCCCACCCTGGCCACTTGTAGGGGAAGCCCACATACCCAGGAGTGTGGTCAGTTGGGCTCCGCCGCCTGCAGTGGGAGGGCTCACTGCCTTCCCGCCCACCTGCATCCTTGCCCAGCAGGTGGGTGAGGGGTGGGGTCGGGGGCCCTGGAGAGTCCCTGCATCCTCCAGCAGTGGTGCCCGCCCCTCTGCCTGTGGTGGCCCAGGGTCAAAGGTTGACTCCTGCAGGCCTGTGCTCCCTGGGGACCCTGAGGTGAGAGGGACAGGAACAGCCAAAGGCACCAGGCCTCAGGCCACTGCTCCTGTCTGCTGGGCGGGGCCTGGCTCCCCAGGGCTCCTGGGTGCGGGGCTGCAGGGCAGGCGGTCCCTGTCGGGGACAGGATCCCAGCGCCGCCCGGAGGCTGCCTGTGCCCCCGCCCACGCCCGCCGCGGACCTTTGATCTGGCGCCCAGGCGGCTGATTGACGAGCAGCGTGGCTGCCGCCGCCCGTGCCTCCCGCCTCCGTCACGAGGGCCGGCCACATACGTCTGCTTTGTGTCCCTTTTCAGTCCAGGGGGAGGGGGAGGGGAGGGAGCAGAACTTTGCTGGGGACTTCAAAGGACCCTTCAGTAATCAGAAAGTTTCCAAGTTTCCCATTAATGCTCTGCCGTGTGTGGTTTTTGGATTTAAATAAAGAGCCAGGATGAAATACAGGAGGTCGCGCGGCCGGCGGCGCACAGCCCGCGTGGTGCCTGCCTTTGAAGTCGGGCATTAATTATTAGAAGGTAGCTTTACTGCCATCAGAACCGGGCGCGGGAGAGGCCGGGGCTGCCCGGCGCCCCCTGCCCTGGCCTTTGAAGTGCCTGCGCCGCCCCCCACGCCCGCGGCCTCCCAGCGGCTGGCACGAGGGCCGTCCCTGATCAAAGGCCCTCGGCCTGCCCACCCCGCCCCCTCACCCACGCCCCTGCCCACGGGCAGCCGGCCGGCACGCTCTGCTCCGCGGGTTAGCTCATGGGAGACTGGAGGGGGCCGGCTGGGCCCGGGGCCTGGGTGTGAGGCGGGTGCAGCCCGAGCTTGGTGAGGCTCCCTGCCTGCCCTGCTGCCTCGGGCGGCCGTGTCCTGCGGGCCTGGAGCCTCGCCTCGCCTGCCTGGCTCCTGCCTCTGCTGGCCCAGCGGTGTGGACACCCGGGTGTAAGGGCCAGGCCTCAGGCGGGAGCAGCGGTGTGGACACCCGGGTGTAAGGGCCAGGCCTCAGGAGGGAGCAGCGGTGTGGACACCCGGGTGTAAGGGCCAGGCCTCAGGAGGGAGCAGCGGTGTGGACACCCGGGTGTAAGGGCCAGGCCTCAGGAGGGAGCAGCGGTGTGGACACCCGGGTGTAAGGGCCAGGCCTCAGGAGGGAGCAGCGGTGTGGACACCGCGGGTGTAAGGGCCAGGCCTCAGGAGGGAGCAGCGGTGTGGACACCCGGGTGTAAGGGCCAGGCCTCAGGAGGGAGCAGCGGTGTGGACACCCGGGTGTAAGGGCCAGGCCTCAGGAGGGAGCAGCGGTGTGGACACCGCGGGTGTAAGGGCCAGGCCTCAGGAGGGAGCAGCGGTGTGGACACCCGGGTGTAAGGGCCAGGCCTCAGGCGGGAGCAGCGGTGTGGACACCCGGGTGTAAGGGCCAGGCCTCAGGCGGGAGCAGCGGTGTGGACACCCGGGTGTAAGGGCCAGGCCTCAGGAGGGAGCAGCAGTGTGGACACCCGGGTGTAAGGGCCAGGCCTCAGGAGGGAGCAGCGGTGTGGACACCCGGGTGTAAGGGCCAGGCCTCAGGCGGGAGCAGCAGTGTGGACACCCGGGTGTAAGGGCCAGGCCTCAGGAGGGAGCAGCGGTGTGGACACCCGGGTGTAAGGGCCAGGCCTCAGGAGGGAGCAGCGCTGGGTTTGAAGCCTGGGGACCCCCAGCAGGTGCTCATGCCTCAGCGAGTGTCCTGGGGGCACGGGCGCCGTGGTGGGTGCTGTGGCTCCGGCCCTCACTCCCTTTGTCCGCCAGCTGGGGTGTGGGAGGCGTGAGTAACGCGTGTCTACGGGAACCCCGGCATGGGCCGCCCTTCCTCACCGCACCCCTGCCCGCCGGGCCTGGGCCGGGCTCTGCTCCTGGACGCAGTCAGGCACCAGCAATCCCAGAAGCTGCACGGGCCTGAGGGTGGCTGCAGGTCCTGGATGGCTGTGTCCTCTTCCTCCCCCGCCCCGCGGTGAGCTGTGGTTTGTGGGGAGGTTGTAGGCCCAGGGGTCAGCGCCTACGCTGTCTGGCATGGGCTCTGCGTAGACCCCTCGAGTCCAGGGGGCGCCTGGCCTGGGTGAGGTGGGGGCTGCGGTGGGGGTCTGCAGGGCCTTGGCCTGCCCAGGCACGGGTGTGGGAGCCACGGCGTCCTGGGCATCCCCGGCCCAGGCCTCCCTGAGTAACTGGGTCAGAGGCCAGCCGGGCTGGGGGCGGGGATGGCGGAGCTGGCAGAGCCCAGCCTGAGGTCACCCCGCGGAGGTTCTGCGTTGTCTCTGCGTGCGTCACCGCCTCTTGGAAAATCACCGTGGAGCAGAGCAGACCTGGGGCTGCCGACTCGCGGTGTGAGCAGGCTGCTGGGTGGCGGGCTGGACGCCGGCCCTTCCCAGGGCCTCCCGAGCCCTCCCCTCGCCTGGGCTCCCACTCTGGGCCGGCTGGGGTCGGGGGTCGCTGAGTTTGCTGGCCCCTGGAAGGCAGCCTTCTGCCTGCCCAGTATCTGCAGGCCTTCCCCTCTGCCCAACCTGGACTGGGGCTGTGGCCCTGGAGTCCACCCGGCCTGGTGTGCAGGAGACAGGGCAGGGTCCGAGAGCAAGTCCCTCTTCCCCCTGGACCCCGCGTGCCTCGGTTTCCTGGTCTGTCCAGCAGTCCTGACACCCCTGCCCGGGCCTCGGCTCCAGCCTCACTTTCTTGGCCGTCCCTTGCGGACTCCTTGGAGGCCTGACCGATGAGGACCCGCGGTCGGGGAGGAGTCAGGGCCCCGTGCTGGGGCAGGCTGTCCACGCCGGGCAGAGCAGAACATGGGAACAGCCTGGGCTGCTCCCGGCAGAACCCCGGCCCTCGCCGTCCTGCCGTGGCCCTGGGGTGGGGGTCTCACGAGGAGACCTGGGGTCCCCGGCTTCTGGAAGGCGCCGTCCTGGCTCGCGGTCACGCTGGGTTGGACCAGCGCTGGCCCAGAGCTCCAGGGGACATCTGCCAGCCATGCTCATCTCAGGCTGGAGCCTTGTCCAGCCGAGAGTGCTGGAGGGCACAGCAGGGCAGCCCCAGTCACTGTCCCCCAGATCTGGCGCGTCCGGCGCACACTGGTGTGAGGCAGACAGGCAGGACTGCGGCACGGGCAATGCGTGGCCCCAGCGAGACAAAACAGGATCGGGGGACAGTGTGGGTGGTGGCCTGGGCCAGTGCCACGGCCTCCCGCAGCAGGCCCCACGTGAGATGCTGGCGAGCTGTCGGCGGGGACGCGGTGAGGCCGTCCCAGCACGGGCCCCAGGCGCCTCCCAGGCAGTGCGTGTTGGCGTGCGTGACCGGGACGGTGAGTGCTGCAGGCACGCTGGGAGGTTCCCTGCTGTAGGCGCCCCCTTTTCTGTGGAGTCAAAATCTCCCAAACTGGGGGGGGAGAGAAGCCGGGGGCTGGGGGGTGCCAGGTTCCTCTGCTCCCACACCCCGGCCCCTGGCCACCTCTCCCTCCCGCGTAGCTGCGGCGGCCCTCCCTGGGTTGCTGCGTGTGCCCGTGACTTCCCAGTGATGTCTCCTCCCCAGGCCTCTGTTCTCCCTCCAAAAACGCCCCCATAAATCCACCCAGGAAGGGAGCCACACGGAGCGCCTGTCGGTGCCGACAGAACAGCAAATGAGGGCCAGACAGCCGGGCAGGGCGTCCCAAGTAAACAGGGCTCAGCACGGCTCGGGGACGCCCTGCCCGGCCTCCTGGGCCGGCCCTGTGCCCTGGGAGTGCCCGCAGCTGCCACAGGCCAGGTCCCCACTGTCCCCTGGGCCTCAGTGCCCGCCTGCCCAGCCCAGCCCTGGCTCCTCCTCTCGCATTCGGTGCAAAGTGGCCACACAGCGCCTCTTCCCGGGGAGGCCCCTTGGCTGGCGTTCACCCGGCGCAGGCTCTGGGCACTGAGTCCTTGGCTCCCGCAGGGCTCGCTGCCCAGGTGGGGGCACCCAGGGAAGGCCGTGCAGGCTGTGCTGGCCCTCACCGGGCACGGGGCTTCCCCAGTAGACCAGACGCTGGCCGGGGGAGGGGGCAGGGCTAGGGTGAGTTCAAGACGAGAAACCCAGCATTCCCTGGGCTGCTGTTCCCAGCACCCTGTGCAGGCTGACATGCCAGCGGCCGACCTCACTGGTGGCTCCTGGAAGTACCTGGGAGAGACCAGAGTGGCCACAGGACCCTCGGGACAGCCTGTGTGGTGGTCAGGCTTGGCCCCCGACTGCACAACAGTGGGGACAAAAGGTCAGCCTTGGGCCGGTCGTCCAGGGAGGCTCTGGGGCAGGAGAGCCTGCCCTGTGGCCAGGACCTTGCACCTGAGCACCTGGCCTGGACACTCGCAGACACATGCACGGCCTGCCCCGGCCTCCCCCGGACAGAGACACTATGGCTGTGGGGGGAGGCCTGGCGCCTGCCATCTCATAAAAGCTTTGGTGGCTGCGAGAGGGGGATGGGCTTTGAAGGGGCAGAGGGCCCAGTCAGCCACCTGTAGCCCTGCTGCCCTGGGACAAGGTGTGGCGCAGCCATGTGCTGGGCACGCTGCAGGGACCTGTCCAAGCCAGGTGTCAGGCATGGCCGGGGGCAGGGGCCTGGGCCTGGGCTGAGCCCTGGCCCGGCTGTGTGGAAGGCTCGGGGCCGGGGGCTGCTCCTGCAGACCATCCCAGGGGCCCCTCCCCCGGTGCCGCTCCGCTCGCCTTGTGAGCCGCAGCAGCCCAGCGCCGCCTCGGTCAGGCCTGGCTCCAAGGGTGGCCTCAGCCCCGAGGTGTCCAGCCCCCGGGCACCGCAGGCGGGGCGGGCGCTGCCTTGTAATTTCCCTCGCTGTTGATGCCAATTAGGAGTGACACGTCTCTTCCCACGTCCCCAGGGTGGGCAGCGGGAGGGGCCGGCTGCCTCCCTGGGGAGAGAGGGTGGAGTCAGCTGGGGCAGCGGCCGGGGGGCATCGGGGGCAGCGGGACTGGGGCTCTGACCAACACTCTAATTTGGGGCTCTGCTGCCCCTCCCCTCTGGGGAGCCCCTGACGTGGCTTGGACCAGGGCCCCTGCTGCCGGGGACGGGATCGCTGCCCCCTGCCCGTCCCCAGTCCCTGGCAGAAGGGGCTCACTTGTCACAGCTGCCGAGTTGGCAGGGGTGGGGGGAGGGGCCCCCTGGTCCCAGCCCAGGCCCTTGTGCCCCCAGCCCGTGGACCGGGATGCTGTGGTGTGCCACCCGGACCTGGAGGACCTGCTGCAGGCCTGGCCGGCCGAGCTGCCCGACGAGTTCTTCGAGGTGACAGTGGACGATGTCCGGAGACGCCTGGCCCAGCTCAAGAGCGAGCGGTGGGTGCCCAGCCCCATCGTCTCCCTCCGTGGTGGGCCGGCTCTGGGTGCCCAGCCCCATCGTCTCCCTCCGTGGTGGGCCGGCTCTGGGTGCCCAGGTCCTCGGTGCCCTCCGTGGTGGGCCGGCTCTGGGTGCCCAGCCCCATCGTCTCCCTCCGTGGTGGACCGGCTCTGGGTGCCCAGCCCCATCGTCTCCCTCCGTGGTGGACCGGCTCTGGGTGCCCAGGCCCTCAGTGCCCTCAGCAGCCCCTGGGCTGGGGGTGCCCGGATGGAGGCCTTCACCTGTCACCCCTCCCCACCACAGGCAGCGCCTGGAAGAAGCCCCGCTGGTGACCAAGGCCTTCAGGGAGGCCCGGATGAAGGAGAAGCTGGAGCGTTACCCCAAGGTAGCGGGGGGCTGCGCGTCCGTTCACAGCCGGCCCCCTCCTAGAGCCTTTTTTTTTTTTTTTTAAAGATTTTATTTATTTAAAAGTCAGAATTACACAGAAGGGGGGGGGCTTCCATCCGCTGGTTCACTCCCCAGCTAGCTGCAAGGGCCAGAGCTGCACCGATCTGAAGCCAGGAGCTTCTTCGGGTCTTCCACATGGACGCAGGGACCCAGGACTTGGGCCATCTTCTGCTATCCCAGGCTACAGCAGAGAGCTGGATTGGAAGTGGAGCAGCTGGGACTTGAACCGGCGCCCACAGGGGATGCCGGCAGTGCAGGTGGCAGCTTTACCTGCTACCCCACAGCACCGACCCCCTGTATAACCTTTAAAAGTGTCCTCTTTACTCCTGAGAAGCAGAGATGGGGCCGGAGCGAGGGAGAGGGACTCATCCCGCACCCTGGTACATGCCCTGGAAGCCACCATGTCTGGCGCTGGGCTGTGCCGGAGCCTGGGCCGCGACCTCCATCCTTGTGTCCCGAGAGGGGGTGGGGACCCCGCTACTTGAGCTGCCCCCTGCAGCCTTCCTGGGTGTGCAGCAGCAGGAAGCTGGGTCAGAAGCCACTGTGAGGTGTGGCGCGGGGTCCAAGTGCTGCCTTAACCCACCAGGGCCACGCCCACCCCACAACAAGAACTTCATGTTTTTAACAGGTTTATCAGGGCCGGTGCTGTGGCGCAGTGTGTTAGGCCAGGGCCTGCAGGGCCAGCATCCCTTATGGGCACCAGTTTGAGTCCCAGCTGCTCCACTTCCAACCCAGCTCCCTGCTAATGGCCTGGGAAAGCAGTGGGAGACAGCCCACGTGTTCAGGGCCCTGCACCCATGAGGGAGACCTGGAGGAAGCTCCTGGCTTCAGCCTGGCCTAGTGCTGGCCCTTGCAGCCATGTGGGGAGTGAACCCAGCAGATGGAAGACCTCTCTCTCTCTCAAACAAGTGAATAAATCTTTAAAAATGACTGACTTATGTTTGTAAGGGCAGAGTGACAGATCTTCTGTCTGCTGGTTCACTCCCAAATCCCACAACAGCCAGGCTGGAGCCAGGAGCCAGGGACTCCACTCGGATCTCCCGTGTGGGTGCAGGGTCCAGGCACTTGGCCCTCCCCTCCTTCAGGCCACAGCAGGGAGCTGGGTGGAAGTGGCCTCCGACGTGCGGCCTTGTGGTGCCCTGGGCCTCAGGGCTGTGCCTGCGACAGGTGGACAAGGGCGGGGGCCTCGGCGTCCTCAGCCTCCAACCGGGGCTCTCGGCTGCCACTGTGGCAAGGAGTGGTGGGGACAGCCAGGGGCGGGCAGCCTCCCCGTGCTGCCCTGCTGACCACTCCGCTGTCTGGCCCAGGTGGCTGTGAGGGTCCTGTTCCCTGACCGCTACGTCCTGCAGGGCTTCTTCCGCCCCAGCGAGACAGGTGAGCGCCCTGAGAGGCCGTGGCCGGGCTGGGGCCCGGGGAGCCACAGCTGGTCGGGGAGGCAGCGCTGTCGCCTGGCCCGCAGCAGAGCTGAGGGTGGCGGTGCCTGGCGGGGGTCCGGGTGGGCCGGAGGGGGCTGAGTGCACCCCCAGGCTCAGCTCCAGCCCCCCTGTGCAGTGGGGGACCTGCGGGACTTCGTGAGGCACCACCTGGGGAACCCCGAGCTGCCGTTCTACCTGTGTGAGTTGCCCTACCTGCCGCAGGGAATGCTGGGAGGGCGGGAGAGATGCCTCTGGAGCCCCCCTGCCCAGTCCAGGCTTGGTGGGGAGGGGCCCGCAGGTGCTTCCCTAGCCCGCCCCCTCTTGGGGTCCGGAGCAGTGGGGGTGGGGCAGGGCTGGGACCCCTGAGCCCCGGGCAGGGGGTCCACTCACCTCCTAATGGAGACGTCACCTTCTCCCCGCAGTCATCACACCTCCCAAAACCGTGCTGGACGACCACACGCTGACGCTCTTCCAGGTACCGACCCCCGGGTGCCGGGTGGGGCCAGGGAGGGGCGTGGGCAGCCGCCTGGCTGGCAGTAAAGCCTGTTGGAGCCAGGGATTCTGTTTCAGACGGTGCTTCCAGCCCCCTCCGCGTCCTGCCTGGCCCTGGAGGGGCTGAGCTGGGGCCGGGGCAGCGGGGGGGGGGGGGGCAGCTCCCTGCCCAGACCCTGAGGGAGGGGCCTGAGGGGCGGGCAGGGCTGGTGGGGAAGCTGGGTGCCTTCAGCTCAGGGTGCCTGACAAGCCCCAGGGGCACATGGGGCCAGGCTAGGGGCTGTGCCGTGGGTGGGCCCCCTTGCCAGCTTCTGCCTGCCCCACCCTTGGGCCCCTGCTCCGGGGACCCCCCCCCCCCACAGACGGGGCAGTTGGGGCCCCAGCAGGAAGGGCTGGGAGCTCGGCAGGGTTATGGGAAGGAGGGGCCCGGCGGTGGGAGCGCAGGCCCAGGACCCCCTCCCTGGCTGCCTGGCCTGGACATAAAACAGCCAACCTGGAAGATGCCTTGGGACGGGCCCTCCCCCCCATCAGGAGGCCTCACAGCCCGGGGTGCCACCGCCGGTAGCAGCCGTCTCCGTTCATCAGCCAGGGCTCAGCCCCAAGCCCCAGGGCCCCGCGCCGGCTCACGGAGCTGGCAGGGCCAAGGGAAGGAAGCTGCCTCCCTCCACAGGGCGGGCGCCTGCTTCCACGTCTGGCGGGGCTGTGTGTGGCTGCCGCCGGCTGACCCGGGCCCAGAGAGTGACCACAGGGGACACGGTACAGAGGCCCGGCCCCTCAGCGAACCCCCTAGTGGATCCGTCCATCAGTGCACGGGCAGGGGCCCGGGAGGCCTCAGCCGGGCAGCAGCCCCCGCTCGCCGGGAGTCGCCTTGGTGTTTTGCGGTGTCTGCAGGACAGCTCCCAGCACCTCTGTCCTGCTGACCCTGCCCTCGGGTGCTCGGGTGTTCCCAGGGCCAGGGGTGCCTTGGAGGACTTGGCCACATCTCCCCATCCTGCTCTGCGCCCGCTGCTGTGGGGGGGCGGGCAGAGGGGCCGGCTGGGCGCCAGCTGGAGCAGCCGCTGCTTCCTGGTGTCACGGCTCTGGCCGCTCCTTCACTGGGGCACTGAGGGGATGCCCTGCTGGGTGCCAGCCCCCACAAGGGAGCAGGTGTGGCCCAGCTCCAGGGGCCTCTCCCCTCCTGTGGGCCTTGGGGTGGAGGCCCTCATTGCTGGCTGCCCGGTCCTGGGCGAGGCTGACCCTGGCCGCCACAGTGTGCCTGCCCTCCACGGCTGTGCGGCTGTGAGGAGGTGGGCGGCTCCTGGGGGCCTGGGGAGGTGGAGACTCTGCCATAGCCTGTGTCCTCTCCTGGACTTCACCTGACCCGTCACCTCTGCCCAGCACCCAGCCCTCACACGCCCTCTGCCTGCTGCCCAGCTGGCCTGGGGCACCCCTGTGGTGGACGCCCCATCCAAGGGGCAGAGAGGGCGACCTTGCGCTGGGCAGCCTTGGAAGCCCTTCCTGGCGGCAGTGGGGCTGCACAGTGGCCGGGGAGGGAGCAGCCGGTGTCCAGGCAGCACGGCAGCTGTGTCCATGGGGAGTGGGAAGGTGACGTGGGGTGTGGGCGGGGCCTGGTCCTGATGCCGCCTCCCCTCTCCCGCCCCGCGCCTCCCTGGGTGGTGCCAGGTGAGGGCCCGCCTGCAGCTGTAAGGAAAACCCGGTGCTGCGCCTCCCTGGGTGGTGGGGTGCAGAGGGGGCTGGGCTTCCTGGGGCGCCCACGCATGGCGGCTGCCCCGGTATCTGACGGGAAGGCAGGAGCTGGGGTCCAGCCGCTGCCGCTGCCGCTCCAGGGCCCCGCCCAGCCCCCAGGCCTCCTGGAGAGGCTTTGATCCCAGGCGGCACAATTGGGTTTTCAAAGCAGCCCCGCCCTCGCCGGTCCCTCTGGCTGGAGCCGGGGTTTGGCTTCCTCTTTATTAATCATCTTTTCACGTCCCGAGCACCCCCTGCCCCGCTGCCAGGCCCTGGCGCTCCAGCCCCTCCAGGCCGGGGCCTGCCCTGTCCAGCTCCCTGTTCCTCTGTGCAGGGGCAGGAGAGCGACTCCCAGCTCACCCTGCCTCACCCTATGCCTGTGCCCCTTGGGTGACAGGGCCCATGGGAGGCCTGGGTCCTAGTGCCACAGCTGGGCGCTCAAGGCATTGCCACTCTGGTTTGGGGGCTCCCAGTGGGAGGAGCCCCAGCTACTGTGTCCGGCTTGAAGCAGATGCCCGTTGGAAACTGGGTGTGGGCTCTCCTTTCTTGGCTGGTGGGCTCTGAGGTGGCATCTCCACCTGGTCCTGCCCCTGGCACACGGGCCTCCTGGTGTGCAGCTGGAGGGACAGAGGGACGCGGGCCAGTGCGCCCCCTTTGGGCAGGCTGCCCTCCAGTCCCGCGTGCTGGTCCTCTGCTGCACCCAGATCTCTGCCCCAACCCGAGGGTGCCCGCCTCGTGCCGTGGGGCTGGGGCTGGTGGGGGCTGCCCCCGTGGAAGCAGGTGCACTGCCCAGCCCTCTGAGCCCCTCTCCCCACAGGCAAACCTCTTCCCTGCTGCCCTTGTGCACTTGGGAGCCCAGGAGCCAGCAGGTGAGCCGGGCCTCCCCCTGCAGGCCACACAGCCCTCCCTGGGCCACGCCTGCTTAGCTGGGGGGCGGAGCGGGAGGTGTGGGGGCGCCTGGGGGCGGGCCTCCCTCCTCTGAGCAGGACGGTCTCTCTGGGCAGGCCTCTACCTGGCGCCCAGGCTGCTAGAACACACGGTGCCTCCGTCTGCGGCTGACATGCTGGTGGCCAGGTGCGTGCAGGTGGGGTGGGGACCCTTGAGGCCAGCACCCACCATCCTGACCTCCGCCTCTCACCCCCAGGTGCATGTCCAGGGCCGCCGGGTCCCCACCCCCGTTGCCAGCCCCTGAGCTCCCCCCTGCTCCCGAGGAGGGGGCGCCAGGCCCCCCAGAGCCCGCCCCCGGGACAGCCCAGCCTGTGAGGAGGAGCCTGGGCAAGGTGCCCACGTGGCTGAAGCTACCAGGTGCCTGGGGCGGGCGGCGGGCGGACGGCTGGGCAGCGGGAGCCTGAGGCCCGCGTCATCCTGGTGTTTGCCTTGCAGCGGGTAAGAGGTGAGAGCGGCCAGCCCGGAGGTGCCCTCCCCGTCGACCACAGGACCCCACCCCACCCTGCGGGAATAAAGACGCTTCTCTCAGAACCACCTTGTCTTCTGTCCCCAAGAGGGGCGGCCGTGGGGGCCCTGTGCGTCCTGGACCGGTCCTCACTTGCTTCTGGGGCACGGGTGTGCTCCGTGCACCCTAGGGCCTGCCGGTCCCCAGCTGACCTCGTGAATTACCCTGCCGCCTCCGTGGAGAACAAGGCGGGCGGCCAAGTGGGGCCGGGCACGGCTCGGGGATGAGGCAGCGCGTGGCCGGGCCCGTCCCGTCCCGGGTGGCCTCTGTGGCTCCCGCATTTGCGCCCCTGCCAGCCGGGCATCCCTGCAGGTCCAACAGCCACCTTCCCAGCGCTTGAGCCCACTGTCCACGCTCGCCCAGGCCTGTCCAGAGTGCTCTGGGGCGGGTACAGTGAGCCCCCAGGCCAATGGTGCCCTAAGTGCGGCCCACCCAGAACTGCCCCAGGGCCTCGGGGCGGCCAGCTGGCATGTCTGCACACCCTGGGAGCCAGCCCTGGGGGTCTGCACGCCCTGGGAGCCAGCCCCGGAGGTCTGCACGCCCCTGAAAGACAGCCCTGGGGGTCTGCACGCCCCTGGGAGCCAGCCCCGGGGGTCTGCACGCACCTGCTATGGGAGCTTCCGTCCCAGGAGGGTGGGGGTCCCAGCAGGGTGGGGGTCGGAGCACTGGGCTCTGGGCACTGGCAGTGAGAAGGCCACACCAGGGACAGACCTGATTTATTGACGTTGCTTTGTGGGAACAGACGTGCAGCTCAGGGAGGGGGGTTGGCCTCTCCCCCAGCACCGGGCTCCTGTGCCGGGGCGGGGGTGCAGGGGGTGACCCGCCCCTTCTGAGGCTGGGGCGCGTGTGCTGGCTGGACTGCTGCAGGTCCCCGGACGCCAGGCTGTGCAGGGGCCTCCTGGGTTGGCCGTGGAAAGCGCAGGGGCCACTAGAAGTCCAGGAGCTGCGGGGAGCGGGGCGCTCAGAGCGCGGGCGGGCTGGCGGGGTGGGCCGCCCCCCCTCCGCGCCCCGCCCCCACGCACCAGCTGAGGCAGCACCTTCTCCAGCTGCTCCACGTCCACCTGGGCCACGTCCTCCGCCTGGGCCTGCCGGACCCCGCGGACGGCCGCCTCTGCCGCGACAGGGGGCTGCGGACTTGCACGGCGCCCGGCGCCCCCCCCCCCCCCCCCGGCAGTGCCGGCAGAGCCTGGCTGTCACTTCAGGGTCCTGGTGCTGTCACTCACCCACCACGAAAATCCGGAGCAGCTCCGCCGTGAGCTGCAGCGCATCGGCGCTGACTGCGGGGGAGGGGGCGGTTACGGGCCGCAGAGCCCCCCCCCCCCCCGCTTCCCGCGCCCCCGCCCGGCCCCACGGCCGCACCTTTGGTCCTGTGGTCCCGGAAGTGCAGGTGCAGCAGCTTACTCAGCAGCTCCTGAGGGGGGAGCGGGGTCGGCGCTCAGGGGGGGGGGGGGCACGGCAGCGACCCCAGCAGCGCAGGGGCCGCCGCACGGAGGAGGCGCGGGGCCTGGGCCACAGCGGGTGGTCGGGATGCGGGCGGAGGCCAGGCCGAGACCCCTGCAGCCCCGAGGTTGGGGCTACTCTGGGGAGGGGGCTGGGGACACCCGGCGAGGGTCGCGTGACGCCCATGCGGGGGCCCGGGTGCGCAGCAGGTGGACGGCTGGGGAAGCCCCGGAGGGAGGGCGCCCACAGCTCGGGGAGCGCAGCGGGGCCGAGCGCCCCATCCCGGCGGCGTGGCTCCGGAGAGCAGCGCGCGAACCCAGCGCCACCTGCTGGGCCCGCGTCCCGCGCGCCGGGCCAGCAGGCGGCTGGCAAAGCCGAAGGCGGGCGGCGACACTCGGGGTCCCTGCGCGCCCCGCCCCTCCCCGCGATGACCCCGACCGCGGCTCCGGCCAGGGCATTCCCGCAGCCGCCCGGCAGTGTGCCCGGCGCTTCCACAGGGCGAGGCCACCGGGCGCCCGCTCGCAGCCCGGCCCGGCCTGCACGCCCCTCCGTGTGGCCGAAGGCCCGCGGCCCTACTCGCCCTACGCCTGGCTGCAGGGCCCTGCCCGCGGTGGGCCGGGCTGGCGGCACGAGGGCTGCCTTAGGGCCCGCGCCCGCATCACCGGCCCTCACCTTCCGGAAGCCGGCGCCGGATCCCTCCATGGCCGTCGCTCCGCGAGTCCTCCGAAACCCCGCCCCCGCGCTCCGGGCCAATGAGTCGCAGCGCGCCCCAAAGGGCCCCGCCCCTGCGTCCCGGGCCAATCAGCCCGGAGCGCGCCCTCCGGAACCCCGCCCCCTCTCCGCCCCGACCAAAGAGTCGCAGCGCGCCCAGTGCGGCCCCGCCCCCCGCGTCCCCGGCCAATCAGCCCGGAGCGCGCCCTCCTCCTTCGCGGGCCGCGGCGCGCCCAGCCCTGTGGCTCTCGCTGCCCCGCGGCGAGCGCCTGCGCAAGGCCTCCTGGGATCTGTAGTTTTCGCTCGCTCTTTCCCGGCGCGCCCCGCTCTTCCTGGATACCGAGGCGCGCGGAGCGCGGCGGCGGCGACGGCGAGCGGCGATCCCCGGCGCGAGGGCGGGGGCCTGGGTGCTGCGGAGCGCGGGAGTGGCCGGGCCGGTCGGGGCGGGGTTGCGGGCCACGTGCCCGCCCGCTTCTCCGGCCAGCGGTCCCCACGCCCCCGCGCGCGGCCCGGTCCTGCCGTCCTGCCCCCTGGACCGCCGCCCATGGGACCGGCCCGGCTTGCGCCCCACTCCGCCTGCCGAGACCGCGTCCCGCACACCGACGCCTGCCGTTGGGCCGCCGCCCGCGGGGGCCCCGGGGACAGCGGCGCGTCCCTCGGCCTGGGCGCGGCGCGCGGAGGGGCCCCGCGAGCCCGGCGCGCATGGAGGAGTTGCGGCGCGCCTACAGCCGCCTGTGCCAGCAGAGCGGGGCCGAGCCCCAGGAGGCCGTCCTGCAGCGGCTGCTGCAGCCCCCGCGGGGCCGGCTGGACCTGGCCACGCAGAGCCTGACGGTGGACAGCTGCAGGGCGCTGGGCAAGCTGCTGCGCGCCGAGGCGCTGCTGACGGAGCTGGTGCTGAGCGACTGCATGCTGAGCGAGGAGGGTGTGTGGGGCCGCCCGGAGCCCCCTGCCGCCGTCGGCGCCGTCCCGACCCGGGCTGCGGGCGGGGGCAGCGGCTCCCTGAGGGCCCCCGGAGCTGGTGCCCGTCGGTGGCTCCGCGGGCTGCTTGGTGCCTGGCAGGGGCTGTGCGGGGTCGGAGGGCAGCGTCACAGCAGGTGGGCGCGGAGCGGGGTGGGGAAGCCTGGCTCCCCGGGCCGGGCGCAGAGTGACCGCCCCTGCCCTGCCCTGGCACAGGGGCCGCGCTGCTGCTGCGAGGGCTGTGCACCAACACCGCGGTCCGGCTGCTGGACTTGAAGGTGAGCAGGCGGCGCCGGCCCGCGGCTGCGCGTGCTCTCCACGTCCCGGCCGGCCCGGGCACCCACAGAAGGGTCGGGGACGCCCCCGCCTTGCCGGGGCCCCGTGGGGCGGCAGGAAGGACTCCCTGCCCTCTCCCATCCTAGGGCAATAACCTGCAGGCCCGCGGGGCCGAGGCTCTGGGACGGCTCCTGCGGCAGAACAAGTCCATTCAGAGGTAGGGTGGCCCGTGTGGCCCGCGGTCGCCCGGCGCAGCAGGGTCTGGAGGTGCTTACGGGGCTGCAGCCAATGGCGGGGCCCCCAAGCCCACATCAGTAAGCCCCGGACCCCGTGGGCCCGCCCTCGGCACAGCCTCACCCTGGAGTGGAACAGCCTGGGCGCCTGGGAGGACGCCTTCGCCGCCTTCTGCGGGGGCCTGGCCGCCAACGAGGCCCTCCGGCAGCTGGACCTCCGCAACAACCAGATCAGCCACCAGGGGGCAGAGCAGCTCGCCCTGGCCCTGAAGGGCAACACCACCCTCCAGCAGCTGGGTGAGTCCCGGCGGCCGGGGGCCCTCACCGCACACGGGGGCGGCCGCACTCGGCCGGTGCTGACCGCCGACTCCTTCCAGACCTGCGCTGGAACAACATCGGCCTCCTGGGTGGCCGGGCCCTGGTCAGCTGCTTCCCCAGCAACCGAAGCCTGCGGAGGCTGGACCTGGCTGGGAACAACGTCCCTGGTGACATCCTCAGAGCCGTGGGTAGGGCGTGTGTGGGGTGCTGGCACCCAGCCCTGTCGCCCACCCACCCCGGGCAGGGGCGGCTCAGGGCATGTGTGGGTGCTGGCACCCAGCCCTGTCACCCACCCACCCCAGGCAGGGGCGGCTCAGGGCGTGTGTGGGGTGCTGGCACCCAGCCCTGTCGCCCACCCACCCCGGGCAGGGGCGGCTCGGAGCCGCGACCCCTAAGCTTACGGCACCTGCCACGCACTGCCACCCCCAGCTTGCCTTTGCTGGGTTCCAGGGACCCATGCAGTGTGTAGGGGTCACTTGTGTCACGGCGGGGGGGTGGTGGCTGTGGCCACAGGGCCCAGAGCCCTCCTGCCGATGGCGGTGCTGGGCCTCAGGTGGTCCAGGCGGCAGCCAAGCGAGGGCCTGGCATTGTCGCCCCCGAGGGTGGCTTGTGTGTGAGCTGTGGGGGGGTGGGCAGAGCCTTGCTGCAGCCCCCACGCTGCCCTCCTGCTGCCCAGTCCCCGGGCCAGACGGCTGCTCCCACGGGAGCTCGGGCCCGAGTCCTGGACCCCAGCCGCCCGCCTCCCTGGGCTGCCCGGCCCTCCCAGGACACAGCGTTCGCCTCCACACGCACCCAGCTCCCGCGCAGCGGAGCAGCCCGCCCACCCCCTGCCGTGCCCTGGGGTGCCCGGGCTGACCCCGGTTGACTGCCCAGAGGCTCACAGGGCCCCTCCGACAGAACAAGGCGCGGGCCACAACCAGGACAGGCAGGCGACCCTGCAGGAGAACCAGGCCCGCACCCAGGTGCTCAGCCAGGAGGTCCGGCACCTGCGGGAGGAGAAGTCCAGGCAGGTGAGGCCGGCACTCAGACCCTGGGGCCACCGCTGGGCGGCGGCCTGCGGAGCCTGACGGGGCTCCGGCCGCTCTGCCCCCAGTTTCTGGACCTGATGGAGACGATTGACAAGCAGCGTGACGAGATGGCCCAGAGCAGCCGGTGCGTGGCCCGGGGTCGGGGCCTGGCTCTGGACAGTGTGGTCACAGCGTGGGCTCCCGGGGCACGGTGCAGGCCCAGCGCCCTGTGCACGGCAGCGTAGCTTGGCGCCCGTGTTGAGTGGCCGCTGCTGCCCGGCCGGGAAGGGGCCTGCCGGCCGGGCCTCCTGAGTCGACTGCCCGCAGGGTGTCGGCGGTGCGTGTGGGGCAGCTCCAGGAAGCCCTGAGCGAGAGGCACTCGATCATCAATGCCCTCAAGGCCAAGTGAGCAGAGGGGGCCGGGAGGGGTCCTGCGCCCTGGGGACCGGGCGGTCACCCGGGAGGCCGTCAGGGCCAGCCGAGTGCCGCGAGGGTTTGCTCAGGGCCTGGGGCCCCTCCCCTCGCAGGCTCCAGATGACCGAGGCCGCCCTGGCTCTGTCGGAGCACAAGGCCCAGGAGCTGGGGGAGCGCCTGGCCGCCTCGGAGCAGGGGCAGCTGAGCCAGGCACAGAGGCTGGAGAAGGAGCACAGGCTGGAGCGGCAGGTGGGCAGGGGGCGGGCGGGCGGGGGGCTGCGGCGACCGCCCACCGTGGTGACCGCCCGCCGTGGTGACCGCCCGGGCTGTGGCATCTTGGTGACCGCCCACCGTGGTGACCACCTGAGCTATGGTACCGAGGTGTCCGCCCACCGAGGTGACCACCCACCGTGGTGACCACCCAGGCTGTGGCACCGAGGTGACCGCCCACCGTGGTGACCGCCCGCCGCGGTGACCACCTGAGCTATGGCACCGTGGTGACCGCCCGGGCTGTGGCACCGAGGCGACCGCCCACCGAGGTGACCACCCGCCGTGGTGACCACCTGAGCTGTGGCACCGAGGTGACCGCCCGCCGTGGTGACCGCCCGCCACGGTGACCACCTGAGCTATGGCACCAAGGTGACTGCCCACCGAGGTGACCACCTGAGCTATGGTACTGAGGTGACCGCCCACCGTGGTGACCACCTGAGCTATGGCACCGAGGTGACCGCCCGCCGCGGTGACCACCTGAGCTATGGCACCGAGGTGACCGCCCAGGTTGTGGCACCGAGGTGACCGCCCGCCGCGGTGACCACCTGAGCTATGGCACCGAGGTGACCGCCCAGGTTGTGGCACCGAGGTGACCGCCCGCCGCGGTGACCACCTGAGCTATGGCACCGAGGTGACCGCCCGCCGTGGTGACCGCCCGGCCGCACGCCCCTCAGGAAGCCGCAGAGCGGGAGTCCAGGCTCCTCAGAGACCTGTCGGCCGCCAACGAGAAGAACCTGCTTCTGCGAGACCAGGTGGGGGGTGGGGCGGCCAGGGGCGGGCTGGGGGGGCGGGCGGGGCTGCAGCTCCCTCCCCCTGCCGCCCTCCCCACAGGTGGACGAGGCGGAGCGCAAGGTGGGCTCCCTGCAGGAGCAGCTGTTCCAGGCCAGGCAGCAGCTGACCACCACGGCGGCCGAGCTGAAGCTGCGGGCCATCCAGGCTGAGGGTGGGCACCGGCAGCCGGGGGGGGGGCTGGAGGCCCGGGCTGGGGGGGCAGCGGGGGCTCAGCACAGGCTTCCTCTGGCTTCCAGAGCGCCTGGACGCGGAGAGGAAGAGATCCAAGCAGAACCTGCAGGATGCAGAAAGCCTGCGTCTCAAGGAGGTGCCTGTGCCTGGCCCGGGGGGCCCTGGGGCACGGCCACTGCCCATGGTCTCCCGGGGGGCCCTGGGGCACGGCCACTGCCCATGGGTCTCCCGGGGGGGGCCCTGGGGCACGGCCACCACACGCGGTCCACCCGGGGGGGCCCTGGGGCACGGCCACTGCCCATGGTCTCCCAGGGGGGCCCTGGGGCACGGCCACCGCACACGGTCTCCCGGGGGGGCCCTGGGGCACGGCCACTGCCCATGGTCTCCCGGGGGGGCCCTGGGGCACGGCCACCACACGCGGTCTCCCCGGGACCCCAACCACCAGGCTTGCTGGGTTCTTCACCTGGACTCTCCTACCACATCGGCTGGGGGTCCCCACCAGGCTGCACCCCCCGGGCAGGGCACACCCCAAGGGTCCCAAGGGACGCCTGCCCTCCAGGACGGAGGTCCACGGGGGGATGCCGAGGGGCCCAGGCCTGCCAGCCCTGACCCCTGCCCTCACCGCGGGCAGGTGGAGCACATGACCCGCCACCTGGAAGACAGCGAGAGGGCCATGCAGGAGAGGGTGCAGAGGCTGGAGGCCACGCGGCTGGCGCTGGAGGAGGTGAGGGGCCGCCCGCCTCGCGTGGTGCCCGGGGAGAGCCTCTGGCCCTGTGTGGCATTCAGCCCCCTTGGCCCCGAGAACCCTGCCCAGGGAGGGTGCCAGGGCCTCCCCGGGCCCCTGGGAGGCTGGGGGAGGACGGAGACCACCAGGCTGTGCTGCAGGAGCTGAGCCGCGTGAAGGCTGCGGCGCTCGCCGAGCGAGGCCAGGCGGAGGAGGAGCTCATCAAGGCCAGGCAGCAGGCCCGCCTGGACGAGGTGAGCCCCCCCGGGACTGGCCCAGCGTCTTGGCTCAGCTGAGCTGGGGTGGGGAGGGCGGTGAGGGCGACGTCTGCCCCTGAACAGTGCCGCTGTCGGGGGTCTCAGCCCAGATCCAGCACCGACAGGCGGGGGTAGGGGCTGCGGGCTGAGCGGGACCCCAGTCCGCCCGCCTGCAGAGGGGGCAGCTGTCGGGGCGGGCTCCTGCCGGGCCCTCTCGCTCAGCCGTCCCGTCTGTGCCCGCAGCAGCAGCGCCTGGCCCACCTGGAGGAGAAGCTGCGGCTGCTCGGGCAGGCGCGGGACGAGGCCCAGGGCGCCTGCCTGCAGCAGCGGCAGACGGTGGCCGAGGCCCAGGCCAGGGCCGGGCAGCTGGGCCTGCAGGTGGAGGGGCTGCGGAGGCGCCTGGAGGAGCTGCAGCAGGTAGCGGGGGCTGCGCGGCCGGGCGCCCCGCCCTCCCCTGGGCGCCGCCTCACCGGCCGCCCCCGCAGGAGCTGAGCGACCAGGAGCAGGGGAAGGTGGCCGAGGTGGCCCGGGTGCGGGCGGAGCTGCAGGCGGAGCGCACGGCGCAGCAGGCCCTGAGGGAGAAGGTGGTGGCCCTGGAGCGCCAGCTGCGAGGTGCGCGCCGCGCGGGCCCCCGCCCCCCGCCCCCCGGCCCGCGCAGGTGCGCGCCGCTCACCGCGCTCCCCGCCCGCAGGGGTCGCGAGCGACCACCGGGAGGCGCTGCTGGACCGGGAGAGCGAGAACGCGTCGCTGCGGGAGAAGCTGCGGCTGCGGGAGGCGGAGATCGCGCGCATCCGGGACGAGGAGGCCCAGCGGGCCAGCTTCCTGCAGAACGCCGTGCTGGCCTACGTGCAGGGCGCCCCGAGCCCCCCGAAATGAGCGCGCGCTGCCCCCCGCAATGCAAACAACTTCCGCACTTTGTCCTACACCTTGGCCCCGCGTCTTCTTCGCCGCCCCGCGCGCGGGCCCCGGGGGGCGTGGCCGGGGCCCCGGGAGGGCCGGAGGGGCTCGCGCCCGCGGGGCGCTGGGGTCGGCCCGGCCGCGCCGCGCGGATCCGGGCCCCGCACGCTCCGCCCCGCCGCCCCCCGCCCGCCCGCCGGCCGCGCTCGGCTGTCTCCGCGCCCGCGCTCGGCGGCGCTCGGCTGTCTCCGGCGCTGCTCGGCGCTCGGGTCCGCGGCCGCTGCGGCGCCGGCATTTCTCCGCAGCTCGGCTCGCGGCCGCGCCCGCCGCCGCCCGGCCCGCGCCCATGCAGGCCATCAAGTGCGTGGTGGTCGGCGACGGGTGAGTGCGCGGCCCGGAGCCGGCCCGCAGCGCGGTGGGGGCGGCCCAGGGGGCGCGGCCCGGGCAGGGGCGGGGTGGCCAGCGGCTGGGGTCCTGCAAGGCGGCCCCGCTGCCCCCCGCGCAGGCCGCGTGCGCCCCGGAACCGGGCAGGGTGGGGCGGGTGGCGTGGGGCGGGGCGGGCTGCCAGCCCCGCGTCCTCCGGCCTGCAGCCCGGCCCACCTGATGCTGCGGGCCGACGCCCCGTCCTCCCGGTGGGTGGGGCCAGGCCTCACCTGGGCTGAGCCTCGGCCGGCCTCGCCCTCTCCGGCTCCCCGCCCTCCCCGGGCGCCGGGAACTCCAGGGTCGGGGGCTCGTGCCCCTGCCGCTGCACCCGAGGCCCGTCGGGCTGCCCTGGCCCCATGCATCCCTGGGACCCCGGGGAAGGGGGCTGCGTTCCGGGCAGGAGTAGAGGAGGAGCTGGGAGCCACGTGGGCGCCTCTGTCCACAGCGCCGTCGGAAAGACGTGCCTGCTGATCAGCTACACGACCAACGCGTTCCCGGGGGAATACATCCCCACCGTGTGAGTGCGCGGGCCGGGGCGGGGGTCCCACCCGAGCTGCAGCCCCGCAGGGCAGCTGACCTGCCCCCTCTGCCCCCTCTGCCCCGGCAGCTTCGACAACTACTCTGCCAACGTGATGGTGGACGGGAAGCCGGTGAACCTGGGGCTGTGGGACACGGCCGGGCAGGAGGACTATGACCGGCTGCGGCCGCTCTCCTACCCCCAGACCGTAGGTGGCCACGGGCCGGCCCTGGGAGCCCGGGGGTGGGGGGCCCTGGACACCCCCTGACCGCCCCTTCCTCCCAAGGACGTGTTTCTGATCTGCTTCTCCCTGGTGAGCCCGGCCTCCTTCGAGAACGTTCGTGCCAAGGTAGGGCAGCGCTGGGGGGAGGGGCTCGCCAGGGTCCTGCTGAAGGCTTCGGACTGCTCGTCCTTGCAGGGCTGAGGGGGTGTGTGCCCTGCCCAGGGTGGTGGACCTGGGTGGGTCTCGGCTTCCTGGCTTGGGCATCTTTGTGCCTGGCCACTTCCCCGCCAAACCCGTCAGCCTCTGGTCCCCCCCCCCCCACCGTGAAGCTGGAGGAGCCAAGTTTGGGCCTGGGGGCAGTGAGGAGGCCTCAGGAGCCACTGCCCACTCCTAGGCGGGGTGGGAGGGCAGCCCCCTCGGCACAGGGCCCCTCGCCCGCGGGGTCAGAGCCTGTGTCTCCCCAGTGGTACCCGGAGGTGCGGCACCACTGCCCCCACACGCCCATCCTCCTGGTGGGCACCAAGCTGGACCTCCGTGACGACAAGGACACCATCGAGCGGCTGCGGGACAAGAAGCTGGCGCCCATCACCTACCCCCAGGGCCTGGCCATGGCCAGGGAGATCGGTGAGGCCCGCGGCGGGTGGGGGCGGGGCCGGGCAGCGGGCGCCCAGTGGGCCCCAGCCCTCGTCAGCCCCGCGTCATCCCCAGGCTCCGTCAAGTACCTGGAGTGCTCGGCCCTGACCCAGAGGGGCCTGAAGACGGTGTTTGACGAGGCCATCCGCGCCGTGCTCTGCCCGCCCCCCGTGAAGAAGCCGGGGAAGAAGTGCACCGTGTTCTAGAGTGGCGGAAGAGACGCGTGGGGGGGCGGGGGGGCGGGGAAGCATGGGGACAAGGCTGGGGCCTCGGGGTCCTGTCCTCTCCGCCTCCTCTGGCCCCCGCGGGAGGCCGGGAGGGAGCAGGGTCTCCCTCAGGGCGGGCAGCCCCAGGCTGGGCTTCCCTGATGGGGGAGGGGGGTGGGTTCTGTCCATGGCGCCCGGGACGGGCGGCCCCTTGTTATTTTATACAATAAACATCCTCCACCGTCGGCTGCTGCCTCTCACTGCCTGCCTGGCCCCTGCCCCAGCCCCCAGCGGTGGAGCCCCGGGCTCGTAGCACCCAGACGGCGCCTCCAAGTGCGGGTCCCCAAAGGAGGCCCGGAGCCCCACTGCACACTGGCCGGGCGGCCCCAGAGCCAGAGTGCCCCCAGCCTGGGAGGGGTGCGGGCAGCTCCCGTGGTGCCAGGGGACCGGTGCGCGGGGCTGCGGCCTGGTCAGGCCTCATGGAGCCTTCTGGCTCAGCACGGGGGCCAGGGCGGGCAAGGGTGTGGTCAGGTGTGGGAACAGGCGTGGCTGAAGTCGGGGCCAGGGTCCGTTGTAGGCGTCACCCAGGTGGACGTGAGTAGCGGTGCTGCAGAGGGCCACTCCAAACACACACTTCCTGTCTGCACCCAAGACCACCGCCCGTGCCTCCGGGGCTGCCTGTGCCGCCGTGTGCACAGGGCACAGGTGCCCCGCCACGGGCGCCACCGCGGGGCCCCAACGTTAAACCGACAGCCTGCACCTGCACGCGACCGCGGCGGCACTATTTACACCACGGGAATCGGCAAATACGACCAGAGCCCGACTTGGTGCCGGCTGGGTAGAACCAGCCGTGGGAGAGTGCGGCTCACTCGGTGTAGACGGCACAAGAAGCCGAGGGGAGCGTCCGTGACCAAGATGGGCGCCCCAAGCTCTTCACTCTGAGCTGTCCCTGTGTCTCGGCGCCGCCCCAGGGTCTCGGCGCCGCCCCAGGGCCAAAGGCCACCCCGGCCCTACCCCCGCTCCTGTCAGGAGCCTGCCCGCAAACCTGGGAGTCGGCACACAGATTTATTGGGGCTGGGGGGGGGGGCTCCGCGGGGCCCGAGGCTCGGCGGCTCAGGTGGCCAGGAAGCCCCCGTCCACCGGCAGGGTGGAGCCTGTGGTCATGCCGCTTCGGTCGCTCAGCAGGAAGAGGATGGCGTCCACCACGTGCTCCACCTCTGCGGGCGGGCGAGGCGGGGGTCAGGGGTGTGGACTGGACGGCGGAGGCGGGCTCGCCTCCTGCCCTCCCACCCCCGCCCCCCGCAGGGACAGGGGCTGCTGGTGCACGCCCGGGCGAGGCCCCCACCCGACTCACCGGCAAACTTGCCGAGCGGGATGCGGTCCAGCAGAGGCTTGGCCTTGTGGGGGTTGCTCCAGTTGGCCTGGCCCATGGGAGTCATCACCACGGTGGGGTTCACCGCGTTCACTCGGATCTGCGCCAGACAGGCGTCAGCACAGCTGCCGGGCCCTGGGCGTGCGGGCCGGGTGGGAGGGCCCCGAGCTGGCTCACCTTGTGGGGCCCGAGCTCCAGGGCCATCACCTTGGTCAGCATGTCCAGGGCACCTTTGGTGGAGCCTGCAAGGAGGGTGTCATGGGGCCCGGCTGGCCGGGAATGGGGCAGGCGGAGGGGCCCGGGCACAGCAGGGCTCACTCACAGTACACACTGTGGTTGGTCAGTGCGCGATGGGAGGCCTGGCTGGACACATTCACGATGGCGCCGGGGGCGCCCCGGGCAATCATGCCCCTGGCCACGATCTGGAAGGGCGGGGGCGGGTGAGGCAGGACGGCCGCCGCCCACCCACCGGCTCTGCGCCCGCGCCCCGCGCCCTCCCCCACAGCTCACCTGGGACACCTGGATGACGGCGCGCAGGTTCACGTCGAAGGACCTGGAGGCAGAGGGACAGACCCTGGTCAGGGACTAGGGCTGCTGCCGCGGCCACGCTCCCCGCCCCCAGGCGCCGCCACTGGCTCACGTGTCACAGGCCTCCTTGGTGACCTCCAGGAAGGGCTGCAACAGCGCCACCCCCGCGTTGTTCACCAGCAGGTCCACGGGGCCCACGCCGCCCAGCGCCCGCTCCGTGGCCTCCCAGTCGCCCAGGTCCACGCACACGGGCTCTACCCCGGGGCACTGTGTGTAGTGGGGGAGGGGCTACGCTACTAGAGGGTCGGTACCCCAGGGGCTGGAGGGCAAGTCCTCCTGGGAGGGCGGCGGGACGAGGGGAGGGGCCCGGGTCGGTCCCAACCACCCCAGGCGGGGGGGGGGGGGGCGGGGGGGGCGGCCCCGCCTCTGGTCGGCTCGCTTCCGCCCTGCCCAGGCGCTCCCCGCCCCAGGCCTGCTAGGCTGCCGTTTCAGTCTCCTTCCAAGGCTGGAAGCCCCACGCAGGCCGCGCCCCCCAACCCGCAGAGCTAGGACTGGGCCCGGCCTACCTCGCGGACGAGGCTGTCCAGGTCTGCTCGGGTTCGGCTCACGGCCACCACCCGTGCACCCGCCGCGTGCAGGGCCTGGACGGTGCCGCGCCCGATGCCTGCGTGGAGCGCGGCTCAGTGCGGGCGCTCCCAGCCCCGCCGGCCCCCGACCTCCGACCCCCGGCCGCCCTCGCCTCCTCCCGCCCGCCGCCTTTGGCCCCGGCCACCTTTGCCCGCCCCGGTGACCAGCACGCGCCGGCCCGCCAGCCCCAGCTCCATGTTGGCGCCGTCTGGGCGCGGAGCGCCGGGGCCACGGGACTTGGAGCTCTGGGGCGGGACGCGGCGGGACCAATCGCAGGCTGGCCTTCCAGGAGGGGGCGGGGACATTCAAATAAGGCCTGCCCTGCGGCGGTGATTGGCCGACAGCTGGGGGCGCGGCCGGGCCGGGGCGGGCCCCCGCTGGCCCCGGCACCAGGCTTTCCAAACTGCCAAACTTTCCAAACCCACCGACATTAGCGGCCCCTCAATATTATTAGAAAAAGTAGTCGTGGCAGTCAATCCCCGAGGGAACACGCGAAGTGGCCCTCCCGCAGGCCTGGGAGCGCTCGCACCGGCTGGCCCAGGGGAGAGAAGACCCCAGCACCAGCTGGCTTCAGAGCCCACCAGCGCCTTTGGTCAGCAAAAGCCAGGACCACCCTTCAGGATCAGCTGCAGACGGACACGTGCCTGCGTGCCCACTGGGAGTCTACAGAGAAGCTGCTCTGTTGTGTAAACCACGCGGGAAAGTCTAGAGCCGCTGCCCTGAGGGCCTTCTGTGGCCGGGAGTGGACGCAGACGTGGACAGGCTGCAGGCGAGGGTGGCCGGCTGCAGCGGGAGGTGTGTCTCAGAAGTCCTCCAGGGGCCACCCCGCCTTCTGCTCCCAGCCTTGGACCCTGCCCCTGCCAGCCAGAGGCCCAGGGAGGGGCAGCCCTGACATGTCCATCCACACGTTAAACCCACCACCCCCGCCGCGCGGCTTGGCCTTGCCCACAACAGGAGGTCCACGTCTTCTCAATCATCCCATGATCCTTGCCAGCTGGCCCGGCCAGCGTCCGCCAGGACCTGCTCCTTGGCATCCCTGCTGGCCGCTCAGAGGCACCCCCACTCCCCACCGCCACGTGCAGCTGCCGCAGGACCCCAGCTCCTTATCCTCTGCCCCCTCAGCCAGGGCTGGAGCTGTGCTGGTCAGCCTACTGTCCACCTCTGGCCCCACAGCCTCTAGACACCACGGGCCACGCCAGGGCCTGGTCTCGGCAAGCACAGCTGGCCAGAGCTGGGCTGTGGCTCCCGGGCCAGGACTCAGGCCGTGCGGGGTGGGGGCAGCAGCTGTGGGCCCCGCACTCCTGGTTCCTCCCCTGCTGTCTCTGGCAGAAGTGGACTCCCCGCCCACACACAGGCCTCCCGGCCCACCTCGGGGCGCCCCTACCCTCCAGAGGGTGGCCCAGGGCCCGGGCATCCCCCCACAGGCGCAAGGAAGGGACGCAGCTGCCCTCTGCCCTCAGTCCTGCCCAGGACTGGCCCGGCGCTGCAGCAGGGTCAGCATCGCGCTGCAAGAGCCTCCGCCCCTCCGCCCTGTGGTCGCGAGCAGGGCGGAGGAATCGGCCGCCCCCCGGACCCTCTCCCCGTCCTCCTCTCCCCGTCCTCCCCCCGGACCCCTCTCCCCGTCCTCCCGAGCGTCGCACAGGACTCTGGAATGCTGGGTCCCGCAGAGCGGCCTCCATTTATTTAGGGAACCGGCCCCGCAGCGCGGCGGACGTCGCAGGAGAGACGGCGGGATCTCAGGATGAGCGCGACGCTGGACATCGTGGCCGTGGAAGGGGCGGTGAGAGCGGGCGTGGGGGGCGGTGCCAGGAGGCGGGGCCACGGCACGGAGGCGGGGCCAGCGCTGGGAGACGAGGCGTGGTCGGGGGCGGGGCTGGGAGGCGTGGGCGGGGCGGGGCCTGCAGGAAGTGGGCCGGGATAGGAGGAGTGGCGGGGCGGGGGCGGGAATTGGCGTGGAGGCGGGGCCAGCGCTGGGCGTTGGACCCGCTGTGGCGTGGGGGGCCTGGGCAGACGCGAAGCCAAGCCCCTCCGGTCGCTGGAGGCCAGACGCTCTAGGAGGCCAGGTAGCCGGCGTCCACGAGGATGCCCGAGCCGCTGGTGGAGGCGCTGCGGTCGCTGAGCAGGAAGAGGATGCTGTTGACCACATCCCCCACCTCTGCGGGGCAGCGAGCCGGTCAGGGCGGTGGCTCGGCCGCGCGGGGGCCGTCCGCCACTGCCCCTCCCTCCTGCCCCCTGGACCTGCGAACTTTCTCAGAGGGTGGCGCTCCTTCAGCTTCCGGGCGAAATCGGCGTCGGCGGAGACTTTCTGGCCCATGGCGGTCAGCACCACCGTGGGGTTCACAGAGTTCACGCGGATCTGGGGCGGGAACCGGGGTGGCGGCCTGCGTGGCTCCACAGGCCCTGGCCCCACAGCCCCTGGTGCCCCTCCCCCCAGGACTGAGTCTGTTTACTGAGTTCAGCCAACCTTTGACCCCACTGCCCAGAGCCAAGCTCCACCCTCATTTCACTCCCAGCCCCCACCTTGTGTGGCCCCAGCTCCATGGCCATGGCTTTGGTCAGCATGGTCATTGCGCCCTTGGTGGAGCCTGTTGGGGGAAGGCAGCACTGAGTCCCCTCCCCTTCGGGACGGAGCCCTCCTACCCCAGGGGTGCGGGACAGAGGAGGGGGAGGGGGAGGGGGAGGGGGGAGGACGCTGGCTGAGCGGCAGGACTTACTATAGGCTGCCAGGTTGGGAAAGGTGACGTGGGCCACCATGCTGGAGACGTTGACAATGGAGCCGGGCACTCCGCGGTCGATCATGCCCCTGGCTACGATCTAGAAGCCGAATGGGCGTCAGCTGACCCCCCCCCCCCGCCCATCGCCGCCGGGCGCCCCTCTGCGGGCTCACCTGGGACACCTGGAACACAGAGCGCAGGTTCACGTGGAAGGACCTAGCAAGAGAGGGCGGCGGCGTGTCTGCCTGCCCTTCTGGGCCCGTCCCGCCCGGCCTCCCCCGACCGCTGTCCCACCCCCACCTGTCAAAGGCCTCCTTGGTGACCTCCAAGAAGGGCTGCATCAGCGCCACGGCGGCATTGTTCACCAGCAGGTCCACGGGGCCCACGCCGCCCAGCGCCCGCTCCGTGGCCTCCCAGTCGCCCAGGTCCACGCACACGGGCTCTACCCCCGGGCACTGTGGGAGACATGGGGCAGTGGGCAGGGGAGGGGTGGGCGTCCCGGCAACTCAGGAGGTGTCCTGGAGGCTGTGAGGGGCGGGCCAGGGCCAGGCCAGAGCTGTGTGCCTCACCTCCTGGGAGAGATGGACCAGGTCAGCGTGGGTGCGACTCACGGCCACCACGCTGGCTCCCTGAGCGTGCAGCGCCTTCACAGTGTCCCGGCCGATCCCTGCAGGGGTGGACTCCGTGGGTGGGTGCCCTGGTCAGTGCTGGGGTCCAGGGAGCAGGTGGGAGCAAGGGCTGCAGCCCCTCCCGTCCCGGAGCCGAGGGGGTCCCAAGCCAGAGGCCTGGCTGACCAAGATCCTGCCAGAGAGGCCCCCGAAAGCAGCCGCCTTCCACCGAGCCCTCAGAAGAGGTCCGGCTGGACACTGCCTCTGCCCGCTGGGGGCCTGGGGGCCGTGCCGAGGGCGGGGCGAGCTCACCGCTCCCGGGAGGGTCTCCTGTGTCGACCAGTGAGGGCTGCTGGCCCGGGCCGAGGCCTGCAGCCATCTGGTGAGGAGCAGCTCGGCCAGGTCCTGGGCTCGGCGGGCGGGCGCAGGGGGCTCGGCTGCTGCTGGGCCGGGATGGCAGGCAGGGCCCGCACCCACTGCTCACACCCACCTTTCCCTGCTCCGGTCACCAGGGCCCGCAGGCCCTGGAAGTTCATCTGCATGGTGCTGGTCCCGTCTGGTCCGGCGCTGAGGCGGGCTGCGGTTATAAAGGTCTGGGCAGGTGGGCGGGGCTGGGCAGGTGGGCGTGGCTGGGTGTCCTCATTTCCTCCCCAGAAATTTCATCCCCAGGGGAAGCGCGGGGGGGGGGGCGCGAGGGGGGCAGGAGGGAGGGAGGGAGGGAGGCCCTCGCCCCAGCAGGGGCAGGGAGTGGAATTCCGGGGTTTGGTTCTTTCTCTTGACTGAACAGAGACACCTCCCACCTTGCACCCCCAAATCCAGGACCAGTGCCCTGCCCCCGCCTCCCACCCTGCACCCCCAGATCCAGGACCAGTGCCCTGCCCCCCTGCTTCCTGGCATCGGAGTCTCATGCCCGCCCGTGGAGAGGCCAGAGCACCCGTGCCCCATGGGAATGCATGTGGGTCCACATTGCCAGCTCTCTGGCAGTGCTCTGGTGCCCTGGTGGGGGGCTCCTGCTAAAGTAGGGGGTGGGACCCCCTCCTGAGCCGACTGGGACAGACGGCCTGAAGACCCCAGGGTGGTGGCTGGGGGGACCCCCTGCTTGCAGCTTCCCCGTGCACCTGACTGGGCCCCGGCAAAGTCTCCGGAGTCCTCCCTCACTGTTGCTGTGGATTCGTTCTGAGAGGATGAGCGGTGGGGGCAAGAGGCACGGAGTCACCACACAGACCCTGGGAGCCAGGTGAAAGCAGGCCAGTGGAGCAGCCCACAGACTCATTTATTTCAGTTGGTGCAGCAGCTTATATAGCCGAGGCAGCCAATCCAGTCAAGGGGTGGTCTACGCCCTAACCAATCACAGCCTGCTGCCAGGCAGGCTCCTTTGCCAGGTGGTTTCTGAAGCCGTTCCTGAGTAACTGACGCTCGCTTGCCAGTGGCCATCTTGGCACGGCTTTCTCATTCTACTGCACTCACCTGCCCTAGCCAGCCCGGGACTCTGCCCTCCCTGGACACTTTGAGGTGCCCTCAGGGGCAGGGGTCTTCTGCACCCGGCCTGCGTCCCCTGGAGCTCTCCTCCTGGGTGGACTTTGCAGGGAGGGGCATTTGGGAAACAGACGGGAGGATTTGACGCCCGCCAGCCCAGTTCCCCTTCCAGGGCTGATGAATCTGGACGGCTTCCCAGCCCTGGGAGACACGGGTCCTGGGAGGGACGCTTAGTCCAGGGACATCAGGGCCGGCCAGGGGAGTGCCCACTCCCGAAGCCGAGGAACCCAGGTGCACCCCACAGAGGGGAAGCTGAGGCCTGCTCTGGAGCCGGGCTGGCTCCCTCCCCAGGACTTGCCAGCTCCTGTCTGAGGTGGGGGACGGAGGGAGGGGCTGCAGAGGCAGGGAGCTTCAGGCCCCGCCCCAGGCACCTGGAGAAGAGGCCAGCAGCTCCCAGCTCCCACCTCTGTCCTTGTCCTGCCTGAGTCCTGGCGGCCAGGGCTGGGGAGAAGGTGGGGCTCACTGCCCTCCCTGCGAGCCTGACTTAGGGTCCGTCCAGCACACCCCACCTGTCTGAGGGGCAGGGGAAGGAAGCAGCAGCTCAGAAACAACCCCGCCTCCCACCCTGCACCCCCAGATCCAGGACCAGTGCCCTGCCCCCGCCTCCCACCCTGCACCCCCAGATCCAGGACCAGTGCCCTGCCCCCGCCCTCCCACCCTGCACCCTCAGATCCCGGACCAGTGCCCTGCCCCCGCCTCCCACCCTGCACCCCTAGACCCCCAGATCTAGGACCAGTGCCCTACCCCCGCCTCCCACCCTGCACCCCCAGATCCAGGACCAGTGCCCTGCCCCCGCCTCCCACCCTGCACCCCCAGATCCAGGACCAGTGCCCTGCCCCCGCCCTCCCACCCTGCACCCCCAGATCCCGGACCAGTGCCCTGCCCCCGCCTCCCACCCTGCACCCCCAGATCCAGGACCAGTGCCCTGCCCCCGCCTCCCACCCTGCACCCCCAGATCCCGGACCAGTGCCCTGCCCCCGCCCTCCCACCCTGCACCCCCAGATCCAGGACCAGTGCCCTGCCCCCTGCCTTTTCAGATGCTGCAGCTCAGGTTTGTTTGTTTGTTTAAGACTTATTTGTTTGTTTGTTTGTTTTAAAGGTAGCGTTACAGAGAGGCAGAGGCAGACAGAGAGAGACAGAGAGAGAGAGACAGAGAGAGGTCTTCCATCCGCTGGTTCACTCCCCAGAAGGCCACTACGGCCGAAGCTGGGCCAGGCTGGAGCCAGGAGACAGGAGCTTCCTCTGGGTCTCACGTGGGTGCAGGGGTCCAAGCGCTTGGGCCATCCTCCGCTGCTTTCCCAGGCCACAGCAGAGAGCTGGGTGGAAGTGGAGCAGCCGGGACTCGAAGATGCTGCACTGCAGGCGGCGGCTTTACCCGCTACACCACAGCGCCGGCCCCTGCACTCAGTTTTGCTTGGACACAAATCACTCAATGGCCACCAGGTCCATGGGACGCCGTAGCTGAACCCTCCCAGCAGGAGACGACCCCCAGCCCCGTGCAGTGACGTCCAGGGTTGGAATGAGGGGACAGGTGCTGGCTCCAGACGTCCCCCTCTCGGGATGCACCTTGGCCCGTCTTGGTTCTCTGACCTTGACAGCAGCGTTCTGAATGCCGCTTGGAGGGGACAGCCCACAGACGGCGGCGTTTGGGGACGGCGGGGCGCGGCCACGGCCCGGTGAACCGAGCAGGGTACTTGCTGTGGTTTGAAGAGGATTTGGCCCCCGACTCGTGCAGGTGCTTGAACCCCAAGGTCAGGTTAGGCCACCACTTGTGACCCTGGCATCCCACATGGGAGCGCCCCGAGTCCTGGCTGCTCCACTTCCTATGCGGCTCCCTGCTCCGGCCTGGGAAAGCAGAGGAAGACGGCCCAGGTTCCTGCCCCTGCCCCCACATGGGAGACCTGGGTGGAGTCCCAGGCTCCTGGCTTCAGCCTGGCCTGGTGTTTGCCCGCTGTTGGCAGGGGAGCAGCTGGAGCCGTGACCCGGCAAGTGGAAGCCCCGGCTCTGCACGGGAGCTTTGTGGGAGGAGAGCAAACAAGCACCCAGAACACACGCATTCAGGGGATCGAATTGCCACCCTCCTACCTCTGAAGAGGAAGTGGCTCCCTGCCACCAGGAAGTGGGGGCTCCTGTGGCTGAGAACTCGGGAGCGGACCGCGGCGGGCTTGGAGGGGCCTCCCCAGCACCCCACGCCGAGTTCCTTCAGCTCAGAGAACTGAGCCGTCAGTCCTGCACTCCTTCACGCGATGAACCACACGGAGCAGGCCGGAGGGAGCACGGGGGGCTTCCTGGAGGAGGCACAGGGGACCCTGCGTGGAGTGGGGAGCGGCTCAGGTCCCCACCCCCTCACCACACACAGGTGCACAGGCACAGGCACCCAGACACGCGGGCGGCCGGGGCCAGGCCCTCCCCACGACAGTGTCCACCTGCTGGAGTCTGTCCCTGCACTGGCACGGGCCCCCCCATCACAGTGCTGGTGAGAGAAGGCCCTGGGACCCGCCTCCCCCCACCATGAGAGCGGGGCTCTGCCTGACCCAGAGATGGCCCGGCAGGCACCTCTGCCAAGAGGCCAAGCTCTTGTGCGTGGGGAGGGCGGGGCCAGGGCAGGGAGCTGCGGTGGGTGTAAGGCAACACCGTGAGAAAAGCGAGCCCAGCTGTTCCCAGGCCTGGAGTGTGCACCTGTGTCTGTGCGGGCACACTCCCTGCCGCGTGGGCCAGGCCCTTGCCGTCCGCAGCCGCCCTGGCCGGGGCCATTGCTGGGGTGAAGGGGGCTTTTCTGCAGCCACGCCGCGGGCCCCGGACTCCGAGAACAAGGGCGACAAGAGTGAGGCCGAGTGAGCCGAGCTCCCAGGGCCCTGCACAGTGCAAGTGGTTTAGCAGGCAGGTGGGCGAGCAGGGGCGGGCGCTGCCTGGACAGAGCATGGCCACATTCGGATGGAACAGAATCATCAGCCGACTGACTCGGGAGCTCAGAGAGCCGGCAAAACAAGCGTGAAAACCCACGCGGGGCCGGCGCCGTGGCTCGAGGGTTAATCCTCCGCCCGCGGTGCTGGCATGCATGTGGGCACCGGTTCTCCTCCCGGCTGCTCCTCTTCCGATCCAGCTCCCTGGTCACGTGCCTGGGTCAAGTGCTTGGGCCCCTGCACCCAAATGGGAGACCCGGAAGAAGCTCCTGGCTCCTGGCCTCGGATCGGGCTCAGCTCCGGCTGTTGCGGCCAACTGGGGAGTGAACCAGCAGACGGAAGACCTCTCTCTCTCTTTCTCTCTCTCTCTCTCTCTCTCTCATTCTTTCTGCTTCTGTTTCTCTATAACTCTGCCTTTCAAATAAAGAATTAATTAAAAAAAAAAAAAAGAAAAACAAAACCTTATGGGACAGCACCACACTGTTGTCAGCACAGGAGGAGAGCGGGCTTGGTCCCACCTCCCTCTGACCCAGCCCCCTGCTAACGGCCGGGGAGGCAGCAGATGGTCACCCAGGTGCCTGGGCTCCTGCACCCACGTGGGAGACCCGGATGCAGCTCCTGCCCCCTGGCTTTTGGCTTCAGCCTGGCCCAGCCCTGGCTGTTTCTGGCATTTGAGAAGTGAACCAGCAGATGGAAGATCTCTCTTTGTAATTATGCCTTTCAAATAAATAAAATAAATATTTAAAAAAAAATACTCACTGCTCTCCAGGCTGCCCACCCCCAAAAGAAAATAAAACCGGTGGCTGTGGTGTACGGTTGATTAAGCCACCATCTGGGATGCCAGCTCCCTGCCCAGGCACCGGGAGGCACAGATGCTCCTTGGGCCCCTGCACCCGCGGGGGAGACCCAGATGGAGTCCTGGCTCCTGGCCAGGCTGGCCCCGCCCCAACCATTGCAAGTATTTGAGTAGTAAACCAGCAAATGGAAGATCTCTCTCTCTCTCTCTCTCTCCTCTCTCTCTCTGTCTCCTTGTTGTTCTGCCTTCTAGTAGATGAAAACAACAAAACATAATAAGAGAATAAAAGTTGAAATACAAACTTCATTTCTCAGCATAAACCCGTCAGGTTTTGTAAGCCGTGACCCCAGCCGTCCAGGCCGCCCACCAAACCCTTCCTCGTTCAGTCTGTGCTTTCCTCTCTCCAAGATTTACTCACTTGTGTGAAGGAGTAACACAGAGAGGGGGAGGCGGAGAGAGACGGTCATCTGCTGGCTCACTCCAGGCAGGAGCCAGGAGCTTCCTCCGGGTCTCCCAGGCGGGTGCAGGGCCCAAGGACCTGGGCCACCCTCCACTCTTTTCCCAGGCCAGAGCAGAGAGCTGGATGGGAAGTGGAGCAGCCGGGTCTCAAACCGGCGCCCATATGGGATGCCCGCACTGCAGGCCATGGCATTAACCTGCTGCACCACAGCGCCAGCCCCAGGTTTTTTTTTTTTTTTTTTTTTGACAGGCAGAGTGGACAGTGAGAGAGACAGAGAGACAGAGAGAAAGGTCTTCCTTTGCCGTTGGTTCACCCTCCAATGGTCGCTGCGGCCGGCGCACCACGCTGATCCGATGGCAGGAGCCAGGTGCTTCTCCTGGTCTCCCATGGGGTGCAGGGCCCAAGCACTTGGGCCATCCTCCACTGCACTCCCGGGCCACAGCAGAGAGCTGGCCTGGAAGAGGGGCAACCGGGACAGAATCCGGCGCCCCGACCAGGACTAGAACCCGGTGTGCCGGCGCCACAAGGCGGAGGATTAGCCCGGTGAGCCGCAGCGCCGGCTCCAGTGTGTTCTTAAGGTTAGGAAGCAAACGGTTCAGAAGGGGCCACGGACTGCAGGCTGACGCCCAAGGCCGGCGGCCAGACTCCAGCTCCGGGCGCTGTCCCAGGACGCAGCCGCTCTCCCTCTGGTCCTCCCCGGCGGCAGCAAGCAGACAGCCCTGAGCCTGACGGCCACTCCTGCTGTTTGCTTTTTCCCTAGTGGGAGACAGTGCTCGGCCTTGGCCCCGCTGCGTTTCTGTGTGTGCGGACGGTTGGCTTGGCTTTGCCTCCTGGCCTGGGCCAGCCCCGCCTCGGTAGCTGCCGCTCCGGCCCGGCCCGTAGTTCCGGAAGCTTCAGGCTCCTGTCCCGGCTCGGCTCGGCTTCCAGTGAGGCGTGCTCTCCGCGGCCGCCCTGACGCCGGAGGCGGGAAATCGGCTGCGCTGTGTGGGAGTCAGAGCCGGCCGTGCACAGCGGGCGACGACACGGCCTGCGGCGCCGCCTCCCACAGCAGCACCGGGTCCAGTCCAGCGGCTCCGCTTCCCATCCGGCTCCTGCTCACGCACCCGGGAGGCAGCGAAGAGGCCCGAGTGTTTGGCCCTGCACCCGCGAGGGAGACCCGGGAGAAGCTCCTGGCTCCTGGCTTCAGACTGGCGCAGCTCCGGCCATTGAGGTGAGGCCATCTGGGGGAGTGACCCAGTGGATGGAAGACCTCCATCTCTCTCCATCTCTCTCTCTCTCTCTCTCTCTCTCTCGCTCTCGCTCTCGCTCTCTCTGTCTCTACAACTGTGACTTTCTAATAAATAACTAAATCTTAAAAAACAAAACAAAAACAAAACCCTGGTATGGATGGTCTGCCGCTGTGGGCTGTCCACCGGTTCACTTACTAAATGGCCACAACGGCCAGGACTGGGTCAGGCCAAAGCCAGGAGCCAGGAGCGCCTTCCAGGTCTGCCATGTGGGTGCCGGGCCCAGCACCTGGGGCGTCTTCCACTGCCTTCCCAGGCCTTCAGCAGGGATGGGAAGTGGAGCAGCCGGGACTCGACCTGGCACCCACGTGGACGCCAGCACCACGGGCAGCGGCTTTACCGGCTACGCCGCAGCGCCGGCCCCTTGATCCGTCTGAAAACACTCGTCGCCCACGGCAGGAGGACCCAGCTCCCACGCTCGCGGCTGGGTGTCCTTATCCCACCGAATGACCTGAGGGCCGGGAGCGCTCGGAGTCAGGGTCTGCCCCGGGCCGCCGCAGCGCCGGCGTCTCCGCGCGGGTCTTGCTCTGAGCGTGGCGGCCTCCACGTGGTCTTTGGGTGCGAATCCCAGGCGCTGGCCTTCATCTTTACAGTCCCGGGGCTGGCAGGGCTGCTCGGACTCCGCCCTCACTGACCCTCATCTCGGCCCTGAGAGGGTTTAGCGCCGAGGGGGCGGTCAGGGCCGCTGCGCCGTGCTCGCCCGGACGCCACGGGACGGGGGAGCGGGCCTGGCCCCTGCGGCCCTTGGCCTGCACCCCCAGCAGGTCTCGGGGTCCACAGGCGGGGCGGGCCCTCCGCTCTGCTCCTCCTCAGGGTTGCTTTTCGCAGTCTGTGCGGTAGGCATCTCCGTGCACATCTTAGGTTTTCCCGGTCAATTTTCCCACACGTCTGCTGTCGGTATGACTGGCACGCTGGCCTCGGGCGTGAGGTGGGGCCCCTGTCTCTTCACCGGGAGGGTCTGAACAGCCGTGGCATTATTCCCTCCTGCAGTGTCTGAGGCGAACTCACCAGGGAAACCACCTGACCCTAGAGACCCGAAAAATGGGTCAGTTATTTATTTGAAAGACAGAGACACGGGGCGGGGGGGAGAAGAGAGAGAGAGAGAGAGAGGGGAGAGAGGGAGGGAGAGGGAGAGAGAAAGAGACGGGGGAAGAGAGAGAGAGGGAGAGAGGGGGGAGAGAGAGGGGGGAGAGAGAGAGGGAGAGGAGAGAGGGAGAGGGAGAGAGAGAGAGAGGGAGAGACGGGAAGAGAGAGGGGAAGAGAGAGGGAGGAGGGAGGGAGAGGGAGGGGGAGGGAGAGACCCCCACCTGCTGGTTCCCTCCCCAGGTGCACGTGAGACGCAGCGCTGGGCCGTGGGGTGGCAGGGACCCACGTGCTCGAGCCGTCACTGCTGCCTTGACCCTGGCGGTTTCTCCGTAAATTTAAATTATGCGATTTATGTGGGGCTTTTAAGCATGATAATCCCATATTTGTAATGAGCACGCGTAAAAACTCAGGTTGCTGTGTATTTCATTTTGACTGTTTTTAGATTTACTTATTTGAAAGGCAGAGTTAGAGAGAGAGAGAGAGAGAGCGAGCGAGCGCTCTTCCACCCAGCGGTTGGATTCCCGGATGGCTGCAATGGCTGGGGCTGGGTCAGGCCACGGGGGTGCAGGGGCCAAGCACTTGGGCCGCCTTCCGCCGCCTTCCCAGGCCGTCAGCGGGGAGGACTCCAACCGGAGTGACGCGGCGGCCGCTTCCCCAGGGGTGCCGCAGGCCGGGCCCCGTGACTGCCCCTTTAAGCACCGCTGTGGGGTCCCCGCTTCCCCCTGCTTTCTCGGGGCTGACCACACCCCCAGCCGCTGCAGGGCCTGGAGCCCCCAGCCCTGTGGCAGCGCCGGGTTGCAGCCAAAACAGAGGCTGGCCCTGATCCAGCACAACCTCCGGCCACCAGTGGCCGCCTGCCAGGGGCCACGCACAGGCGCGCAGACCGCAGCCCCGCTCCAGGGCCCGTCCTCCGCATCTCAGTGGGCGCTGACCAGCCTCCCGCCCTGCGCTGCACTGCCCCCTGCCGTCTCCACGCGGTCACCGCTGAGCACTGCAGCCTCCTCCCTCCCACCCAGCTTCTGGCCCGCCCACTGTCCGGCCTGCGGGCCACCAGCAGAGCGGGCACTGCTCCGGGCAGCAGGGGAACCCGCCCAGAAGCTGCCGACAACCAGGCCTGACAGCATCCCTGGCCAGCGCCAACGTGGAGCCGCCCCACGCCTGCAGAGAGCCGTGGGCCGGGGGTGGACAGAGGGGGGATGTTGGGGAGGGTGGAGCGGTGGGCGGGCATAGGGCAGAGCTGGTGGTAGCGGCACTGGGTGCTGACTGGGGGACGGGCCGTGCGGGGCAGCGCCGGGAGGGGCCCCGCACACCCAGGCCGGTGCTGACCTTGACTTCCCGCCGTCTGCTCTCAGTCCACTGCGGGCGTCTGCACCGCCTCCCCCAGTTCAACCCCTGTGCACAGCCACCATTTCCCCACACTGCCTTCCTGTCCTCTCCCTCTAATGGACCAGCTGCCGCGGGAGACCCCACTGCCCAGGATGCCCGGCCACACCCCTCTGGGAGCTCCAGGGGCTCTGCAGCCCTGGGCCAGGGAGGAGCGCCCAGCTCTACGCTGGTCCCAGCCGGAGCCCAGGGTGTGGGCAGGGCCTCCCCTGGACACAGGACAGGCCCGGCGTCCCGGGAGTAGGGGCATCTGGGGGCTCAGCTGACCCTTCCAAGCCCGGCCGCCGGCACCCTTGTGGCCTGCCACACACCTGCACACGTGCGTCCCCCGCCTGCTCTGTGGGGTGGCCCAGCGGTCTCCGCCCGCCCCGCTCGCAGCAGCCCTCAGCCCAGTCCTGCTCCTGAGGTGCGGGGGCCCCGGTGAGCAGCCCCAGCTGTGCCGACGCTGCCGCAGGACTGGCTTGGGCTGGTGACCCAGGTGCCAGTCAAGGCTGGAAACTCACCGGCGCTCGGGGCACGCCTCCTGAGTGGCCCTGCACTGGCACCCAGGGGGAAGGGTCAGCTCCAGCCCCGGCGGCGGGGCGGGCTGAGGAAGGGGAGACCCGAGACCCCTGCCGGTGCGCACGACACCCGAGGGGAGAGCACCTGCTAGTGCGCACTCAGGTGTGTGCTCACGCGGGGCCGGAGCCCAGGCCCGGGGGGGGGGCCCTCACAGGGCATTGAGAGGACACGGAACCCCATGTCAGCATGGACCAAGCACCCGCAAGCCACACGCCCACCGGGCTGGGAGGCAGACGTGGGGCAACTTCTGGGAGCCGGAAACCCCGCGCCCCTGCCCCCCCCAGCGGAGCCCAGACTACTCCTTCTCCAACTGGGGGGGGGGGGCGTGCCCCGAGGTGTATCTGATCCCTGGCCAGCCTGATCACGACAGTGGGGTCACATCCTGGTAAAGCCCCCGTACCCTGGACAAGCTGCAAGCAGGGGCGGTGAGCCACCTGCCTGCCGTGGGCACGCTCAGCCACACGGGGGTCCGCTGTGGCCCCCACTGCTGCCTCAGCTCCGCATCACTTCCTGCCTGTCTGCCATCAGGAAGTCAAAAATCCTGACTCAGTGGGGAGGGGGGGCGCTGTGGCACGGTGGGCAAAGCCGCCACCTAGTGGGCATCCCACATGGGAACAGGTTTGAGTCCCGGCTGCTCCACTTCCGATCCACCTCCCTGCTGTGGCCTGGGAAAGCAGCGGAAGGTGACCAAGTGCTTGGGCCCTGCGCCCGCGTGGGGCACTCAGAAGCGGCTCCGGGCTCCTGGCTTCAGATGGGCACAGCTCCGCCACTGTGGCCATTTGCTGAGTACACCAGAGCGGAAGACTCGCTCTCTCTCGCTCTCTTTCTGCCTCTCTGTAACTCTGCCTTTCAAATAAAAAGTTCTAACTCAGGGACAGTGTCCACAGTGACACGGGTGTCCACAGTCATGCACACCCCCGCCGGCACACGTGTGCACATGTAGGTGTGCCCCTGGGTACACACCCATACACGCACATGCACACGCCTGCTGACACAGGCCCAGCTCTCAGGAGCACGGCCGGGGACAAGGCTGTCACCCCGCGTCCCGTGCAGCAGCCCCCGCCTCACAGTGAGGTGGGCTCCGGGCTCGGTGGGCGGAGCTGGGAGGGCAGGGGCGTGGCAGGGCTCAGACACAGACGGGAGCCAGCGGCAACGGGACGGGTTTACTTGCTCATTGCTATGGTGCGGGGCGGGGACGGGGAGCCGGCTCCCTCCCACGGCCCCGGGGGGCTCCAGGCCAGGGCTGGGCGGGTCTGCTCCGAGCGAGGCTCAGCCCGGGGACCCCAAGCAGGAGGCGGGGAGGGGAGCGCAGAGCAGAGGAGGCCGAGTCCCGGGGTGAGGCGGAGGAGGTGCCGGGCCCCACGAGGCGGGGGACAGCTGCCCAGCAGCCTGAGTCTGACGGGGTGAGGGGCGGCACGGAGCCGGGACAGCCCCCGGGTGCCCAGAAGCCCTGTCGTCTCGGGGGTCACAGCGCCCAGCGCCCGGCTGTCCTTGCTCTCCCGAGAGCGGCTCTGGGGGTCTGCAGGGCACACCCGCCTGGTGCTGTGGCCGTGGGTGCTCCCCAGGCCAGGGGTCGCGGGTCATCGAGGGACGAGGCCGCCCTGGCTCTGCACAGGACACCAGTCCGTGTCCGGGTAGAGGAGGCAGTGGACTGACCGGAATCTGGCAAGAGAGGGAAAGGGTCAGGGGTGGGCGTGGGGGTGGGGAGCTGGCCGGGGGCCCCACTGCCCACTCACCTCGTGGGGTCCTGCTGCAGGCTGAAGCCCCCGGCCACGTTCACCACGTTCTGTGGGTTCTCAGGACCCCCGTAGCTCAAGGTGACCTGGAGGGCACACAGGCGGACGGCCCTGCCTCAGTCTCCCGCTGGGGGTCCCGGCACCACCGCCTGCCCGTGCAGCACGAGGGTGGAGGGGCCCGGGGTGGGCGCTGAAGCGGGGGCGTGGGAGCCGGGAACCTTGCCCCTCCCTGGTGCCACTCGTCACACCAGGCCCGGCCCCCCGCCCCCGTTCAGGAGAGCACCCCCGGGCGTCCACACCTGGGCTCGCCCCCGTGTCCAGCCAGCGAGGGGCCCTGCGCACCTGCCGCAGTAGGGCGTTGGCGGGCAGCCTGCGCAGGTTCTCCAGGTGGGAGTGGAAGAGGGGGCTGTGGGTGAGGCGGGCACCCAGCAGCCCCTCCACGATGTAGCCCACGGTGCAGTCGTCCGGCAGCCGCACCTGCTCCGCGGTGCTCATGAAGCCGCCCAGGCTGAGGAAGGGGCCGGTCAGCGCCCTGCCGGCCTCGGCGCCCCCCCAGGGCCTTCCAGCTGGGGGAGGGGCCGAGCAGCGCCCTGCCGGCCTTGGCACCCCCAGGGGTCCCCCAGCTGGGGGAGGGGCACTCACCTGGCCCAGGGGCTCATCTTGAGGGCCAGGCCCCTGCTGAGACAGAACCCAGCTCCTCCAGTAGCAAACCAGAACTTGACCGTGGTTACCTGGAGACCAGGAAGCCAGTCAGGGGTGCCCAGGGTGGGGCAGGCCGCCCTCCACTCTCCCCGCCCCCGGGGTACCCCGCCCTTGCCGGGGTTCTAGAGCTGGGCTGGGCCCCTCTGCAACCTCCTCACGCCGCCGGCGGCCAGCCCGGCTGGAGCGGCGGGGCAAACCCTGGCTGCCCGGTGCCCAGGGTCCGGTGTGCGGCTGGCACTCACGGTTCCGCCGCCTTGGACCCTCTCGGTGGCCTCGATGGGGTGGTCCAGGCTGGGTCGCCCCAGGTAGACGTCCTGGCTGGGGGAGAAGTTGGAGAGCAGGCGCAGCAGGCGCTCCAGGTTCACGTAGTTGTCATCATCCACGTGGCAGAACCACCTGGGGACGCGGGCGGGGCGTGAGGGCCCGGCTCTGCCCTGGAGACCCCCGCCCGCTCCGCCGCGCCCCGCCTACTTGCGCCCCGACTCCATGAACTTGTCGTACTCCACCGACATCTTGCAGCACAGGGCCTGGCGGGTGCGCACGGCCGAGCAGTTGGTGTTGATGACCTGGTCGCCTGTCAACGGCAGAGTTGGGGACCAAGGGGCCCTGCAGCCCGGGACGGCCCGCCCAGGGGGACGGGAGGGGCTCCCCTGGGGCAGCGACCCCCGCCTGGAGTCCAGCCCGGGCGAGGCGCGGAGCGCGAGGGCAGCTGGCAGGGGGGACCCGGGCGCGGGGCGGGGCGACCTGTCCCGCTCACCTCCCTGCAGCTGGAGCGCGGGGTCATCCCCGTCCGTGAAGATGAAAGTCTGCGGGGAGACAGGCGTGAGGCGCGCGGGCAGGGCCCCGACCCCCGGACCCCGCCCCTCGGCGCGCGGGCAGGGCCCCGACCCCCGGACCCCCGGACCCCGCCCCTCGGCCCGCGGGCAGGGCCCCGACCCCCGGACCCCGCCCCTCGGCCCGCGGGCAGGGCCCCGACCCCCAGACCCCCGGACCCCGCCCCTCGGCCCGCGGGCAGGGCCCCGACCCCCGGACCCCGCCCCTCGGCCCGCGGGCAGGGCCCCGACCCCCGGACCCCGCCCCTCGGCCCGCGGGCAGGGCCCCGACCCCCAGACCCCCGGACCCCGCCCCTCGGCCCGCGGGCAGGGCCCCGACCCCCGGACCCCGCCCCTCGGCCCGCGGGCAGGGCCCCGGACCCCCAGACCCCCGGACCCCGCCCCTCGGCCCGCGGGCAGGGCCCCGACCCCCGGACCCCGCCCCTCGGCCCGCGAGCAGGGCCCCCGACCCCCGGACCCCCGGACCCCGCCCCTCGGCCCGCGGGCAGGGCCCCGGACCCCCGGACCCCGCCCCTCGGCCCGCGGGCAGGGCCCCGACCCCCGGACCCCGCCCCTCGGCCCGCGGGCAGGGCCCCGACCCCCGGACCCCGCCCCTCGGCCCGCGGGCAGGGCCCCGACCCCCGGACCCCGCCCCTCGGCCCGCGGGCAGGGCCCCGACCCCCGGACCCCGCCCCTCGGCCCGCGGGCAGGGCCCCGGACCCCCAGACCCCCGGACCCCGCCCCTCGGCCCGCGGGCAGGGCCCCGACCCCCGGACCCCCGGACCCCGCCCCTCGGCCCGCGGGCAGGGCCCCGACCCCCGGACCCCGCCCCTCGGCCCGCGGGCAGGGCCCCGACCCCCGGACCCCGCCCCTCGGCCCGCGGGCAGGGCCCTGGACCCCCGGACCCCGCCCCTCGGCCCGCGGGCAGGGCCCCGGACCCCCGGACCCCGCCCCTCGGCCCGCGGGCAGGGCCCCGGACCCCGCCCCTCGGCCCGCGGGCAGGGCCCCGGACCCCCAGACCCCCGGACCCCGCCCCTCGGCCCGCGGGCAGGGCCCCGACCCCCGGACCCCGCCCCTCGGCCCGCGGGCAGGGCCCCGGACCCCCAGACCCCCGGACCCCGCCCCTCGGCCCGCGGGCAGGGCCCCAGACCCCCGGACCCCCGGACCCCGCCCCTCGGCCCGCGAGCAGGGCCCCGACCCCCGGACCCCGCCCCTCGGCCCGCGGGCAGGGCCCTGGACCCCCGGACCCCGCCCCTCAGCCCGCGGGCAGGGCCCCGGACCCCCAGACCCCCGGACCCCGCCCCTCGGCCCGCGAGCAGGGCCCCGGACCCCCGGACCCCGCCCCTCGGCCCGCGGGCAGGGCCCCGGACCCCCAGACCCCCGGACCCCGCCCCTCGGCCCGCGAGCAGGGCCCCGGACCCCCGGACCCCGCCCCTCGGCCCGCGGGCAGGGCCCCGACCCCCGGACCCCGCCCCTCGGCCCGCGGGCAGGGCCCCGGACCCCCAGACCCCCGGACCCCGCCCCTCGGCCCGCGGGCAGGGCCCCGACCCCCGGACCCCGCCCCTCGGCCCGCGAGCAGGGCCCCCGACCCCCGGACCCCCGGACCCCGCCCCTCGGCCCGCGGGCAGGGCCCCGGACCCCCGGACCCCGCCCCTCGGCCCGCGGGCAGGGCCCCGACCCCCGGACCCCGCCCCTCGGCCCGCGGGCAGGGCCCCGACCCCCGGACCCCGCCCCTCGGCCCGCGGGCAGGGCCCCGACCCCCGGACCCCGCCCCTCGGCCCGCGGGCAGGGCCCCGGACCCCCGGACCCCGCCCCTCGGCCCGCGGGCAGGGCCCCGACCCCCGGACCCCGCCCCTCGGCCCGCGGGCAGGGCCCCGGACCCCCAGACCCCCGGACCCCGCCCCTCGGCCCGCGGGCAGGGCCCCGACCCCCGGACCCCGCCCCTCGGCCCGCGGGCAGGGCCCCAGACCCCCGGACCCCGCCCCTCGGCCCGCGGGGTGGGGGGCCCACCTGCCGGCGGGCGCGGGAGATCCAGGTGTGCAGCAGCAGCTGCAGGCGCGGAGCGTGGTTTCTGCGGGTGGTCTTGACGGCGATGAAGACGTCCTCGGGCCGCAGGCGGGGCGCGACGCGCCGGGCGGCGGGGGTCGGGGCCCGGTCCGGGGCGGGCGCGCGGGGCAGCGGCAGCGGCAGCAGCAGCAGGGCGGCCAGGGCGGCGGCCAGCGCGACGCAGCCCCGGCACAGCGCCCCCCGCGCGCGGCTCATGCGGCCGCCCCGACGACCCCGGACGCCGGGCGCCAGCGGGCGGCGGCTCCTTTAAGAGGCGCGGCGGCCCCGCCCCGCGCGCGCCCCGGAAGCGGACGCGCGCCGTGCCCCGGAAGTGGACGGCGCGCCGCGGCGGGGTGGGTGGAAGATGCCGCTGCCGGTTCAGGTGTTTAACCTGCAGGTAACGAGCCGCGGCCGCGCCGGGCCGCCGCCGCCGGGGCCTCCGCGGGCGGCGAGCGCGCGCGCGCCGCCGGGGCCGGGGTCGCGCGGGGCCCGGCCGCCCGCCGCTAACGCTCTTTCTCCCCCCAGCAGCCAGCCAGCTCTGTGTCAGGGTCGGGGGGTGCAGAGGGTCAGGCCAGCATGAGGGATAGTTCGGCCCCCAGCTCGGCCTCCTCGTCAGTGACAGATCTGTGCTGCGCCCCTCGCAGCAGTAGGTCAGACCTCTTCCTGCCGGGCACGGCCGGGGACTTCAGCCTGAGCGCCAGCCTGTCGGCCTGTTCGCTGCTCTACGAGGTACCTGCAGGAGAGGGGCCCCGGCCGGAGACCCCGGCCCCGCGGCCCGGCGCGCTCAGGGCCCCCCGGGCCTCCCCCACCCGCGGTGTCTGCCGCGGCGGCCCGTACGACCGGGCAGGGGGGCTCTGCTCCCGAGTCTGCTGTGAGTGGGCAGCGGCTGGGAGGGCGCACTCGGGGCCCCGCACCCCGTCCTGCCCGGCAGACGCGGGGCGGGCGGAGCGGAGCCCCCGGGGCCGCAGGTGCCAAGGTGCCCGGCCCGTGTTGCAGGGGGCGGTGGAGCCCATGCAGATCGACGTGGACCCGCAGGAGGACCCGCAGAACGCACCCGATGTCAACTACGTGGTGGAGAACCCCACCCTGGTACGCCCCCGCCCGCGGCGGCGCCCCTGGGCCCTGGCGCCCCTGGGCTCTGTCCACGGCCGCCTCACGCCCTCGCCCGCCCCTCGCAGGACCTGGAGCAGTACGCGGCCAGCTACAGCGGCCTGATGCGCATCGAGCGGCTGCAGTTCATCGCGGACCACTGCCCCCCGCTGCGCGTGGAGGCCCTCAAGATGGCCCTGTCCTTCGTGCAGAGGACCTTCAACGTGGACATGTACGAGGAGATCCACCGGAAGCTCTCGGAGGCCACCAGGTGCGCCGGCCCCTCCCGCGCTGCTGCCCGCCCCCAGCACGCCCCTCCCCCACCCGCGGGGGTCTGAGGCGCGCCCTCCGCCCCCGCCGCCCCCAGGGAGCTGCAGACCGCGCCCGACGCCGTCCCCGAGTGCGGCGTGGAGCCCCCGGCGCTGGACACGGCCTGGGTGGAGGCCACGCGGAAGAAGGCCCTGCTGAAGCTGGAGAAGCTGGACACGGACCTCAAGAACTACAAGGGCAACTCCATCAAGGAGAGCATCCGGCGCGGCCACGACGACCTGGGCGACCACTACCTGGACTGCGGCGACCTCAGCAACGCCCTCAAGTGCTACTCGCGGGCGCGCGACTACTGCACCAGCGCCAAGCACGTCATCAACATGTGTCTCAACGTCATCAAGGTAGCCCCGGGCCGGGCAGCGCGGGCGGCCGCAGGCCGCACCCCGGCTCCAGTGACCCGCCCCTCGCCCACAGGTCAGCGTCTACCTGCAGAACTGGTCCCACGTGCTGAGCTACGTCAGCAAGGCCGAGTCCACCCCGGAGATCGCCGAGGTGCGGCCCCGGGCCCCGGCCGCTCGGGCTCCCCCGCGTCCGCTGCGCCCCCTCGGGCTGGGGCTGGGGGGACGAGGGCAACGGGGAGGGGGGGGCCGCTGGCCTCACGCCTGTGGCCTCCCCCCTGCAGCAGCGTGGGGAGCGCGACAGCCAGACGCAGGCCATCCTCACCAAGCTCAAGTGTGCCGCAGGTGAGGCGCCGACGGGCGCACCCGGCTCCCCGGTGCGGAACCCAGCGTGCGGCCCCCACCAGCCTTCATCCTGCGGCCTGGGCGTCAGGCGGGTGGGCAGCGGCTGTTCCGCAGTAGCTGGACCTGCTCCCCCAAACGCTGGTGCAGCTCCCGCAGTCCGCCGTGTCCCCTCCCGTAGGCCTGGCCGAGCTGGCCGCGCGCAAGTACAAGCAGGCGGCCAAGTGCTTCCTGCTGGCCTCCTTCGACCACTGCGACTTCCCCGAGGTGAGGGCCGTGTGGAGTGGGCTGGCGGGAGGGTCGCCCCCGAACAGGGCTGGGGCCTCAGCTCGGGTTCCACCGCTGGCCGGCCCTCCAGTGTCCCCCCCACCCCTCAGCTGCTGTCCCCTAGCAACGTGGCCATCTACGGCGGGCTGTGCGCCTTGGCCACCTTTGACCGGCAGGAGCTGCAGCGCAATGTCATCTCCAGCAGGTGGGCGGGGGCGGCCGGGGGAGGGGTGGGGGGGTGGGGGCCGGGCGGCGCTGGCCGGGGGGGGGGGGGGGGCCGGGCGGCGCTGGCCGGGGTGGGGGGGGGCCGGGCGGCGCTGGCCGCGGCAGGGCAGGCCCTGAGCAGGCCGCCTCTGCAGCTCCTTCAAGTTGTTCTTGGAGCTGGAGCCGCAGGTGAGAGACATCATCTTCAAGTTCTACGAGTCCAAGTACGCCTCGTGCCTCAAGATGCTGGATGAGATGAAGGTGGGGGCTGCGCGGGGGGGGGGGGGGGCCGGAGCCGCTCCCGGGAGGGCTCCTCACCGGCTCTCCTCCCCGGGAGGGCTCCTCACCGGCTCTCCTCCCCAGGACAACCTGCTCTTGGACATGTACCTGGCCCCCCACGTCAGGACCCTGTACACCCAGATCCGCAACCGCGCCCTCATCCAGGTGAGTGGGGGAGAGGCCGGGCTGGGTGTGCGGCCCCCGCGGCCGCGGCTGACGCCCTGTGGCGCGCAGTATTTCAGCCCCTACGTGTCGGCCGACATGCACAAGATGGCCACGGCCTTCAACACCACGGTGGCCGCCCTGGAGGACGAGCTGACGCAGCTCATCCTGGAGGGCCTCATCAACGCGCGCATCGACTCACACAGCAAGGTAGTGGGGGGCCGGGGGGGCCAGGGCTGCCGGGGGCCGGTACCAGGGTGGCCGTGGCCGGGCTGCCGGGACCCCACTGAGCCCGGGCCCGTGCAGATCCTGTACGCCCGGGACGTGGACCAGCGCAGCACCACCTTCGAGAAGTCCCTGCTGATGGGCAAGGAGTTCCAGCGCCGGGCCAAAGCCATGATCCTGCGGGCGGCCGTGCTGCGCAACCAGATCCACGTGAAGGTAGAGGCGTGGGCTGCCGGGGTGGGCAGCCCCGCCGGCCCCCGCTGAGCCCCTCTCTCCCCTGCAGTCCCCTCCCAGGGAAGGGAGCCAGGGGGAGCTGACTCCGGCCAACAGCCAGTCCCGGATGAGCACCAACATGTGAGGGCGGCCTGCACGCTCCCGCGCCCTCCCCTGGACCGCGCCCTCGGGGGGCGGGGGACGGCTCCGGCCACTGGATCCTGCCTCTCAGCCCCCCACCCCACGCTGTGCCCCTGCGGCTCAGGGCCCCGCCCCACAGCTCCCCTCCCGCCCGCACATGCCTTGGGCTGTTGAAGTCATTAAAGGAGCAGACGCTGACCTGGCCCTGGGCTCTCCTTCCTCGGGGAGGCTCTGGCCACCCCGTCCCCGGGCGCTCAGGGGGCCTCTGAGGGGAGGCAGGGGCGGGGCCGAGCCCCTCGCCGAGAGGGGGCCTCCCTGGTCTGGGTGCGGCTGTCCACTCTGCACGCGTCTCTGAAATCGTTTATTGTTCACTGAACACGCACGTCGCGAGGACAGGGCAGGTCCAGCCTGGGCTCTGTCCCTGGTGCGGGCCAGGGGAGGCCGTCGGCCCGCCCTCCCGTGCGCGGAGCGGGAGGTTCCCTGAGAGGCGTTTCCTTAGGAAAGATGTGTCCAGGCTTCAACGACAGTCCAGGGCAGGGCTCCTGCCGGCCCCTCAGGCCAGCGCACTGCCCACGACTTCGGAGAGGCCACCTGGCGCTCCAGGCCCTGCCTGCTGGGGCTCCTGCAGCCCGGGCTGGGCCGCTTTCCAGGCCAGAGACTTCTCCAGTTTGGTCTTAAAAAGCAGTCCGTGACCTGGCACAGGGGCGAGGGTGGAACAGGTCAGGGGCCGAGGGGCTGCCGCCTGCTGGGGCCGAGGGGCTGGCGGCGGCCTCACCTGGGCAGTCCGCCGTCTCTCTGAAGGCTCGCTTCTTGCAGCAGCTGCGGCACAGGTTGAACACGCACCTGTTGCCCTGGGCACGGGAAAGCCAGCGAGTCTGACCGACAGCCTCCCAGCCGGGGCAGCCGCCGCCCCCCCCCGCCTAGACTCTGGGCCCCCCAGGGCTGGGCAGGGCTGCCGTGAGGCCACGTGGGACAGCCACAGGGGCCTGGGCAGGCCTGGGCGTGTGCGCCAGGACGCACTCACCTTTGGGTTCCCACACTGGTCACACTTGGCGTATTTTGCTAGAAAAGAAGAGAGGCTGGCTGGCTGCGGGGCCCAAGGCGCCCATGCCTGGAGGCTCACGGAGAGCAGACGGACGGGCCGTGCTCCTCTCCTTGAGCCAGGGATGGGCAGGACGTGGTGGGCAGTCCTGCAGGGAGGCGGGCACGGCCTGGGGACTCCACGTCCTCCCCCCCCCCCCCCACCGGCGGCTGAGGGGCCGCGTGGCAGCTGGGGGCACAGGGGAGGGTGTCCGGCTCTGCCTGCTGCCTTGTGCCACCTTGCCGTCGAGGCGCCACTCTGGGGTCTCGCCGGGCTGTGTGCTCCAGGAGGCGGGGACAGCCCCAGGGTGACCCGAGCCCTGGCCGGCGGCTGCTGCAGTGCCGCCCCCCACGCAGGGCCCAGGGTAAACCGAGGGTGCCCCCCCGCGGGCCTCACGTTTCAGGGAGGGGTCGAAGGTCTTGCGGGGGTTCTTCAGCTGCTTCTTCTGCTTGTTCTTGGACAGGGCGTCCGAGCCGCCCTCCTCCTCCTCCAGGGCCCGCTTGCTGCGGGCCCCGTGGCCCTCCTTGCTCCCGTCCTGGGGCCTGAGGGGAGCCGCGTGGTGAGAGGGGGCCCCGCCCTCAGGCCAGCAGAGGCCCAGCGTCAGCCACCCAGCCCTAGGAGAGCCGGGTCTCACCTCCCGGAACCCAGAGGCTGAGGGCTGGGGGCGGGGAAGGATCCCATGGAGTCAGGTCCACTGAGGGCCGCACAGCGGCCTGCACACAGGCGGCGCCCTGGGAGAGGGGTGGCCTGGGCGACTCGGGCGCGGCAGCTGTGGGCACAGGGCGGGCAGCCCGACCGCTCCGACGCTTACCCTGGCCGGACGTAGGGCTGGCAGATCCAGTGGAAGAAAGGCAGGGCCCCGGCCGGCTTCGCGCCCTCCCCTTGCCTGGACATGTCCTCCTGCAGAGGCAAGGCCCGGTCACTCCCCGGCCCCTCCGGGGAGGCCAGGCCCCGCCGCCCTGGCACCTGCCTGGCAGCGCAGCTTCAACTCCCGGCTCACGGCGGCGACGCCCTCCAGAGTCTTCGCTTTGGCCAGCTCCTCTCGGAGTGCCTGGTGCACCTGCAGCCTGAGGCAGCGCCCGTCACATGGCGCTGGGCCCGGCGCCCCGGGGGTCTGCCCCGCCAGGCCCCCCAGCGTGGCCCCGGGCACTCACGTGTGGTGCCACAGCTTGAAGAGGTGGGCTCGGACGTAGGAGAGCGGGCAGGGGTGCTGCCGCACGATGTCCAGGTACTCCTCGGCCAGCTCCCACACCACAGGGCTCCGGCCCTCGAACAGCGCCGGGTTGTGCAGGTTGCCCTCTGCGGGAAGAGTCGGGTGGGGGAGGGAGGGGCGGCTCACGGGGCTGCGGGCACACAGCGCATGCGCAGGGGGGGTCCCCGGCGGCTGAGCGCGGCAGGGGAGGGGCCCACCTGCGCTCATGACGCCCTGGGCGCCGGTGTCCTGGAGGCAGCGCTCCACGTCCTGCAAGCTCCGGATGTTCCCGTTGGCAAACACAGGGATGGTCACGGCCTTGCTGCGGGCGGAGCAGGACCCTTCAGCCCCAGCACCGCCGGCCCCCGCCCGGCCCGCCCTGGTCATGGCGCCCCACGGGACTTAGGACTGCCCCCGGCTCCCCACTCACCGCACAGCCCCGATCCCCGCCTCCCCGCACACCGCACAGCCCCGATGGGGCCCCGCCTCCCCACCCACCACACAGCCCCCATGCGGCCCCGCCTCCCCACCCACCGCACAGCCCCGATCCCCGCCTCCCCACCCACCGCACAGCCCCGCCCCCATGTGGCCCCGCCTCCCCACCCACCGCACAGCCCCGCCCCCATGTGGCCCCGCCTCCCCACTCACCGCACAGCCCCCATGCGGCCCGCCTCCCCACTCACCGCACAGCCCGGATGTGCTCCCAGGACGCCGCACCCGACAGGGGCCCCTTCTGCTCCTTGGTGCGTCCGTGCACTGCCAGCAGCTAGGGCAGACCCACACCCGGCTCAGCCCCGCTGTCCCCAGAGCCCCCAGCCCAACCCCAGGGGCCTCTCCCTGGGTTCCTCAGCTCCCCACGCCTGGCTCTGTGCTCCTGCCAGGGCCCTGGCACCCAGTTAGGCGCCTGCAGGCTGCCCGGGGCCCACCCGACCCTCTGGCTCCTTCAAGGGCCGGTCTCTCGGGGCACGACCCCGGGGGGGAGCGCCAGCCTGAGCCCCGCTGCTCCGCTTCCCCTCCGGCTCTCCGCCAGTGCACCTGGGGAGGCAGCCGGTGGTGGCCCACGTGCGTGGTCCCTGGATAGAGTTCCTGGCTCTTGGCTTTGGCCTGGCCTAGCCCTGTCTGTCTTGGCCGTATGGGGAGTGAGCCCCTGGATGGAAGACGTCTCTGTCACTCTCTCAAATAAAAAATAAATCAAAAAAAAAAAAATTTAAAGAAAAAGGAGGCAGTCTTCCGGGCCAGGAAGTGGTGGGCGTGGAGTCCCCATGGCTCCAGGCCGACCCGACCGTGGAGGGCGGTGGCTGGCGGCCCCTCCAGACGCGAGGCAGGCAGCACGAAGTGCGCAGGACACCACCGGGGACGGCCCTCGGAGGCCCTGGGGACAGGCGGGGACCGCGGGGACCGCGGTGACCCTGGTGACCCCGGTGACCCCGCGGACGGCACTCCAAGGGCAGCCTGTTTCAGAACAGCCTGCTCGGCGGCAGGGCCGGGTCACCAGGCCCAGGAGGGGCCGCTGGCCCAGGAGCTGGTGGCCAGCGTGGGGTCTGAGTGGGCACAGAGCTGCAGCCGCTCCGTGGGGGGGGCACCGAGCGCGTCAGGCAGCCTGAGGGGCAGGACCCGCCCGGCGCTCACCTGGCAGCCAGCCTTCTCCAGCATCTGGGCGTACCTCACCGTCTTGTCAACCTCCGGGAAGACGCGGATTTTGCACGTGACGGGGACAGAGAGCTTCTCGTGGGCCAGCAGAACTGCGGAGGAGACGGCTCCTGCAGACTGCAGCCCCCGCCCCCGCGGCGCCTCCCAGACGGCGGCGGAGACCCCTGGCTCCGTCCCCAGGCGCTGCCGCAGCCCTGCTCTCTGGTCCTGGGGCAGCCACCCCCCATCAGAAGGGGACCCAGGACATGCCCTCCTGAACCCCAGCCAGGCAGCCACTGCCTGCCCCCGCCCCCCCCCCCCCCGTCCCTCAGGCTCCTCCACCTCAGCGGCCGACGCCGGCCCACGCCGGCCCACGCGGCAGCTCGGGCCCACTCACTCATCCTCTGGAGCAGGTCCCACTCCTCCTGCAGGAAGGCGCCGTAATGACCTGCAAGGCACAGCCCTACTAGCGCCCGGTGCGGGCCTGCAGCTGGGCCGTGTGGCAAGCGCCGGCCCCCACCCGGAGTCGCTGGTGAGGGCAGGGGGAGCCCCAGGGGCCCAAGCAGGGGCTTTACGCGCCCCACACGGCCAGGACTGCCCAGCTCCCCACAGGCTCCGAGGGGCACGTCGCGGAACAAGGACCGCCCAGCGGCAGGGCCCAGGCCTGCCCAGCACCTGCCTCTCTTGGCTATCATCTGGGGGCAGCCCAGGTTCAGGTCGATGGCGTCACAGTAGTCCTGAGCCAGGAGAGCCGCCTGGACAAACACTTCCGGGTCGTTGGCACAGAACTGCAGGAGACGCAGGAATCACCCACGAGGTGAGCGAGGCCGCCTGAGGGGACCCGCTGTGACCCGCTGGGCTGCGGTCGCACGCGGCAACACGGACGCACGACGAAGCCAGAGGCGCAGGCCCGCGGCTCCGTCCGGCCACAGCGCACGAGCTCGCCCCCCCCCCCGCGTCCCAGCAGCCCCTGCCCACCTGCACGATGAGGGGCCGGTCCTCTGGGCACACCTCGCAGTACAGGTTCTCCCTGCGGTAGTTGGCATCCCGCACGAAGACCTGGGCGTGCAGCATGGGCGTGTAGCACAGGTGCGCCCCGTGGCGGCGGCTCAGCAGCCTCCAGGCCAGCTCGCTCTGGTCCACCATCGGGGCCACCACGTGCCGCGCCCCGCCCAGGGTGCGGCTCCAGAACTCCCAGCCCTGCAGCTTGGGCATCGTGTCCGCGCTGAGGGGCAGAGGACTGGGCTCAGACAGGCCAGAGGACGCGCCGCTGCGGCGGGATCGCTGTCGGTCACACGCCTGCCCAGGGCGGGCGCAGGCTGGAGGCCGGACCCAGGCCGCCACCGTCCGGGGAGAGCCCAGACGCCCGGCGGGACAGCTGTGAAAAGCCAATGCAGTCGGCACCTGCGCAGGCAGGTGCCCCTAAAGCGACGTCGCAGCTCCGGGCCAGGGCAGTGCGGGCCACCCCAGAGGCGGCGCCCGGCCCGGTGCCCAGAGGGCCCACTCAGCCCAGCGCCCTGCCCTCCCCGGGCAGCGGCGAGCAGCGAAGGACCCGGGGTGTCCACCGCTCTCCCGCCGGCCCCGGTCACGGACCGAGAGAGGCTCGCCGTCCACACCTTCTAAGCAAGTTCAAGGTTTCACAACGGGCCAAGCGCCCGGCCACCGGCGCGCCTCTGAGGCTGAAGATACAGGTGCGGGCGGCCCCGGCCCCGCAGCCGCGTCCGGCGGGGGTCCGGGCCCGGCCCCGCCCGCAGCCCGCAGCCCCTCCAGGCTCGCCACGACCCCCGCCAGGCGCCAGCCCCGCACCGCCGGCCGCCCGGGCCCCGCGCCTCACCTGGCCGGCGCAGCCGGGGCCTGGGACTCCCGCCCGGCCGCCGCCGCCGCCGCTCCGCGCCCGGGGCCGCCTCCCGCCGCCGGCCGCCGCCGGGCCCAGGGCTCCGCGCGCCCGCCGGAAGGTGCGCTTCCGGGGCGGTCCGGGCGGCCGGCGGTGCGGCGGGAAAGGCGTCCCCCGGAAACGGCGCCCGGCGCCGAGGGGCCCGCGCGAGCCCGCGGCCGCGCCGAGCAGGGGGCGCCTGAGAGGCCTCGCGCGGCGTCCGTGGAGCCCGGCCGGCGCCTCAGCCCCCGGCGGGCGGGCGGGCGAGAGGGGCCGGGGTCTTCCGCGCGCAGAGCTCGCTCAGTCTGCGTGACTGGCCGGGAGGGAGACCCTCCCGCGCCGCGGCCCCACGCGGCCCCGTGACTGCGAACGCTGCGCGGGGCGGGGGCGCCGTGGGAACGGGCGCGGGAGACGCTGTGGTGGTCGCGCGGCCCGCAGCCCGGATGCGCAGATTCAGGCTCGGGGCGCCCCACTTCCCACGCGGCTCCCTGTCCCCGCGTGGGAGACCCGGAAGGCGCAGGCCCGCACTGCCCGCGCGGCCACGGGGAGTGAACCAGCGGGTGGGAGATGCCTCTCCTCCCCTCTTCCTCACTCTGAATTCAACGAAATGAGTCTTTAAAAATAATAATTATGCAGTGGTCCCAAACTTTGCGAATTCGACATTAATTTACACATCAGTGAATAGCAGGTGCAGCTGTCCCGCCCACGGGCGGCTCCTCAGGGCGGGGACCACGGGGGGGGGGGGGACACAGGGGTTTCACATTCCAGCGGGGCTTCCCTGGGTATGGGTGAGGGCCTCTCACTCCCCCCACCCACCCCGGCTGTGGAATTCCCGAGAGCAGGGCTGGCTTCCTCATTCCACGGAATCCCGGTCCTCGTTCTCTGTGGCCCTTCGTTCTCAAAGGCTTACAAGACCACACGTCAAAGACCAAGAAATGAAGGTATTTCCAGGCAAACAGACTTGGAGAGAGTGTCGCTAGCAGGTCACGCCTAACACGGAAGGAAGTCTCTGTAACAGGAAGTGGCGTCGGAAGGGGGGCGTGCCGGAGCCCCCGCTGGCGGGGGCTGTGCACTGAGGGGCCGGCCGTGACCTCTGGGTCCGGTGTCCACGGCGCGTCCCTCTGACCTGTGGCCATCCCTCTCCTGGGAGACCTGTTGGTGCTGCCAGATGCCCTGCTGGCGCGGCACGGCGGGGAAGCCACTGCCGGCCACTCTGACGTCCCATGCGGGTGCCCCACTTCCCACCCAGCTCTCTGCTGTGGCCTGGGAGAGCAGTGGGGGACGGTGCAAGTCCTTGGGCCCCTGTGCCCGCATGGGACACCTGGAAGAAGCCCCAGGGGCAGGGGAAAGGAGAGGGAGAGGAAGGGGGGAGGGGGAGGGAACAGGTCCTGTTAGGCGGGAAGTCAGGAATGAGCTTACGTGTGTGTGACATAAAGGCATCTGTAACTGCACCTCAGTCATCCTGACAGTGTTCCAGGGGCAGCCCAGTGGTCGCATCCTGCCCTGCCCCCTCCTACCCGATAACCTGCCAGGTGGGGGCCCCGCCCTTCTGCCTGACAAATCTCCCACAATCTCCCAGGTGCAGCCCAGTATCTGCATCTCAAACACCCTGCTCCGATCCCTCTGAACCCAGGACGGCACCAGCTAGGCTTCCTCCGGTCTGATACCTTCAGGGGAAAACTCAGATAGGAGCTTCTTAGTATTTACAGCCATAAAGTCCTTTGTTTCAGGAGGAGCTGTGTGAAGACAGAGACCCACCTCCTTAACCCCCCCCCCCCTCAACCGGACTGTGCGCTCAGCCCTCTGCCTCTCTGCTGAGCCGCCCGCCTGGTCTGGCCAGGTGTGATCTCTCCTCTCAACATGTAACCTCCACCCACCCCCGCCAGTCTCTCCCCATCCGTGCTTACGGATGTCCCTGCCCTAATAAACCTTGCTATTTTACCTCCCACTACTCTCTGTCTCACGCCTGAATTCTTTCTTGCGCCAAGCAAGAACCCTGCAATTTCTCCGGTAACAGTCCTGTTAAACCTTAGCCGGGCAGGCGGGCGGGGGCGGAGCTGACACCTGTGGTTGGGCCATGCGGGCACCTGGCCTCTTGCAATGGTGGCTGGGCCCAGAGCCCAGGATGGGCTGGGCGTAGATGGCGCCACAGATAAGACTGTGCCATTCTACTAACACGGGGCACTGTGACGCGGGTGCAGGAGTCCCAGCAGGCGCCGTAACTGCCCGTCACACTGCCCCCGAGGAGCCGGCCTCTCTTCATCCAAAGTGCTCTTCCAGCTGACAAGCCAGCAAGAGGGGCTTTTAAGGAAGGGTAGGGGCCGGCGCTGTGGCCTAGCGGGTAAAGTCGCCCCTGCAGCGCCCACACCCCCTGTGGGGGACGGTTCAAGGCCCGGCTGCTCCTCTTCCAATCCAGCTCTGCCATGGCCTGGGAAAGCAGCAGACGATGCCCAAGTCCTTGGGCCCCTGCACCCGCGTGGGAGACCTGAAGGAAGCCCCTGGCTCCTGGCTTCAGATCAGCACAGCTCCGGCCAGGGTGGCCATCTGGGGAGTGACCCAGCAGATGGAAGATCTCTCTGTCTCTCCCTCTCACTGTCTGCAGCTCTACCTCTCAAATAAATAAATAAAATCTTAAAAAAAAAAAAAAAAAAAAGCAGAGGGGCCAGCACTCAAGCCACACAGCTTAACTCACCCCACCCCACAGCACGGGCCGGGTCTCCCCACAGCACGGGCCGGGCCTCCCCACAGCGCGGGCCGGGGGCCTCCCCACAGCACGGGCCGGGTCTCCCCACAGCACGGGCCGGGGGCCTCCCCACAGCACGGGCCGGGTCTCCCCACAGCACGGGCCGGGGGCCTCCCCACAGCACGGGCCGGGTCTCCCCACAGCACGGGCCGGGGGCCTCCCCACAGCACGGGCCGGGCCTCCCCACAGCACGGGCCGGGGGCCTCCCCACAGCACGGGCCGGGCCTCCCCACAGCACGGGCCGGGCCTCCCCACAGCACGGGCCGGGTCTCCCCACAGCACGGGCCGGGGGCCTCCCCACAGCACGGGCCGGGTCTCCCCACAGCACGGGCCGGGGGCCTGCTTCCTTGGACTACGTGATAATCTCTTCGCTTCTTTTTTTTTTTAAGATTTATTTGAAAGAGTTAGAAGAGGCGGGGCTAGGGCAGAGAGAAAGTGAGCTTCCATCCACTGGTCACGCCCCCGATGGCCACACCGGCCAGGGCTGGGCCAGGCTGAAGCCCGGAGCTTTCCCGGGCCGTTAGCAGGGAGCTGGATGGGAAGAGAAGCAGCCAGGACGGGAAGGGGGCGGTGTGGGTGCCGGGAAGCAGGGGGGAGGGGGCGGTGTGGGTGCCGGGAAGCAGGGGGGAGCGGGGCCGTGTGGGTGCCGGGAAGCAGGGGGAAGATGGCGGTGTGGGTGCCGGGAAGCAGGGGGGAGGGGGCGGTGTGGGTGCCGGGAAGCAGGGGGAAGATGGCGGTGTGGGTGCCGGGAAGCAGGGGGAAGATGGCGGTGTGGGTGCCCGCGCTGCAGGCGGCGGCTTTACCGTCTCTTCCTTCTGCCTAGCACGTGCGGCCCCCGGGTGCAGCAGCCAGCGGCGTGGTGGGGGCGCCCCCAATTGTCTGCTTCTCTCTCCTGTTTTGTGCTCCTCCCTTCCTCGGTCAAGGAGGATAGAAGGCCCCGTCCGCTGAGCCAAGGTCGTGTGCTGGCTGCTCGGCCGCCCGCGTTCTCCTGCTGTTTGGTCACTGTGCTCTGAGGCTTCCCGAGCCTGTGGGAGCTCCGGGTGGGCCGTGACCCTGCGTGCTTCAGCTTCCTGTGCCCTGGACAGAGGACAGCCCCGCGGCCAGCTGCTCGGCCACCTGCAGCGCTTCCGTCTGGCACTGATTAGGCTGAAGTACATCTCGTAGGGACGCTGGTTCCAGTCCCGGCTGCTCCACTTCCGATCCGGCTCCCCGCTGTGGCCTGGGAAAGCAGAGGAAGATGGGACAAGGCCTGGGCTCCTGCACCCGCGTGGGAGACCAGGGGAAGCTCCTCGCTCCTGGCTTCCGGTCGGCTCAGCTCCAGCCGTCGCCGCCATTTGGGGAGTGAAGCAACAGATGGAAGACCTCTCTCTCTCCCCCTCTCTCTCCCCTCTCTCCCTCTCTCTCTCTCTCCCTCTCTCTCTCTGCCTCTGCCTCTGCTTCTCTGTAACTGCCTTTCAAATAAATAAGTAAATCCTTTAAAAAAATTTGAGGAAAACAAATTTTGCGTATTCCATCCGAACAGACTGAGGGACGGAGTGCCGCTTCCTGCCCCCCCGCCCCCGCCCCCGGGGCCTGCACGGAGCCGCCTTCAGCCTTGACCTCCGCCCTGGCCCAGGCGTGCTCTCGGCCCTCATTTATCTGGAAGCATCTTTATTTCGCTCTAGTTTGTGAAGACTATTTTTCCGGATGAAGAATTCAAGTTTGGCCCTTTATGCCCCTTGATAAATCACTTCCCACTACAGGACCGGTGCTGTGTGGTTCCACGGGTACGCGCGTCGGGCGCCGGCGGGAGCCACTCGCGGGCCGGCCGGTGCTGCCGTCTGATGGGCCTGGCGTGGCTGGACCGCTGTGTCCCGGCTACGGTGTCTCGCGTCTGGGAGCTGGTGTTTCCAGGGCCCGGGGACGCGTCCAGACAGCATTTCAGCGGGCGTATCTTGCCCCCACCACGCAGCCCCCCCGACCTGCTCATGGCCGAGGATGCGGGGGGGTGGGCTGGGGAGGCCTGGCTGTCCCCAGGGAGCCTCCTGGGCACTGCTTCAGGGCGAGGCCGCCGCCCCCCCCCGCCGGCACTGGGGGGCTGTGGTCTCAGCTTGGCCGTCGTCTCGGCCGCTCAGAACATCACACCTACACCCCAGAGCGGGAGGGACACACGTGGTGACCTGAGGCTCCCTGGAGTGGAGCTCCGCCAGGCTGAGCGGAAGGGGAGGGGCCCCGGCTCGCGCGCCCCCCAGCCTTCTCCCTCCCATGCGCCCTCACCAGAGGCCATTTCCAGAGACTTTGCACACTGAGAGGCAGGCTTCACCCGGCTCCTCACGGTCACGGTCGGGGTGCGGCTCCTCGCTGGGTGTGTCTGCGCCTGCGCCGGGTCCCACAGGAGGCAGGCGAGCCCTTCAGTCTGCCGCGGGCTCCTCTGTCATTGGCGGTGCCTTTTTTTTTTTTTTTTTTTTTTAAGATTTACTTATTTATTTGAAAGTTAGAGTTAACGGGGGGGGGGGGGAGATTGAGAGGGAGAGAGAATGTCTTCCATCCGCTGGCTCACTCCCCAGGTGGCCGCGATGGCCGGAGCTGCGCTGATCTGAAGCCAGGAGCCAGGACCTTCTTCCGGGTCTCCTGGGCAGGGGCCCAGGGACTTGTCCCATCTTCCACTGCTTTGCCAGGCCACAGCAGAGAGCTGGATCAGAAGAGGAGCAGCTGGGACTAGAACCGGCGCCCATGTGGGATGTCGACACTGCAGGCCAGGGCGTTAACCCACTGCGCCACAGTGCCGGCCCCCATCCTTATTTTTCTGAAAAAGATTTATTGATTTATTTATTTGAAAGAAGAATGAGAGAGGGGAGAGAGAGAGGTCTCCCATCTGCGGTGCACTCCTCCGTGGGCTGGGCCAGGCCAAAGCCAGGAGCTCTGACCGGTGGCAGGGGCCAGACTGTTCCATCGCCCGCTGCCTTCCCCGGAGAGTGCTGGGTCTGCAGCAGGCGGCCAGGACCGGCTCTCACTGCCCGCAGCCCGCCAGCCCCGGTGCTGCTGCAGCAGGTGCACCGGCAGGATGACTTCCAGGAAGGGGAGGCGCGTGCGGGCGGGGCGCTGAGCCCACCTGGCCCTCACGCGTCTGCCCGGCCTGGCTCAGGACTCCTGTTGCCCCGGAGCCTCCTGGGCCCGCAGCCCCCGTCTGCTCCAGGTCACCCTGGCGATTTTGTGCAGGTGGCACCACACAGTAGGCACCCACTTCCGACCTGGCGTCTCCCCGGGGATTGTTCTGAGGTCCAGCTGCGTGGTGTCGCGGGGCAGCTGTTCCGCCATCGTCCATCCGCTCAGCTGCTGCTGGAAGCCGGTTTCAGCAGAGCCGGGGTGAGCACTCGGCCCGAGTCTCTCGTGGAATCTGCCTCCGCTGCCCCGCGAGTTCCTAGGAGTGGCGTGGCCGACATACGTGCTTGGTGCCTGCCACAGTGGGGATGTCCCACAACCAGGCAGCAGCGTGGATGTGCCACGTCCTCCCCGACACGGCACGTTCTACTGACGCCTGGCTTCACTCTGGTCCTCATCGCTGCCGCGCCGTCTGCGGTTCCTGGCGCAGCAGTGCCGACGCCGCTGGGGACGCCCACGGCTTCCGCTAGAGCCACCTGGGAGGCAGCAACTGGTGGCCCAAGTGCCCGGGTCCCTGTGTCTCATGGGGGAGACCCACACGGAGTCCTGGCTCCTGGCCTTGGCGGCCCCGCCCTGGCCATCGAGGGCGGAGTGAACCAGTGGGTGGGGGGGGCGTCCGTCTGCCTCTCAGGTACAGATGACACAAGGAGTAAACACTGAGCGCCGCTACTTGTATTTCTGTTGAACTGAGGGCTCTTTATATATTCTGGATACAAATCCCGTATCAGCGTTGTGGCTTAAAGATACTTTCTACCAGGCTGTGTTTTTTTTTTTTTTCCTTGTTCTAACCTTCCTCCCCCCCCCCTTCTCTATTAAAGATTTATTTATTTATTTGAAAGTCAGGGAGAAAGTTACACACAGAGAGAAGGAGAGGCAGAGAGAGAGAGAGAGAGAGAGAGAGAGAGAGAGAGAGGTCTTCCATCCGCTGGGTCACTCCCCAGGTGGCCACAACAGCCGGAGCTGTGCTGATCCGAAGCCAGGAGCCAGGAGCTCCATCCAGGTCTCCACGTGGTGCAGGGCCCCAAGCACTGGGCCCATCCTCCACTGCCTTCCCAGGCCGTGGCAGGGAGCTGGATCGGAAGTGGAGCAGCCGGGACTGGAACCGGCGCCCAGATGGGAGGCCGGCACTGCAGGTGGAGGTTTAGCCCACTGCACCACAGCGCCGGCCCACAAAGGCGTCTTACCTGCTGGTCTACTCCCATGCCTCCCCAAATGCCCACAGAGCCTGGGCTGGGACTCCGCCCAGATCTCCCACGAGTGGCAGGGGCCCAAGTGCTTGAGCCGCCACTGCTGCCCGGCCTGCATCAGCAGGGAGTGGAGTTGGGGGGGGGGCTCAGCCCCAGGCCTCCAGCGGGAGGCGCAGGCGGGGCTGCCCGGTCTCAGAGCACGGACCCGAGTGGTAGTTCTGTCTGCGCTCCTGGGATGAACCCCCCTTGGTCTTATCCTTTTTAGAGTCTATGATCCTGGCCGGCGCCACGGCTCACTAAGCTAAGCCTCCGCCTTGCGGCGCCGGCACACCGGGTTCTAGTCCCGGTCGGGGTGCCGGATTCTGTCCTGGTTGCCCCTCTTCCAGGCCAGCTCTCTGCTGTGGCCAGGGAGTGCAGTGGAGGACGGCCCAGGTGCTTGGGCCCTGCACCCCATGGGAGACCAGGAAAAGCACCTGGCTCCTGCCTTCGGATCAGCGCAATGCGCCGGCCGCAGCGACCATTAGAAGGTGAACCAATGATAAAGGAAGACCTTTCTCTCTCTCTCTCTCTCTCTCTCTCTCACTGTCCACTCTGCCTGTCAAAAAAAAAATAATAAATAAAAAACAGTCTATGATCCTGCTTCTGGAACTTGCTTGGATGTGTGTGTGGCGTGATCCTGGCAGACGCTGAAGCCCCACACGTCGGGAGGTGCCAGTGCCGCAGCAGTGCCGGCCTTCTTCCCTGGCCACGAACCCAACTGCGTCGTCCCCACCTCCCCTGCTGCCAGGTGACCGTGTTGTAGGCAGGGTCTGGGTGGGTGACAAGCCTGGGCGGGTCGTGGGGATGCCCTGATCGGCAGCACCGGAGTCCAGGCCGGCCAGCACGCTGTTCGTGTCCGACCGAGGCAGCCCTGTGGATTGGGCCGCTCGTCAGTGGCGTCCCGGGGCGAGGGCCGGCGCGGAGGGTGGGATGGGCGGTGTCCCCAGGACCGGGTCCGGCCTGCCTTCGGCTCCGCGGAGGGTTTCTAACCCCAACGCCGTCCTCTCGCACAGGAGGCACACGTGCTGGCGACGAGCGTGAGCCAGCGTCGGGAACCCCTGCCGGGCCCGCAGCAGTGCCTGGTCTGAGCCGGCTCGGGTCCTGCCAGTGCCCACCTGGCAGGCAGCGTGACGCCTCGGGCACCGGGCCCTGCCTCCCGCGTGGGCGGCCCGGCTCCTGGCTTCAGCCCAGCCTGGCCATTATGGCCACGTGGGAGTGCCCGGCACACGGCACATCTCCCTCTCTCTGCCTTTCAAAGGAACACAGATACATAAATGCCGCAGGAGAAGCCCGATGCAGCCCCGAGACTTCCAGTTCTGTGATGAGACAGGCAGGTGACCCACAAAGCCCAGTCCCGGCTGAGGAAGGGGCTCGGGCGGGGAGCCAGCGCTGGGGTGCAGGGGAGGGTGGTGACCTAACAAAGCCCAGGTCCCGGCTGAGGAAGGGGCTCGGGAGGGGAGCCAGCGCTGGGGTGCAGGGGAGGGTGGTGACCTAACAAAGCCCAAGTCCCGGCTGAGGAAGGGGCTCGGGAGGGGAGCCAGCGCTGGGGTGCAGGGGAGGGTGGTGACCTAACAAAGCCCAGGTCCCGGCTGAGGAAGGGGCTCGGGAGGGGAGCCAGCGCTGGGGTGCAGGGGAGGGTGGTGACCTAACAAAGCCCAGGTCCCGGCTGAGGAAGGGGCTCGGGAGGGGAGCCAGCGCTGGGGTGCAGGGGAGGGTGGGCGCCAGCAAACCAGGCGCCCTGCACCGCGGCTCCGGCTCCGGGGTGGCGGCTGGGGGCCCAGGCAGGTGGCCGCTGCGGGCTCCGTCTGGTTTACCAGGAACTCTAAGGAGCTGGCTCAGCAGCTTTTTAGCAAAGAGAACTATTATGGGATGGCAAGCTGCTGTGACCGGCATGGGCCGCTGGAGGAGGCCGCTGCGGTGTGGGGTGGGGGCTTCTAGCCTACTAAGGGATTTCCCAGCTCCCCAATTAGTTGGTAAAGCTGCTCACAACATTCCCTTATTTATTTTATTTCACACATTTGAAGGGGGCCAGGCTGTGGTCAGGACAGACACCATCCAGGTCTCCCCGCGGGTGCAGGGCCCTCGGCTCAGGCCGCCGCGGTGGGGAGCGGGGCGGGAGCAGAGCGGTGCTCGCGTGGGGCCGCCGTCCCGGTGGACCCTCGTGTTTGCAGAATTCCCGCGAGGTCACTTCCGCTTTGCTGTCTCTCCTGGTTGATCTCCAGGAGTTTGGTTTCTGGGGTCTCCGTCACTGGTTTCCACGAAGGAGAACCTTCCTTCCTCTGCTTGCTTTGGATTTTATTTGCTCTTCTTTTTTCTTAAACTTTTTTTTTTGTTTTGAGGTTTATTTATTTGAAAGGGAAAAAGAGAGGGAGCGGGAGAGGTGGGCCAGGCCAAAGCCAGGAGCTCCATCTGGGTCTCCCACGGGGTGCAGGGACCCGCCTGGGCCACCCTCTGCTGCTTTCCAGGCGCATGCGCAGGGAGCTGGGGGGGGGCAGCCGGGACTGCGACTGGCGCTGTGGCTCTGTGCGCAGGTGCTCGGGCCCCCGCCGCCCGCGCCGGGGACTTAGTGGGAGCTGGATGCGGTGTGGGGCGGGGCTGTCCCGGGAGCAGCTGGACAGCGCACCACCGCGGCGTCTCTGCAAGTCGGTGGGGCTGTGCCACCGCAGGCCTCCTCACCCGGCGCGCGCTTGCAGGGCGGCTCTGCCCGCAGACCGGGGACGGCAGCCCCGCCCCGCCCCTCCCCGCCCCGCGTGCCTCGCTCACGCTTCTAAGCCTTCGAACATCTGGGAGTCACTGTTCTCGGGTCACTTCTGGGCCAATTTTGATTTTTGCCCCCTCTATGCTTGTCTTTTCTTTCATTTGAAAGGCAGAGAGAGAGGGACTGAGGCCTCCCGCCCACGGTCACTCCTCAGAAGCCAGCGCTGGGCTGAACCCCAGGCGCCAGCCCACGAGTGCGGGGCCGGAAGCCGCCATCAGCAGGCTTCCACGCGGGGCAGAGGCCTCAGGCGGGGCTGACCGCCGTGCCGCACCCAGGCTCGGTTCTGGGCTCGGGCAGCGTGCTGCCTGGCCTGCGGGGTCTGGCTTCTCCCAGGCGGGAGGACCGAGCCGGTGATTTCTCGAGTTATTTACTCCCCGGGACTGGACGCGGTGAGCCCTGTGGCTCCGAGCAGCGCGGGCCGCGCCTCCAGCTCCCCAGAGAGCCCTCCCGCCGCTGGGTGACTGCGTGGGCGCGGGTGGGCTCTGGCTGGCAGCCCTGGCGCTGGCGCTCCGGGGGGCCGTCCCTGTGCTGGCGGCCGGAGCCCGAGTGCGGACCCTGCCCGGCTGCCCTCAGAGCCCAGGCATGGGGTGTCCCTGGGGAGCAGGAAGGAGTCGGAAGCAAGGAGCTCATGTGTGGTTTAATCAGGGTGGCTGGGGGGGCGCCAAGAGCAGCATCGAACAAGGGAGTAAAAACGGGGCGAGCACACGCGGCTCTGCACTGCCGGCTACGTCGAGATCCCAGCAGCGACCTCAAGGGCTTTTGGGGACGAACACAGACACAGAGCGGCGCCCGGTGCCGTCCGCAGGGCCCAGAGCCGGCCCTGCATCATGGGTGCAGCGGGCACCGGGGACGAGGCCTGGGGGCTCCCCTGCTCTGGGGACGGGCCCGCCCCCTCCCTTCCTCCAGCGGGCGGAGGCCGGGCCTGGCATCCACGGGGGCTCCAGGTGGGTGCAGCCCAGGCAGGACCGCCAGGCGACCTCGAAGTCTGCCCTGGAGTGGCTTCTGCCATCTTCATTGAGGGGGTGGGCCCGGGGCGGGGTCTTTCCCAGCGAGGCAATAAATACGAGGATTCAGAGCCCCAGCCCCACGCGGCAGAGGGCTCAGCCGCCTCCCGCGGCCCCGGCTCTTCACAGACCAGCCGGTCTCCAAGCCGGGGGCTCCGGGGCTCCCGGCACGTGCCCGGGACACGGCGCTGTCCTGCTTCTGCCGGCCACAGGCGGGTCCCACCGGCAGGACCCCGCCCAGCCCCGGCCGGGCGTGGCAGCCGCGGGGGCTAGCCCTCGCGCACGCTCACTCGCGGCTCGGCCAGGGAGCTGTGCATGATGCTGATGATGGACTCCAGGCCGCTGCCCTCCAGCAGCGTGCGGTGGTCGCCCTCGATGACGTGCACAGACACCTTCCCGTCACACACCTGCGGGGACACGCGTGAGCGGGCCCTGCGCCCCGCCCCGCCCCGCCCGCGCCACACCCCCGCCCCGCCCCCGCCACGCACCTGCGAGAGGTTGTAGTCGGCGCCCAGGTCCTGGCCGTAGGCGCCGCCTGTCTTGGCGCGCAGCAGGGTCACGTTGCCGTGGTACTTGGCCTTGGGGGTGTACTGCTCAGCCGCGCGCAGCTTGTGGTAGAAGGACAGGGCCGCGAAGCTCAGCTCCTGGCGGTCCAGGCCGTGGTGGCTCTTGGTGACGAGGTCCACGGTGGCCGCCACGCGCTCCTCCAGGCTGTTCAGCGGCAGCAGCGCCTCGAGCACCTGTGGGGCTGGGCCTCAGTGCGCGCCGGGGCCCGGCACCTGCCCGGGGGCCCCCGCGCCCCCCGCCCGCCCCGCCCGGGGCCCCTGCGCCCCCCGCCCGCCCCGCCCGGGGCCCCCGCGCCCCCCACCCGCCCTGCCCGGGGCCCCCGCGCCCCCCGCCCGCCCTGCCCGGGGGCCCGGACCCACCCTGCTGTGCTCAGCATCCGTGAACTGCTGCACGAAGAAGCACATGGCCTCCGCCTCCGCCTCGGCCTCACAGCCCGGGGTCATCTTGGCGCGGTAGCTCTGCAGGAGGAGGGACTGCTGCCGCCAGCGCGCTCCCAGCGGGTGGGGGAGCCCGGGGGCCAGCGCCGGGCCTTACCTGGGTGTAGGCCAGCACGTAAGTGTGCGAGCCGTCAAAGAGGAAGAGGCTGTTGTTGGTGGGGGCCTGGCCCTGCTGGGCCTGCAGCTGTGAGCACATCTCGAAGGCCACACAGGCCCCGTAGGAGTAGCCGGCCACGCGGTAGGGCCCCTCGGGCTGCACCTGCCTGATGCAGTCGACGTAGTAGGCGGCCAGGCTCTGGATGCTGTCCAGCGGGGCAGCTGCAAGGCAGCGTGGAGCACTCAGGCAGGGCGCGGGGGCAGCCGCGGGCTGGGCGGCGTGGCGGGGCAGGGCGGGGCTGGGTGCGGGGCGTGGCAGGGCGGGGCAGGGTGGTGGGGCGGGGCGGGGCGTGGCATGGCGGGGCGGGGCGCACCTCGGGTGCACTGCAGGCCGTAGGTGGGGATGCTGAGCTTGGCAGCTAGGCTGTGGAACACGGTGGTGGAGCCCTCGATGGGGTGCACCAGGAACAGCGGCCGCTCCGAGTTCTGCACCGAGTTGAGCCGCGTCAGGGTGGGGCCCTCGGGGTTCACCAGCAGGGTGCTCAGGTTCAGCCGCGCCTGCTCCTGGGCTGGGCTGCTCTCCTTGGACGTGGTGGCTGCCAGCTCTGTGAGGAGGGGCAGGTGTCAGGAGGGGAGGGGAGGGGCGGTGCTGCCCCTGCCCCGCCCCCTGCCGGGAGCCTGCACGCACCGGGGGCCGCGCCGGCCTGGGCGGACAGCTCCTGCAGCCTGCGCAGCGTGAGCTGCCGCACCTCGCGCATGGACAGCACCAGGTCGTGCTCGCGCTCCAGGGTCTGGCGCACTTCCACGCCCATGAGCGAGTCCAGGCCCAGGTCCGCCAGCGAGCTGTCCAGGTTGATGCCGGCCAGGTCACGAATGCCTGCGGAGGGAGGCTCGGTTGGCAGTGCTGGGGCAGCCGGGCCCGGGCTCAGGCGCCACTCGGGACGGGGCCGCTGCGTCGGAGAGCGGGGACGGGCGGGCTCACCCAGGATGTGCGCCACGGCCTTCAGCAGGTCCCGCTGGCCCTCGCCCTCCGCGCGGGCCTTGGCCTTCTTCTCGGCCAGCACGAAGCTGCCGAGCACGGCGTGGGGCTGGTGCAGGAAGAGATCTAGCACGTCCAGGCAGGAGGCAATGCGCTGCGGCAGCGTGCCCCCGATGACCGTGTCGTTGGTGCCCATGGACTCCAGGATGATGCCCACGTCGCCGATGGCGCCCCACTGCACAGCCAGGCCTGCGGGCGAGGGGGCCGGTGGGCAAGGGTCTCGGGGCAGGGGGGGTGTGGGGAAGGCGGGGCAGGGGCGGGGCTCACCTGGGAGGCCGTCGTGCCGGCGCTGCTCGCAGATGCGCTCCATGGTGGAGTTGGCAAAGCCGTAGTTGGTCTGGCCAGCGTTGCCGCGCCCGCAGCTCACCGACGAGAAGGCCACGAAGTAGTCCAGCTCCGGACAGGCCTCCCGGGTCACCCTGCGGGCGCCTGCGTCACTCCCCACAGCCAGCTCCCGCCCCTGCCTGCCCCAGCGCGCCCGGACAGACCGTCCCGGCCCCCGGTGCCCAGCCCCGGGCCCAGCAGAGCGGCGGGTGGCGGCCGTACCTGTCCAGGTTCATGGTGCCGTTGTACTTGGGCTTGCTGACGTCGAGGAAGAGCGCGGGGGTCTGGTTCTCCAGCATGGCGTCTCGCAGGACCTGGGGGCACGTGTCCTCAGCAGCGGCTCAGGCTCGGGGGCACCCAGCACCGAGGGATCCGCCCAGGGCCTGCGCTCACCACAGCCAAGTTGAAGACGCCGCCGACAGGCCCCAGCTGTGCCGCCTCGGCCACCAGGGCCCGGGCGCCCTCCAGCGAGCTGGCGTCACTGGTGGACACCAGCACCTGCACGCCCTGGCGCCTCCACTCACGAACCTGCTTGGCCTGGTAGCCTGCAAGACACGGGCGGTGGGCGCCGGGCAGGGGAGGGGGGCGCCCCCCACGGCCGCCATGGGGACCAGCAGGGGCGCGGTCCTGCCGGCTCACCTGTGCGGATCCCTGAGCGCGAGGTCAGCACCAGCCTCTGGGCCCCCCGCACCACCAGCCACTGGGCCAGCTCGAGGCCAAAGCCGCCCAGGCCGCCCGTGATGACATAGCTCTTGTGGGCCGGGCAGAAGGTCTTGGACACGGCCGTGGTCAGGGTGGGCCGCACGCCCTTCAGCACCGCCTCCTGCTCCTCCTCGCGCACCTGCGCCAAGCACGGCAGGGCTCAGACGCCGCCCCGGGGCCGGCTCCCGCCCGCCCGCCCAGCCCGGCTGCCCCCTCACCTGCACGACGACTTTGCCGATGTGCTTGCCCTGGGCCATGTGGCGGAAGGCGGCCTCCACCTGGTCCTTGGGGAAGACGGTGCGCCGCAGGGGCTGCACCACCCCGTCGCGGATGCCGGCCCGCAGCAGCTCCGCCACCTCCCGCCAGTCCGCGCTGGCGTCCTCGAAGAGCGCGTCCAGCAGGATCCCATGGAAGGTCACGTTCTTGAGGAAGACGGCCATGCCTGCGGGCGGCGGGCGGCGGGCGCCGGGGCTCGCTCAGGGCCCGGCCCGGCCCCTGGGGCGGCTCGCTCGGGCTCCCCCCTCGCCACCCCTCTCCCCAGCGGGGGCTCACCCAGGGGTGTCGGACTCACCCAGCGGGTGGTTGTTGGAGAGGTCGAATTTGCCGATCTCCAGGAAGCGGCCGTGCTGGGCCAGGCAGCGCACGCTGGCCTGCAGCTTCTCCTCCGCCAGGGAGTTGAGTACCAGGTCCACGCCTGGGCGGGGAGGGCCCCACGGTCACGCCAGCCGCCCCACCCCCCACCTGGGTAGGGAGGGCCCCACGGCCACGCCCCCTCCACCCCGCCCGGCCCCGCCCCGCCCCACGCAGGAGCCGGCTGGCTCACCCTTCCCGCCCGTGTGTCGCAGCACGTGCTGCTCGAACGATGTGTCCCGGGAGTTGGCGAAGCTGGTGCTGTCGAGCTGCGGGAACCGGGCCTGGAGGTACGCCCGCTTCTCGGCTGAGCCTGGCAGGGGACAGCGCCGTGAGCCGTGAGCCGTGAGCCGGGCGGCGGGTGGCGGGCGGAAGGCAGCCGGGGGCGGGGCTGCGAGGCCTTACCCACGGTGGTGAAGACTCGGCAGCCCAGGCTGAGGGCGATGGCGATGGCAGCCTGGCCCACGCCGCCAGAGCCGGAGTGTATGAGCACCGTCTCCCCGCGCCGCATGCGCCCGCGGACGATCAGCGAGTAGTAGGCCGTGGTGTAGACCACTGGGACCGAGGCGGCCTCCTCTAGGGTCCTGGGGACACACCACGGGGGTCAAGCCAGGGCCTGGCTGCCAGCTGCCGCCCACGCGGGGTCCCGGCCAGGCCTGTCGCGCTCACCAGCCGGAGGGCACGTCCCAGAGGAAGTCCGGTGCCAGCAGGACTGAGGTGGCCAGGCCTTCGGCGGGCACCAGCCCCATCACACGCTGGCCGCGGGAGTCGCGGCCGGAGAACTCCATGCCCAGCATGCAGTCACGGGCGGCCCACTTTCCTGGGGGCGAACGGCAGTGAGCCCCTCCCCGCCAGGTGCCGGGCCCGGGCCCTGGGCTGCGTCCCTCCCTCGCACACCTGGGATGGCGTCGGGGGACAGCTTGCCGGTGGCCAGCATGATGTCCCGGAAGTTGAGGGAGGCGTAGTAGACGGTGCAGAGCTGAGCGTCGGAGCCGGGCTGGGCGTGGCGCAGCGGGGAGCACACCCAGCGGATGGAGGAGAGGTCGCCCCGAGTGAGGACGTTCACGAAGGCGTGGGCCGTCTGCTCCTGCGGCTTGTCTGGGGGCGGCAGGAGCGAGGCTGCCACGGGCCTCCTGGCCGGGGTCCCCATCCTCCTGCTCAGCCCGCCCCTCAGGCAGGGAGCCCGCGAGGGCCGGGGGCTCACCCTGCTCCAGCGGGAAGTGGCGGAAGGCGCCCCAGGCCCCGTCCCGATGCACGTTCATCACCAGGTCCCCCCGCAGCACCTCCCGCAGCTCCGCGGACTCGGGGCCCAGGGCAGGCGCGGGCGACTTGCTGCTGAGGTTGGACAGCAGGACGCACCTGTGGGCGGCAGGGTGTGAGGGCCGTGGGGGCGGGGCCGTGGGGGCGGGCGTGGCGTGGGGGGCGGGCGTCTCTCACCGAATCCGGTGCCCGCCGGGCTCTTTGCGGAGGCAGTTCACCAGGCCCACGACGCCCGAGGTGGCGCAGTCCACAGCCGTCAGCCACACGGGCCGGGAGGAGTCCTCGGCCAGCACGTCCTGCGGGACAAGGCGGGGTTGGCCTCTGGGAGGGCCACGGGCTGTGCTGGGTGGGGGCCCAGGCCCAGGCCCAGACCTTCAGAGAGTCCACCCATCGGAAGCTGGCGTCCTCCACGGGCAGGAAGATGGGGCTGTCCTGGGGGCTGGGCCGGCGGCACAGGAACAGGGCGGAGCCGTAGAAGGAGGTCTTCAGGCCCACGACGTGCAGCGCCGCCTCCGCGAACAGGCGCTCCCACTCGTCCTGCGGGGGGCGGGGTCAGCGCCGGCTGGCCTGGCCCCGGCCCCCCCCCAGCCTGGCCCCGGGTCCCACCTTGGTCAGGAGGCTCGGCCCACGCTGAGGCTCGGAAGAGGCGAGGAAGGCCAGGGTCTCGCCGAGGGCGTGTCCCCGCAGCAGGGTGTGCAGCAGTAGGAAGCCGCCTTCCTTGACGGCGGCCGCCATGTTGCGCAGGGCGGAGGCCGGGTCCCCGAGGCTGGCCACGGCACAGTTGCACACCAGGAGGTTGGCTGTGCCCAGGCTGCCGGGAGCAGGGCCCGCGGGGTCCCACTGGGCCTGGCCGACGTCTCGCTGCTGCAGCTGCGCCTCGGCCGCCTGCAGGGCCTGGCTGTCGCGGTCGGTGGCGGTGTACTCCAGCTGCAGCATGGGCTGCGTGTTGAGCAGCTCTGGGATGCGGGCATACAGGTGGCCCTCCCCGGCCAGCACCTGGCATGGAGGCAGCTTCCTGAGCCAGCGACCCTGCTGGCCACCCTGCCTGCCTGCTCTCCTCAGGGTCCCCTGCCCGGAGCCCCAGGCCCCTTGCACGCCCGCACCCCAGCTCTGGCCCTGCCTGCCTGCCGTGCCGGGGTGTCTTCCGGCCGCAGCGCAGCGCGCCGGAGCAGGTGCAGCACGTGTGTCCTCACAGAGGCTGCCCTGGCCCTGGGCTCCCTGGCACGGCCCGTTGCTGGCCCAGCACCCACCTCCACCACCTTCATCCTGAGGCTGGGCAGGTTCTCCAGGGCTGTGTCCACGCAGGCCTTGAGCGCCGGAGAGTCCAGGAGGCCGCTGAGCAGCGGGTCCTCGGGCAGCCCCGGCCGCTCCCGGGCCAGCGCCTGGCCCAGCTCCCGCTGCAGGCTGCCGTTGAGCTGCAACTGGCAGGCGGTCGCCAGCAGGCGGGGCAGGGCCTGCTGAGGGGGCTCCTGGGGGGCCGGGGACCCGTCCAGCCCCGGCACGGCCATTTTCAGCCCCTGCTGGGCCACCCTGGTCTGCAGCACCTGCGCCAGCCCTGGGAGAAGAGACAGACCGATGCCCCCAGAGCCCGCCTGTGGGCCTCCCTGCAGGACAGGCACACAGCGGACAGCCCGGAACGGCCACTGCCTGCCTCCCCCAGGGCGTGTGCGGGTGGGGGCACAGCCAGGGAGGGGCTGAGTGTGTCCTCTGCCCCCGCTCGGTCAGCGGGCCTCACCCTTGCACAGCTGCAGCTCCTCCTGCAGGGCGGCGCTCTCCGACAGGCAGGCGCCCTCCACGTGGGGCACGAAGCAGAACTTCTCCAGGGTGGGCACCAGCTGTTCCTGCTGCCGCCGGGGGGCCGCGGAGGTGTGGAGGCCGGCGATGTGGGCTCCGCCGGCCACGATGGTGCCCAGACAGCTGTCCACCACCACGTCCGCCGCTGCGGGGACAGGCGGGTGAGCCCAGGGCCCCCCGGGGGCGCGGGGCAGGGTGTGGGGCGGACGCGGGCGGGGCGGGGCAGGGGTACCTCGGGCCTCGCCCTGCAGCGCATACACCTTGCGCAGGTGGGTGGCGGGGTCGATACGCAGGAGCGTGAAGCGCGTGGGCAGGCGCAGGCTGCGCTGGCTGTGGCCCAGGATGGACACTTGCAGCATGGCGTCCAGGAAGGTCACCCAGCTGTCCTTCCACAGCAGCTGGCCGGAGGTGCCTGCAGCAGAGGGGCCGGGCGCCACATGGTCTCTGAGCCCCTCTGCAGCCCGGCCAGGGCACCCGGAGCCCAGCCCACCTTCGAGGCTGGCCTCGACGACACCCTGGAAGTGGGGGCCGTAGTCGTAGCCACGCAGCCGCAGCTCCTTGTACACGTCGCCCTGGGTCAGCCGGAAGGCGGCAGAGGCGTCCGCGGGACTCAGGCCTTCTGGGCGCTCGAAGAGCTCGGGGTTCGGGTCCTCCCACTGGTATATCTTCCCTGCGGGTGGGCGGCAGACGGGCCTGAGTGGGCTGGGGCAGGGCCGTCCAGCTGTGCCCCGAGCTGGGACCCCACTCACCGCTCACGATCAGGTTGCCGTTCTCAGACACCTCAAAGGCACGGGAGGCCTCCAGGAGCCGCACCTCCAGCGGCACGGTCCCTGTGGAGCAGCGGAGTCAGGTTCAAAGGTCAGAGGTCAGCGGGCCCCGCCCCTCAGTGCCCCAGCCTCTGCCAGGGGCCTCACCAGTCTTGGGCAGGATGGTGGCCTGGTGCAGGGTCACGTCCTCGAACACCACGGCCATCTGCTCCATGGCCAGGCCCAGGCTGCGAGCCAGGGTCTTCCAGGCCAGGCACAGGTAGCCGGTGCCGGGGAAGATGACGCGGCCGTCAATGCGGTGGTCCACCAGGTAGTGGTCGGGGGACTCGGGGCTGGCGTCTGCGGGCAGGCACAGGTCTCAGAACCAGCGCACCAGGGCCCAGCCGCAGCTCCCCAGCGCGGGGCCCGGCTCACCGATGTTGTAGACGGTGGCGGAGGAGGAACTGGAGCCATTCGGGAAGTCCTCGGCGGCGGGCACGTCCCAGCTCTGGCTGTGGTCCCACTTGATGTGGGGGGAGATGAGAGGGGTCCCTCGGGGGGCCGGGAACTCCACCGGCGGGAACAGGGCGTTGGGGTCGACGTCGATGCTGCCAAGGGGACGGGGGCGTGAGCGGCTGGCCCGGCCTGCTCGGGGGCTCTCGGGGGCGGGCGGGCGGGCGGGGACCTACCCGGTGAGGTGCAGCTTGCCCAGGCTGGTAAGCAGGAACTCCAGGTTGTCCCTGTGGTCTTTCTTCATCAGGGGCAGGATGGTGCAGCTGGACTTGAGGCCCCGCTTCAGGACGGCCTGGGGGCAGAGACGAGCTGGGCCCCCACCCCGGCCCCCGCCCCCCGCCCCAGCCCTGCCCGAGCACCACAGCAAGGTGGGGTGGGGAGGGCAGAGACGAGCTGGGTTCCCCCCGCCCCGGCCCCCCGCCCCGGCCCTGCCCGTGCACCCGCAGCAAGGTGGGGAGGGCAGAGATGAGCTGGGTCCCCCCACCCCGGCCCCCGCCCCGGCCCTGCCCGTGCACCCGCAGCAAGGTGGGGAGGGCAGAGACGAGCTGGGTTCCCCCCGCCCCGGCCCCCCGCCCCGGCCCTGCCTGCGCACCGCAGCAAGGTGGGGGTGGGGAGGGCAGAGACGAGCTGGGTCCCCCCACCCCGGCCCCCTGCCCCGGCCCTGCCTGCGCACCGCAGCAAGGTGGGGGTGGGGAGGGCAGAGACGAGCTGGGTCCCCCCACCCCGGCCCCCTGCCCCGGCCCTGCCTGCGCACCGCAGCAAGGTGGGGGTGGGGAGGGCAGAGACGAGCTGGGTCCCCCCACCCCGGCCCCCCGCCCCGGCCCTGCCCGCGCACCTGCAGCAAGGCGTGGGGGGCGATCTCCAGCACCACCGCGTGCTCGGGCACGTGCCACAGCGCCTCCTGGAACAGCACGGGGCTCACCAGGTTGTTGACGTTGTACTCGGCCGAGGACGTGCGGGCCAGGCTGCCCTGCCACTGGGCCTCGGGGATGGAGGTGCTGAGCCAGCGGGCGGAGCGCGGCCGCGGCTGCCGGATCACCTGCGCACACGGGCCGGGTCAGCGGGGGCCGGGCCGGCCGCGCCCGGGGCCCCGCGGCGGGCAGCCCACCTTCTTGAGTGCCTCCAGCAGCGTGGGGGCGATGGCCTCCATGAAGTAGGAGTGGAAGGCCATGCCGCCCGTCCGCACCTCCTTGGCGAACACGCCCTCCTGCTTCAGCTGCTCCACGAACTCGCTCATGGAGGCCTGGGGCGGCAGGGGTCAACAGGCCTTGACTGGCGAGCCTGGGCCCGCCGCGCCCCTCACCCCCACCCGGGACCGGCGCCGGCCTTGCGAGGCCGGGAGGGGCGGGCGGCGGCCCGGGCCCACCTTAGGCCCCGAGATGGTCACTGTGTCCTCCGAGTTGTGGCAGGCGGGCACGATGCCAGGCGGGCAGCGCTGCTTGCACTCCTCCCAGGACAGGCCTGCAAAGCAGCAGCGTGGGAGCCTGCACGCTGCCCGGGGCTGGCGCGTCGCCCGTAATCAGAGGTGGCTCGCTAACGACAGCCTCGCGGGGCCCAGCTGCGTTTGATCCTGGGCGGAGGTGTCATTAGGGGGTGTCGTGGGCAGGGGCCGGGCACAGCTCCGTAATGACATCCTGAGGCCCGGGCACTGGACAGAGCTCCCACAGGGACCGAGGAGGCCTCGGCCTCTCCTCTGCCCGGCCCGCACACTCTCGGGCCGCCCCTGCAGCCCCCGGGGCTCCGTGTGGTCACACAGGGCCACTCTCCCCCATGGGTGCCAGAACTGCGGCTCAGAGCGAGACCCCGCCCCTCCCTGGAGACCCCGGGCCCGCAGAAGGAGAGGGGTGGGGGGCCCGGGGGAAAGTCCTACCCACGGCGGCCATGGCGCCAGGCGGGAGGTGGGCCTCCTTGATGCACTGGCCCCTCCAGTAGGCGGCGAGCACGGCCTCCTCCTGGGACAGGCAGCCGTCGGCGTAGCCGCAGGCCACCTCCCCCAGGGAGTGCCCCACGATGCCGTCGGGCTGCAGGCCCATGGAGGTCAGCAGGTCTATGAGGGCGATCTGGGGGCAGGGAGAGGCCTGGTCACGCCAGCCCGAGGGCTCCGCCGAGCCCCAGTGCCCGGTGCCAGGACCCCCGAGCGCCGGTGCCTACCTGGATGGCGGTGAGGCTGACGAAGGCGTGGACGATGTCATCAAAGACGTCCTCGTCCGTGCTCAGCAGCAGCGCCGACACCTTCACCGCGAACGGCTCCAGGGCCGCGTCGGAGCGCAGGATGGAGTCCCGGAAGCGGTCCAGGCGCATGAGGCTCAGCCCCATCCCGCGCCACTGCGTGCCCATGCCTGTCCCGGAGCGCGCGTCAGGCACAGCCGCCGTGCAGCCCGCTCCCCGGGGACGCCCGAGGCTGGGGCGGTGGGCGCTCACCTGAGCAGATGAACCAGAGTGGGCGCTTGCCGGCGGGCACCTGCTGCACTTCCTGGCTGCCGGCCTCTCCGCCCAGCACGGAGTAGCCGCGGAAGGGCATGGCGGCCGTGGGCGTGGCCGCGATGTCGTTGAGCATGTTCAGAAAGGGCAGGTCCCGGCTGTGCTGGCGGCCCTGCTCCAGCAGGTCCTGGACGGCCTCCAGGGTGCGCCCGCTGGCCCTCAGCAGGCGGGGCAGAGAGGCGTGGGGGCCGGGGGGCGCAGGGGCCTGTGTGTTGGGCTGGAGGACGACGTGCACGTTGGAGCCGCCGAAACCAAAGGAGTTGATGCCGACGTTGCCGCCGCGCACGGGCAGGGGCCGGTCCACCACCTGCAGCCGCCCGTCGCTCAGCGCGGGGACCTCGGGGTTGGGGCTGTGGAAGTGCAGGTTGGGGGCCCAGAGCCCGTGCTCCAGGGAGAGCAGCACCTACGGGCAAGAGTGCGGCAGGTGGGCGCCGAGCCCCGGCAGGAGGCAGACTGCCCCCGGGGCCCAGTCCTGCTCTGCCCGGGACCCTGGCCTCGGCCAGGCCTCCGCGTGCTGGGGCGTCACCGTCCCCCACACACGTGAGCAAGCCTGACTGACGGTGGGCGTGGGCACGAGTGTCCTGGAGTCCTGGCTCCTCCAGGTGCCGGCGGCAGCCCTGCTGGCTGCCAGGACGCTGTGGAGCCAGGTGCCACGTCCTCTAGCGCCCCCCGCTGGGGCCCCCCAGAGCCCACTCCCTGCCATCCCATCCCCAGCCCCAGTCCCGCTTCCACCTGCCAGACAGGAAGCTGAGGCCACAGCAGACACAGCTCAGGTGCGTGGGCCCCCAGGGCCCAGTCCACGTACCTTGGCCAGGGACGTGAGCCCCGAGGCGGGCTCAGGGTGCCCCATGTTGGACTTGGTGGACCCGATCAGCAGGGGCTCCTTGCGGGAGGCGCACAAGGCTCGGACGATGCCATTCAGCTCCTGGGGGTCGCCCGCCTTGGTGGACACAGAGAGGGTCAGGGGCTCTGGCCGCTCGGCCTCCCAGCGTGGGCACAGACGTAGGCGGCCCCGGGCGGCAGGGGGACATGAGGCTCACCTTGGTGCCTGTGCCGTGGGCCTCGATGAACTCCAGGGACTCGGGGGCCACCCCTGCTGGCTCATACAGGGACCGGATGAGCTGCTCCTGGGCCTCTCCAGAGGGGAAGGTCACGCCTGCAGGGCAGCCACAGGAACAGGCGTCAAGCCTCCGCGCCCTGCACCTGCGCGGCCCCCTCCTCGCCCCACGCACCTTGCTCCTTGCAGCCGTCGGTGTTGGTGCCGCTGTTGAGGATGGTGGCGTACACGCGCCGGGCCAGAGACTTCTTGGTCAGCAGGACGGCCACCACGGCCTCGGAGCGGCAGTACCCGTTTCCTGCAGCAGAGCTGAGCTCAGCCCCGCCCCACCCGCCCGCCCCGCCCCCCGCTGGGCACGCCCGCCTCACCTGAGTCGTCGAAGGCCTTGCAGGTGCCCTCGGGGCTGAGCATGCCCAGCTTCATGAACTGCACGGAGGTGTTGGGCTTCAGCAGCACGTTGATGCCGCCGGCCACGGCCGCCGGGCACTGCCCGCTGCGGATGGCCTGGTAGGCGTTGTGCAGGGCCAGCAGGCTGGAGGAGCAGGCTGTGTCCAGGGCGACGCTGGGCCCTGCGCAGGGGCAGACGCGGGAGTGGGCACCCGGAGCGGGGGTGGGGGGCTCGGGGCGGGCCCCGCCCCCCATGGGGAGCGCCAGGCCGGGGCAGGGACCCACCTTTGAAGTCGAAGAAGAAGGAGAGCCGGTTGGCCATCATGGCGCGCTGGCAGCCCACCATGCTGTAGCCCAGGAGCGTCTCGGGGTCTCGGCTCAGGGCCTCCGAGGCCTCGGAGCCACTCACGCCCACCCAGACGCCGGTGTGCGTGCCCCGGAGGGAGGCTGGGTTGATGCCTGTGGGGGCGGCGGGGTGTGTGGGCAGCGCGGTCAGAACCCAGCTGCCCTGCTCAGCCGCGGGCGGAGCCTCTGCCGAGACCCGAGAACCAGGTCAGGAAATGGGGGCACCGAGGTCTGGGTCAGGGGCCACAGGAGGGACAGGGCAGCATTGTCCCCGGTGACTCCCTCGGCCCCTGGCGTCACAGGCAGGGCCTGATGAGCCTGTTGGCCGAGAGCACCGGCACCAAGGGCGGCCTGCCCAAGATAAGGAGACAAAAGCCGAGTGTCCGGGCTGCAAAAGGAGAGAGGGGCCGGGCCGGCCCCCGGGAGTGCCGCCCAAGGCCTCCAGGTGGGGCCGCGCAGCAGCCCCAGGGTCGGGGGAAGAGTCCAGGCCCCAGCCGGACCCAGGGGCGATGCCGTGGACGAAGCCTGGGTTGCCGGGCCGGGCTGTCCGTCCCCCAGAGCCACCTGCTCTGCCATCACCCCGGCCCTTGCCCAAGACCAGCCAGACGGCGACAGTGAAGAAACTGGGGCGCCAGGGCATGCCTGGGACACAGCGCGTTGTGAAACTGGCCTTCCCAGGGCGCCCCCCAAGCCCTGGGCCTAGACCGGGCCGGCGGCACCGCAGGGGGCCCACCTGCATCCACGATGGCCTCGTAGGTGACCTCCAGCAGCAGCCGGAGCTGGGGGTCCATCGTGTGAGCCTGCTTGGGGTGGACGCCGAAGAAGGCCGCGTCAAACTTGGACAGGTCCTTCAGCTTGCCGGAGCGCCTGGGCAGGCCGTAGAGCCCTGCAGGGGGCAGCGTCCGTGAGTCCCTGCCCAGGAGGGCCACCCCAGGCCCGGCCCCCCACCGGCCAAGACAGGCAGCAGACGCACTGGTCAGTCAGGTAGAGCGGCTCGGCTGCGGGAGGAAATACTGCCGGCACTGGCCGCTGCCCCAACCCCCACGTGTCCGCTCTGGGCGACCGGCGGGCAGGCGCTGGGTGTGCGGAAGCCCCCGCAGGGGTCCTGGCCCCACTCACCCGCTTTCCAGCGCCGATCGTCATCCGTGACCATGTCCACACCGCCCACGAGGTTGGCCCAGAACTCCTGCATGTTCTCGGACTCGGGCAGCCTCCCGGACATGCCGGCTATCACCACCTCCTCCATGGTTCCTCTGCGGGCAGGGCGCGGGCGCAGCCCAGGTCAGCTCCAGCCGGACACCCCCCAACAACGGCGGGCTGGCTGGCAGGGCGGGAGGGACCGGCGTGGACGGGCCTGAGCACGCTGCGTGCCAGGGCCTGGCAGGGCTGGGGGAAAGGTGGCCCCTGCCCCGCAGTGGACCAACCCGGCCAGTCTGGCCCCTCCAGCAGAACCACTGAACACCTGCGCGGGCCGGGCCTCCTGCCCTCGCTCGCCCCCGATCCCAGCCGCAGGCAGCGCCCGCTGGGCTGTGCGGCTTTGCTGGGGCACCAGGTCCCCGGGACACCTGCAGGGGAGCTTGGAGCAGCCGGCCGCGGGTCCAGGGCACTCCCTGCAGCGGTGGGGGCAGGGGCGAGGCCAGGGCTGGGCCCGCAACTTCCGCCGGCCCTGCCTCGTGCGCGCCCAGGGCCCGCGCGGCTCGCCCGGTGCTCGCAGCCTGGCGCCCCTGCGCGCGCAACCCCCTCCCCCTGCGCTCGGCGCCGGCCGGGGGCCGCTCCCCCAGAAAGCCCCGCTCTGTTCTCCCCTGCTTGCTATTCACGCAGAGTCGGCGGGGCGGCGCCGGGTGGAGACCCCGCGCCCCTCCCAGCTCCCCCGGCCTCCGCTCGGCCGGCGGCGCCCCCCACCGGGCCGAGCGGGCTGCCTGGGCCCGGCGGTGCCTTTGTGGGCGAGTGGAGCCGGGGGCTCCTACCGGCCCGGCCCGCGAAAACGCCGGCCGGGGGCCCGGGGCGCCCACGCGTTCGCTCCCCGAACCCCCGTCCGGCCGACCCACGAGGGGCTTCCGAGGAGCGAGGGGCTCGGACCCCGGGGCCCGGCAGGCCGCGCCGAGCGTGGCTTCGGGAGAGCCGGGCCATGCGTGCCCGAGGCCGGAGAAGGCGGGCCGGTGGCGCCCCCGGAGGCCCCAGGCCCAGGCCCAGCCCCTCGGCCCCAGCCCCCGGCCGCAGGGTCCCCCAGCCCCCGGGTCCCCGGCCCGGCCCGGTACCTGGTCTGGGCGCGGGCGGCGGTGCGGGCGGCAGAGAGCGAGGATGCAGCGCGCAGGCGGAGCGGGGCGGGCGCCGCGGCGTCTCTCTGGCTCCCTCTAGGCCGGCACCGACTCTATTTAAACTGCGGCCATCCCCGGGCGGCCACGCCACATGGGCTGACAGCTTGGCTGCGCCGCCCAGGCCAATGAGCGTCGGGGCTGCGCCCCGGGACCCGGCGCGCCGCCGCCAGTGGGGTGATGCCCGCGCGCGCCGCCCCCCACCCGCCGGACCCTACGCGGGAACGCGCTCGAGGGGGCGGGGGGACGCCGGGTGTGCGTGTGTGTGTGTGTGCGCGCCTCCGCCCCCCACTTCCGCTCCCCGCCCCCGCGGCCCGGGGCGCAGAACCGCCCGGGGCGCACGCGCGAGGGACCGAGCCCCCGGCGTCCCCCAGCTCCCGGGGCCGCCCCCGCCCCCGTGGAAGCCACGTGTGCGCTGCGCGCGGCGGCGCGGGACGGGGCGTGCTTAGGCCACGCTGGGGACCCCACCTGGACCACACCGGGGCCGCGCGAGGCAGAGCCTGGCGGGTGGGAGGCGGGCCGGGGCCGCGAGCCCGCGTGCCCGCCGTCGCCGGCCGGTCCTCGCCGCCGTCGCTGCTCGCGCCCAGCCGGCCGGGGGCGTGGCCCGCTGTGCTGCGGCGGCCAATCGCGCGCTGGGGGCGTTCGCAGCGGCCCAATGGCGGTGCGCGAGTGGGCGTTGCTAGGCGATAGGGTGATGGCCGCCGGCGGGCGGCCTCCGGGGCTGCGCGGGCTGCGGCGCTGCGCGGTCGTTGACCCCGGCCGAGGGCGCCCCGGGCAGGGTTACTGCCGGTCACCGCGGCGCGGCTGGTCCTCCTGGTCTGCCCAGCTGCGCGGGGTCGGCGCGGGAGCCCGGTGGTCGTCCGCCCTGAGGACAGGGACCGGGCGGGGCAGGGGCGGGGCGCGGCGTCCGACGCGCGGGGTCTGCCCCAGCGCCCTGCAGGGTGGTTGAACAAAGAGCCTCGGCCGTCCTCCACCAGGGTGGGCCAAGCCCTTGCTTCTCTGGCGCGCCCTCCCAGGCCGCCGACCCCCGGCCTCCCTGACGGCCTCAGGGGGCAGCAAGCGGGCCGGAGAGCACGGGCGCCTGGCAGTGCGGGGCTTGTGTCGGACCCTCTGCTGCGGGCGTCCGCGTCCGGCCTCGGACCCTGGCAGGGACGGGCGCAGGGCGCAGCCTGGCCAGGGAGCACTTGGGGTCGCATCCCTCACACCGGAGGAGGGAAGGGCGGCCAGTGGGGAGGGAGGGTCCCCAGAGGCTGACTCCGCCCTCCTTTCCTAGGGGAGGCTGCAGGGTCCGCCCCAGCAGGGGGCTTCCCACGTGGAGACCGGGCCTGCCTGGAATGGCAGCTCTCCTGCCAGCAGTGGGCCCCGGGGCTGTTGACAGGCGGCTGTAGTCTGTGTGTGTGTGTGTGTGTGTGTCACAGGGCCAGGGCGCACTTCCGGGGGTGCACTGGGGTGGGCAGCAGCTGCTCCCCCTGCCCCAGGCAGACAGGACGTGGGGTCCTTCTGTTTTACTGGCAGCGCAGTGGGGGCCGAGTGACTGTCCGGGTCACGCAGCAGGTTAGGCTGGGAGCGGCCTCCTCCCCACACCCTCCTGGGAAAGGAGAGGCTGCCCCAGGCCATGCGGCGAGGCCACCTCCTTCCCTGTGGGCAGGCACGGCAGGTGCCAGGGGAGGAAGGCCCAGAGTCCTCAAGAGCAGGTGGGACGGGCCCGAGCCTCCCGGAACTCAGGGGCCGACGTCTGCGTGTCCCACCCGGACAGTGCTGTGGTCGCTGCTCTCTGGGGTCAGCCTGGTCCCCACTACCAACCCAGAGCCTGCACGAGGGGCAGGTGCCCTGCTGGGGGCTGCCCTGGGGGCACCCCCACCCCCCACCAGGCTCTGGGGACAGACGCAGGGCCTGGGCACCGGCTGGGTGCAGGTGGCTCTGGGTGGAGACCGGCCAGTGGTGCAGGCCAGGCCAGGCCTGGCACAGGCGCCCGGGCTGCGTTTCCCAAGTAGGACACAAACAGCTGGGCCAGCCAAGCAGAGGCACGAGGGAGGCACCTGCTTTAATGGGCTCCAAGGCCTTTGGTCCCCACAGGCCATGGCGGGGTCAGGCCTTGATGTTGTAGTTCCGGATCTTGGGGGACGGCTGGCGGCTCCTGGGTTTTGCAAGATGGGCCCTGCAGGGTCTGGCGGGTGCAGACTTCGGCTGGGCTGTCACGGTCACCCCTTCGATGGCAAGGCCTGTCTGTGCTGTGCGGGGGCTCTCGGTGGCTGGACACTCTGCAGACAAGGAGGAGAGACGGGAGCACAGTGAGGGGGGAGGCTGCGGCCGGGACCCCTCGCCCTGCCCACGCAGGTCTTCGCCGTGGCCGGAGAGGCTGGGCCACCCGACCTTTGTCCTCCAGCTGTTCTGTTTCCCAAGTTTTTTGAATTCTGAATATTTCTATCGTAAAACAACCAAAACCATGATATTTCACATCGGCTAGGGGTGAGCCCAGGGCCAGCTGGAAGGCCTGGCAGGTGGGGTCTTTGGACTCCAAGGTGGGGGAGGGGCAGCAGGTGCTGAGGGCTGGCGCCTGGGTGGGCCTGGCTGTGCAGCTGTCCGCTTGGTCCTTGCCAGCCACTGGGGGCGCCTCCTGTAGCCTCGGGCGGGGGACGGGGTGGGGGCTCCAGTCCACAGCGGCTGCTGGCCCTCACAGCACGCTCTGTGCCCTGTGCTTCTCCAACCTCTGCCCACGAGGCTGCTGCCCGCCAGTCTCAGCCCTGCCCGGTCCTTGCCCACCCGAGCAGAGCAGTGGGAGGTCTGGGGTCCTGGGGAAGGGCTCAGGCCCAGGGGTCACCACCGTGACCCTGGGGTGACCCCGAGCTGCCCCTCCCACCACACAGGGACCTGCTAGGAAGAGTAGGGTCTGGGAGAAGGACCTGGCCAGGCCGCAGGGCCTCTGCCTGGGGGGCCCATGCTGCCCACTTGGGAAGGGCAGGGCCTCCCGCCAGGGGTGCCTGCCAGGGGTGCCTCACTCCACCTGCTGCTTTCTGCGCGGGCCTTGGGGAGGTGACTGCATCTACGACCTCCCGCTGCTCAGAGCTGGCCCAGCACAAGCCTTCCGGAAAGTTCCAGGGGGTCATAAGGCCTTGTAGGGGACCACGGCAGCCCTCGGGGCGCCCTCTCCTGGCCCGGCGCGGGGGCAGCAGGGCCCCCTGGCAGAGGTGTGGCTGCCACGAGACAGGAATGCCCAGGCTGGGAGGTCTGGCTCCCTGGCCCCTGGAGGGAGCACCCAGGGTGTGGACGCCCATCCCCGATGCAGGGGCCGTGAGGGCAGCGGAGGCCCCAGGTCTTTCAGGGTCCCTCACTGGCCTCTGCAGCAGAGAGGGGCAGGGTGTGGGGACACAGCGCCTGCCTGGGCAAGCACATCCCAGCCCCACCCCTGCGTCCAGCTCTGCGCTCCCCAGGGGCCCAGCTCTCGGGAGGAGCCAGCGGCAGGGTGCAGCAAGAGGCTGGGGGGGGCAGCAGATCAGAGCGGGCAGGAGGGCGGGGGCGGGGGCTGTGGCTGCCCTGGAGCGTGGGCGGTCTTGGGGTCCAGGGGGCGGTGAGGCCGCCTCCCCACCCCTCGGGCCGCTGCCCTGTCCGTCCTGAGGGGCCGGGCAGAGCAAGGCTGGCAGCTGGTGGGGACCTGCGGGCCTGCTGCAGGGCTGGGAGAGTGAATGGAGCAACACTGCCCTTTCCACACCGCAGGGCCCCGAGGGAGCCGCCTGCCGGCCACGCTCGCACCATGTGCTGGTCCCCCGTCCCGGCAGAGGCCTCTCCTGGCTTCTCCCCTGGAAATCTCTGGACACCACAGGCTGCCCCAGCTCTGCGCAAGGATGGGCACAGGGACTTGGCCTGCGCCCTGCAGCCAGGGCAAGTGGCCACCGTGCCGGCAGGGGACGGGGGCCTTCCTGCTGTGGGCACACAGGGCGTGGGCGGTGGTGGTGCCCTGCCCCAGCTGCTGTCACCAATGTCTGAGACAGTCCAGAAAGGGGGCTGAAGGAGACCCCAGGGAAGGCAGCAGAGGGTGTGGGACCCCTGCACCCGCGTGGGAGACCAGAGGAGGCTCCAGGCTCCTGGCTTCACCTGGCCCAGCCCTGGCCTTGCCAGCCACTTAGGGAATGAACCGGCAGACGGAGGACCTCTTCCTTCCTTTGCTGCCTTTCAAGCCAATAAAGAAATAAATGAATCTTTTAAAAATCGGAAAGAAAGTAACGAGGCAAACTGAGGGCAACAACAAATAAAGAAATCGTCAAGTGAAAAGCAAATTTCAGACATGCCAGGAAAAGGGACGGGAGAGAAACAGAGCCCAGGCTGCTGTGGGAAGAACTGGCGAGAACCGGACAGGAGGCGGGGAGGGTCCCAGCGCCTGGGCAGAGTCCCTGGAGAGGGGGAATCCCCGGCCCAGGGGTCCACTGAACGGTCAAGCAGCCAATTCCTCTCTTATCCAAATCACACTTAAGAGAGCGACTGATTCGAAAAGCAAAGACAGAGGGGGGCAGTCCACCTGCTGGGGCACTCCCAGGCGCCAACCTTTTAAAAAAGGAAAAAGCGGGGCCGGCGCTGTGGCAGAGCGGGTAAAACCCCACCCCTGTATGCCGTGCCGGCATCCGTATGGGTGCCAATTTGAGTCCCGGCTCTCTGCTGTGGCCTGGGAACGCAGTGGAAGATGACCCAAGTCCTCGGGGTCCCTGCACCTGCATGGGAGGCCTGGAAGAAGCTCCTGGCTTCAGATGGGCACAGCTCCGGCTGTTGGGGCCTGTTGGGGCCAGTTGGGGAGTGAACCAGCGGATGGAAGACCTCCCTCCCTCCCTCCCTCCCTCCCTCCCTCCCTCCCCCTCTCTCTGCCTCTCCTTCTCTCTGTGTCACTCTAACTTTCAAGTAAATAAATAAATCTTTAAAAAAAAAAAAAAAGGAAAAAGCACACGGTAACCATTCATTTAGTGGGAAATGACACACACTGTGCACAACCACTGCCCTGCATAAGCTGCCGCAGGCTCCTGTTGGGGGCGACTCCAGGGAGGGAGGAGTGAGGGTGCAGATGACCTCAGGCTCCTGTGTGTGGTGGGGGGACTCCAGGGAGGGAGGAGTGAGGGTGCAGGTGACCTCAGGCTCCTGTGTGTGTGGTGGGGGACTCCAGGGAGGGAGGAGTGAGGGTGCAGGTGACCTCAGGCTCCTGTGTGTGTGGTGGGGGGACTCCAGGGAGGGAGGAGTGAGGGTGCAGGTGACCTCAGGCTCCTGTGTGTGTGGTGGGGGGACTCCAGGGAGGGAGGAGTGAGGGTGCAGGTGACCTCAGGCTCCTGTGTGTGTGTGTGGTGGGGGCGACTCCAGGGAGGGAGGAGTGAGGGTACAGGTGACCTCAGGCTCCTGTGTGTGTGTGTGGTGGGGGGGGAGACTCCAGGGAGGGAGGAGTGAGGGTGCAGGTGACCTCAGGCTCCTGTGTGTGTGGTGGGGGGACTCCAGGGAGGGAGGAGTGAGGGTGCAGGTGACCTCAGGCTCCTGTGTGTGTGTGTGGTGGGGGGGGAGACTCCAGGGAGGGAGGAGTGAGGGTGCAGGTGACCTCAGGCTCCTGTGTGTGTGTGGTGGGGGGGAGACTCCAGGGAGGGAGGAGTGAGGGTGCAGGTGACCTCAGGCTCCTGTGTGTGTGTGTGGTGGGGGACTCCAGGGAGGGAGGAGTGAGGGTGCAGGTGACCTCAGGCTCCTGTGTGTGTGGTGGTGGGGGACTCCAGGGAGGGAGGAGTGAGGGTGCAGGTGACCTCAGGCTCCTGTGTGTGTGTGGTGGGGGGGGAGACTCCAGGGAGGGAGGAGTGAGGGTGCAGGTGACCTCAGGCTCCTGTGTGTGTGTGTGGTGGGGGGAGACTCCAGGGAGGGAGGAGTGAGGGTGCAGGTGACCTCAGGCTCCTGTGTGTGTGTGTGGTGGGGGGGACTCCAGGGAGGGAGGAGTGAGGGTGCAGGTGACCTCAGGCTCCTGTGTGTGTGGTTGGGGGGGACTCCAGGGAGGGAGGAGTGAGGGTGCAGGTGACCTCAGGCTCCTGTGTGTGTGGTGGTGGGGGACTCCAGGGAGGGAGGAGTGAGGGTGCAGGTGACCTCAGGCTCCTGTGTGTGTGTGGTGGGGGGGGAGACTCCAGGGAGGGAGGAGTGAGGGTGCAGGTGACCTCAGGCTCCTGTGTGTGTGGTTGGGGGGGACTCCAGGGAGGGAGGAGTGAGGGTGCAGGTGACCTCAGGCTCCTGTGTGTGTGGTGGTGGGGGACTCCAGGGAGGGAGGAGTGAGGGTGCAGGTGACCTCAGGCTCCTGTGTGTGTGGTGGGGGGAGACTCCAGGGAGGGAGGAGTGAGGGTGCAGGTGACCTCAGGCTCCTGTGTGTGTGGTGGGGGGAGACTCCAGGGAGGGAGGAGTGAGGGTGCAGGTGACCTCAGGCTCCTGTGTGTGTGTGGTGGGGGGGGAGACTCCAGGGAGGGAGGAGTGAGGGTGCAGGTGACCTCAGGCTCCTGTGTGTGTGTGTGGTGGGGGACTCCAGGGAGGGAGGAGTGAGGGTGCAGGTGACCTCAGGCTCCTGTGTGTGTGGTGGGGGCGACTCCAGGGAGGGAGGAGTGAGGGTGCAGGTGACCTCAGGCTCCTGTGTGTGTGGTGGTGGGGGACTCCAGGGAGGGAGGAGTGAGGGTGCAGGTGACCTCAGGCTCCTGTGTGTGTGGTGGTGGGGGGAGACTCCAGGGAGGGAGGAGTGAGGGTGCAGGTGACCTCAGGCTCCTGTGTGTGTGGTGGGGGGGGAGACTCCAGGGAGGGAGGAGTGAGGGTGCAGGTGACCTCAGGCTCCTGTGTCTGGGGGGGTGGGCTCGGGCCTCTGCCCCCCCCAGCAAACGTTGCAGCCAGAACCCCCGTACTTGCCGCTTCACGCAGAGAAGCGTCCCTGGACAAGGCCACAGCCCTGGGCCACCAGAGTCTGGGGCTGCGTGAGGGCAGGGGGAGTCCCCAGGGCCAGGACCCCCCGAGGAACCGCGGGCCCTGGCTGGCAAAGGGCTGGGACTGCGCGGCTCCAGTAATGACCTCCCTGAGGCGCTCCCCGAGCCGCGGTGCAGAGCAATTAAGAGGCCGCCGAGAGCTCTGAGGACCGGAGTGTCACCCGGGGACGTGCGTCACCTGCGACACACGAGCCAGGAGCTCCATGTTGGTGGTGGCAGGGTGCTGTGAGGGAGGGGACAGCGCGCCTGGGGCAGGCGAGACCAAAGACACCTGGGTGAGGCCACACGGGGCTGAGCTCACAGGTGCAGCACGGGAACTGCTGGCCATAGGCTGCTCTGTGCACGTGTGTGCGCACGCATGTGTGAACACGCATGTAGGTACTCACGTGCACAGACGCATGCACGCACAAACACACGCATGTAAGCACACATGCGCGTATGTAAGTGTGTACGTGTTTGAAAGGCAGAGTCACAGAGAGAGCCGGACGGGAAGAGAGAGAGCTCTCCCGTCTGCTGGTCACTGCCCAGAAGGCTGCAACGGCTGGAGCTGGGCCAGGCCGACGCCAGGAGCCAGCAGCTTCCTCCAGGTCTCCCACGCGGGTGCAGGAACCAAGCACTCGGGCCGTGCTCCGCTGCTCTCCCAGGCCACAGCACACCAGCAGGCAGCTGCGTCAGAAGTGGAGCAGCCAGAACTCAAACCGGCACCCACACGGGACGCCAGCACCGCAGGACGTGGCTTTACCCACTACACCACAGCGCCAGCCCCAAATTTATCTGTTTTGAAGAATTATTTATTTGAAATGTAGAGTGACTGAGAGAGCGAGTTTCCATCTACTGGTTCACTTGCCAAATGGCTGCAACGGTTGGAGCCAGGCCAAGCCAAAGCCAGGAGCCTGGAACTCCATCTGGCGCTCCGTGATCCAGCTCTCTGCTGTGGCCTGGAAAAGCAGGAGATGGTCCAGGTCCTCAGGTCCCTGCACCGCGTGGGAGACCGGGAAGAAGCTCCTGGCTCCGGATCGGCACAGCTCTCTCTGGCTGTTGCAGCCAACTGGGAAGTGAACCAGCGGATGGAAGACCTCTCTCTCTCTCTCTCTCTCTCTCTCTCTCTCCCTGCCTCTCCTTCTCTCTCTGTGTAACTCTGACTTTAAAATAAATTAAAAAATAAATCTTTAAAAAAAAGATATCTTACATCTGCTGGTTCACTCCCCAAAGGGCTGAGACGGCTGGGAGCTCCACGCGGGTCTCCCACGCGGGTGCAGGGCCCCAGCACGGGGCGTCTTCTGCTGCCTCCCGGGGGCATCAGCAGGGAGCTGGGTGGGCAGCGGAGCGGCGGGGACTGGAGTCGGCGCCCACACGGGGCCGGTGCTGCAGGCCCCTCCAGCTCTGACTCCAGCTCTGACTGTGTCTGCAGTGGGTTCCTTACGGACAGCAGCAAAGCCTCGCCTCTCTCTCAGTCTGCTCGTAATTTGCTTAAAGATTGTTTATCTGAGAGGCAGAGTCTCCCCCCCCCCCCGTCTCTCTCTCCCCTCTCCCTCTCTCCTTCTCTCCCTCCTCCCCCTCCCCCTCTCCATCTTTCCCCTCTCCCTCCCCCTCCCCCTCTCTCCCCCTTCCCTCCCTCTCCCCCCTCCCTCTCCCTCTCTCTCTCTCCCTCCCTCTCCCCCTCTCCCTCTATCTTCCCCCCTCCCTCTCTCTCCCTCTCCCCCTCCCTCTCTCTCAGTCTGCTTGTAATTTGCTTAAAGATTGTTTATCTGAGAGGCAGAGTCTCCCCCCCACTCCCTCTCCCTCTCTCCCCCTTCCCTCTCTCTCTCCCCCTCTCTCCCTCTCCCCCCTTCCCTCCCTCTCCCCCCTCCCCCTCCCTCTCTCTCTCCCTCCCTCTCTCCCTCCCCCTCCCCCTCTCTCCCTCTATCTTTCCCCCTCCCTCTCTCTCCCTCTCTCTCCCCCCTCCCTCTCCCTCCCCCTCCCTCCCTCTCTCTCTCCCCCCTCCCTCTCCCTCTCTCTTCCTCTCTCTCCCCCCACCCTCTCTCTCTCTCTTCCTCTCTCTCTCCCCCCTCCCTCTCCCTCTCTCTCTCTCACACGTGCACACACACACACACACACTGAATTTCTACTTGCGGGTTCAGTCCCCAGGAGCCTGTGATGACTGAGTGTGGGCCAAGCTGAAGCCCGGAGCCCAGAGTCGCCCAGGGCTCCACGCAGGCAGCAGCGACCCGAGCACAGGCACAGCCTATGCTGCCGTCAGCGGGGGCTGCGCGGGGAGCGGGCTCAGGCCCGGGCGTCCCTGCACCACCACCGTCCACAGCAGCGTGGCGGCGCTGAGCGGCCTTCCTGCTAGACTCCCCTTTCTGTCCTCCGTCCAGTCCCCTTGTGCCTTTCTGGATTGAGGCTCTGGCTCTATTGTACCTCCTCTACTGCGTCAGCAGCCACAATTCATATTTTTAGAACACACTTTTTTCTTTTTTCTTTTTGACAGGCAGAGTTAGACAGTGAGAGAGTAAGAGAGTGAGAGAGAGAGAGAGAGAGAGAAAGTTCTTCCCTCCGTTGGTTCACCACAGCCAGCGCTGCACTGATCCGATGGCAGGAGCCAGGTGCTTCTCCTGGTCTCCCATGGGGTGCAGGGCCCAAGCACCTGGGCCATCCTCCACTGCACTCCCTGGCCACAGCAGAGAGCTGGCCTGGAAGAGGGGCAACTGGGACAGAATCCGGTGCCCAGACCAGGGCTAGAACCCAGGGTGCCGGCGCCACAGGCGGAGGATTAGCCTAGTGAGCCGCGGCGCCGGCCTAGAACACACTCTAAGCACACCTGGGGATGTGCACTCTGCCTCTTTCCTACGTCTCACCTCTGCAGAGACCGTAACCCCAGCTCACGCATACTGTTCGTCCCCTACACAGTCAGGTGCCGAGGGCGGCGTCTGCCACGGTGCTCAGGGCTTGGGTGACGCCTGCGTCCCGTGCAGCAGTGCCAGCATCCAAGCCCTGGCTCCACCTCCGCCCCCAGCTTCCTGCTACCGTGCACCCTGGGAGGCAGCAGGCTCAGGTACCGGTCCCTGCCGGCCGTGCGCGAGACCTGGATTGAGTCTGCGCTCCTGGCCTCAGCCTGGCCCAGCCCCGGCTGTTGCAGCCAACGGGGGTCTCTTTCTTTGGCTGGCGTCTTCTCTCTGTCTTTCGAATATGTCCACAGACACCTCTCTAAGAGTAAAGCCACCTCCCCGGGGCCACGGGGCCACGTCTGCCCTCAGCACGCCACCTGCTGCCTCCCCCTGCAGCGCAGGCCTGGGTGACGAGCTGTGTCAGGCTGTGTCTATACAACTTTAATTCGTGGATTATTTATTCACTTGTTTTAGTTATGTGAGAGGCAGAGAAAGAGGGAGGGAAGGCGGGGAGAGGAGAGAGGGAGACAGAAGTTGTTTTTACCTACTGGTTCACTCCCCAAATGACCGCAGGGCTGGGGCTGGGCCGGTCACAGCCAGGAGCCAGGAGCTTCCTCCCTGTCTCCCACGTTGGGGGCAGGGGCCCAGGCACTCGGGCCGTTCCGCTGCTTTCCCAGCGCCTCAGCGGGGCTGGATGCTGGAGGAGCAGCCGGGACTCCGAGTGGGTGTGGGTGTCCCTGGCAGTGGCTTTACCGACTGCGCCACGGCAGCCGGCAACGCCTGCTTGGCAGCCAGACCAGCTGAAGGGCTGCTCGCGGTCTCCTGAGGTCTCTAGGAAGCACCTGCCACTTCAAGACCCTTCAAGCTCCTCTGGGGCCGGGCCAGCGGGTCTTCCCTGCGCAGCTCCCGCCCTGCGAGCGCCCTGGACGCAGCCAAGGCTCCCCAGAGCCGGGGACGTCTCTGGGGCTCACGTCTGCACCCAGCCGGGCCTGCCGCTGAGCTGAGCCTGCGCCTGCCGCACAGGTCAAAGCCCGTGCCACCTGCGGCTCGCTCGTTCTGCCAGCCCGGCCGGGAGTGGGTTAACAGGGAAGCCGAGGGCTATTGCCCAACTAGTTACTTGAACACAAGTCCCTCTGCTTCCCGCAGGGCCTCCTGGAAGTGCTCTCCACGGCCCACTTGGGTGCTTCTCACGCTTTCAGAGAGCTCTGCTTCCTGGCCGCCTCGCCAGCCCCGTGGGGGGGGAACCGGGGAGGGAACCGGGGAGGGAGGGAACCGGGGAGGGAGGGAACCAGGGAGGGAGGGAGGGAACCGGGGAGGGAGCCGGGGAGGGAGGGAGGGAGGGAGGGAACCGGGGAGGGAGCCGGGGAGGGAGGGAGGGAGGGAGGGAACCGGGGAGGGAGGGAGGGAGGGAGCCGGGGAGGGAGGGAACTGGGGAAGGAGGGAACCGGGGAGGGAGGGAGGGAGGGTCCCCGTCTCTGTCTCTGTCTTCCAACACGACCTGAGGAAGGGAAGGAGCGTTTCACGTCGAGCCTGCAGAGGCGGAAGCTCGGCCAGCTCGGGAGACGCCGGCCTCTCGTGCACTCACGGCTCCGGCCAGCAGCTCCACGCAGAGTCACGCAGTCACGGGTCGGAGCGGCTGCCGGGGAGCACGGGTGGACACTGACTCCATCGCGCCCAGCTCCTGCCGCTGGAGCACAGTCCCCCCCCCGCCCCCCCCCAGTGCAGGGGAGGCTTCGTCACAGAACCTGGAACAGAGTGCGCCCCCGCCCCTCCACGCCAGCCACGGTGAGGGCCACACGTGGAGCAATCTCACCCGCGTGCTCCTCGTCGGAAAGCCCCGGCCAGCTCCCCGGCTCAGCTGGGTCCCCGCAGGCAGGCCGGCGGCCACCCCAGGGCTCCCGGGACTGAGTTCCTGCGCCACCGCCCACAGACCAGGAGGACAACCAAAATGGAGTCACTGCGGCCAAAGTCCCACGTCAGCAGGCCGGAACACAGCCGTTTAAATGACTTTCTGCAGAAACCCAGGTTAGAGAGCAAACCCCACACCTCCCGCCAGACCGGGCCATGCACCCCTAATCCCAGCCCCCGAGAAAGGGCGCTCAGAGTGGCCTGAGGCTGCCCGCCTGCCCGTGCCCGCCTCAGCTGTGCCGTCCCCTTTCTCTTCTCCCCGCCATCGCCTGTGCTCTGCCCGCCACAGCTCTATCTCAGCCGGGGAAGACTGTCAACGGCAGCGCGAGGGTCCCCACGCCGGCCTGCTGTGACCTGCTCCCCCACGCCGGCCGGCAGGTGTAGACGCCACACGGCTGATGCCCGTGCTCGGCCCAGAGCAGAGCTGGGCCACGAAGCTGGCACGAACCCAACGCGAGAGTCCTTCCAGGAAAGAGCCAGCAGCTCCAACGCCGGAGAGCTGCTGACCACAGGCTGCCCCCACCCAACAGGACGTCCTGGTCTTGCCTGACACACACGCCTGAGCTACAGCCAGGTCTGTACAGGCACACATGTGAGCTACAGCCGGGTCTGTACAGGCACACACATGTGAGCTACGGGTCTATACAGGCACACACGTGAGCTACAGCCGGGTCTATACAGGCACACACACACGTGAGCTACAGCTGGGTCTGTACAGGCGCACACACAAGTGAGCTATAGCCCGGTCTGTACAGGCACACGTGTGAGCTACAGCTGGGTCTGTACAGGCACACACACACGTGAGCTACAGCCGGGTCTGTACAGGCACACACACACACACACATACATGAGCTGCAGCCAGATCTATACAGGAACACACACACGGGAGCTACAGCCGAGTCTGTACAGGCACACACACACGGGAGCTACAGCCAGGTCTGTACAGGCACACACACACGGGAGCTACAGCCGGGTCTGTACAGGCGCACACGTGTGAGCTACGGGTCTATACAGGCACACGTGTGCACTACAGCCGGGTCTGTACAGGTGCACACACACGTGAGCTACAGCCAGGTCTGTACAGGCACACACACACACATACATGAGCTACAGCTGGGTCTGTATAGGCACACACACACGGGAGCTACAGCCGGGTCTATACAGGCACACACACACGGGAGCTACAGCCGGGTCTGTATAGGTACACACACACGGGAGCTACAGCCGGGTCTGTACAGGCACACACGTGAGCTACAGCCGGGTCTGTTCAGGCACACACACACGGGAGCTACAGCTGGGTCTGTTCAGGCACACACACACAGGAGCTACAGCCGGGTCTGTACAGGCACACACACACGGGAGCTATAGCCGGGTCTGTACAGGTGCACACGTGAGCTACAGCTGGGTCTGTACAGACACACACACACGTGACCTATAGCTGGGTCTGTACAGGCACACACACACGTGACCTATAGCTGGGTCTGTACAGGCACACACACACGTGAGCTACAGCCAGGTCTGTACAGGCATATGTGTGAGCTACAGCCGGGTCTGTACAGGCACACACACACGTGAGCTACAGCCGGGTCTGTACAGACAGACACATGAGCTACAGCTGGGTCCTTACAGACACACACGTGAGCTACAGCCGGGTCTGTACAGGCACACTCACGTGAGCTACAGCCGGGCCTATACAGGCACACACACACGTGAGCTACAGCTGGGTCTGTACAGGCACACACACACGGGAGCTACAGCCGGGTCTATACAGACACACACGTGAGCTACAGCCGGGTCTTTACAGACAGACACCTGAGCTACAGCTGGGTCTGTACAGGCACACACACACGTGAGCTACAGCCAGGTCTGTACAGACACATACGTGAGCTACAGCTGGGTCTGTACAGGCACACACACACGGGAGCTACAGCCGGGTCTGTACAGGCACACACACACGGGAGCTACAGCCAGGTCTGTACAGGCACACACACACGGGAGCTACAGCCGGGTCTGTACAGGCACACACACACGGGAGCTACAGCCGGGTCTGTACAGGCACACACACACGTGAGCTACAGCCGGGTCTGTACAGGCACACACACACGGGAGCTACAGCCGGGTCTGTACAGGTGCACACACACGGGAGCTACAGCCGGGTCTGTACAGGTACACACACACGGGAGCTACAGCCGGGTCTTTACAGGTGCACACACACATGAGCTACAGCCGGGTCTGTACAGGCACACGTGAGCTACAGCCGGGTCTATACAGACAGACACGTGAGCTACAGCCAGGTCTATACAGACACACACGTGAGCTACAGCCGGGTCTGTACAGGCACACGTGAGCTACAGCCGGGTCTATACAGACAGACACGTGAGCTACAGTCAGGTCTATACAGACACACACGTGAGCTACAGCCGGGTCTGTACAGACACACACGTGAGCTACAGCCGGGTCTGTTCAGGCACACACACACGGGAGCTACAGCCAGGTCTGTACAGGCACACACACACGTGAGCTACAGCCGGGTCTGTACAGGCACACACACACGGGAGCTACAGCCGGGTCTGTACAGGTGCACACGGGAGCTACAGCCGGGTCTGTACAGGCACACACGTGAGCTACAGCCAGGTCTATACAGGCACACACACATATGAGCTACAGCCGGGTCTGTGTGCACCTGCTTCTGCTCCTCCCCTCCTGGGCTCCCCGGGGAGGAAGTCGCCGGCACTCACTGTGTCCCCATTCTGAGCTGTGCCCAGCCCTCAGCTGGAGGCCCCACAGCCCCGCGCCAGAACCATCAGCCCCGGGCCAGAACCATCAGCCCCGGGAGCCGGCAGTTCCCACGCAGAGCTGTGATCTGGCCTACTCCCTGTTTTGATTTAATTAGTTGCCAATATTTAAAAAGTGAAACATTTTATATGTCTCTAAAAGACTTCCAGCTTCTCTTGAAAAACAGGATGATCTGGCTTGGCCGGCCCACACTGGCAGAAGAACGGCCACGGGGTGGAGTCAGCCAGGCCTCCCTGGACCCAGCAGGCAGGTCCTCTGCCCTGTCTTTGTCCCGGCACCCATGGGCATTGGCACTGCCCCCTGCCCCCTGTGGCCTTGGAAGCAGATCCTGACCCCGCCAGCTGGGGCCCTGGGGCCTCAGGCCAGGCCCTCACCTGGACGTGGAACCCTGACCTCAGGGAACCGCGGGAGAGGAACCTGGTGTGCAGCAGGCGAGGTCGGGGTGGGGGCCAAGCAGGCTCCATGTGAGCGCCGGGCCGGGAGTCGGTGCTGTTTTGTCCTTGTTCCTGGATCTTTATGGGAAGGCCTGGCTGAGTGTAACACGAGGCCCGCCCGCGACTCAGCGCTGCACCCCAGCACTTCGGAGGAAAAGACGGGGTTACATTTACACGGAGCCAAACTCCCGGGGGGGAGCCAACACGGACGCTGTGCCCCTGAACTCAGGGTGCCCCACTCGGGGGCACACACACAACCCCTCCTTGCACAGGGCAGCTCAGGCCACGACTCCAGCGTGAGGCCCCCCACGGTGCTCCCTTAGCCCCTGGCGCCGCATTCCGGGAGACCCCCACCCACCCCCTCCTGGGCCCTAGGATGACCGGCCCCTTTCTACCTGCCCAGCTCTGGTCAGGCACAAGGATGGGCCTGGGACCCCTGCAAGTGCCCTGGGCCTCCCTTTGCAGCTCTGGGATGGGATCACGGCACTTGCCTAAACGGCTGAGCCCCAGGCAGCGGGGCCTGCTCCCCGAATGGAGGAGCCCCTCGCGCCCGGCAGGGGGCTGCCCTGGTGGCTCTACCGGAAGTCACAGGGAGCACCCAGGAGAGCCACACAAACGGCCGCCTGGCGAGGACAGCTGCCCTGCCTCGGCCACGCACTGGAGCAACAATGAGCGGTCAGTTCTCCCTTATCAGATGGGCAGGGAGGCCCCGGCCCGGCTGTTGGGCAACCTCGCAGCGCAAGCCTGGCCTCTGACCCAGCAGACTCACAGCCAGGCAGGCCTCGGAGCCAGGAGCCGCCTCGGCCTCCCAGATGCCCCTCCCCCGCCTTGCGGCTGACACCTGCGGCAGCCCACAGGCGCCGGGCTGCGGGGACAGGCACCTAAACTGCCCTCCACAAAGGCGGGAGCTGGTGCTGCCTCGCGTCCCCTCCGCAGGCCGCCCTGGGGGTCACTCAGGCTGGGCCCTGGCCGTCCTTCCAGGTGGACGCTGTGTCGCCGTTCCCTCTCCATGGTGCCTGCCCCTCCACCCCCGCCGCCCAGCCTCCCCCAGGAGCTCCTGCCAAGCCGCCTGGCGCCTCAGCTGCCTGTGTGCCCCGAAGCCCAGGCCCTGCCGCGGCTCTGCAGCTCGGAAGTCAACTGAGCTGGCGTCCGGAGAAGCAGTCCCGCCAGGGTCGCTTCACCCCGGGGGGCGGGCGCTGCCCCAGCCAGTGTCCAAACTGGTGCTTCATTCCATAAGCTCACACCTGGCGCCCGCCGTGTGGCCGTGGCTCCCCGCCTCCCGTTATCTCCCTGCCCACACTGAGCGCCTGCCGCTGGCTGCCAAGGGAGCGGGGACCAGGGCCTGAGCCTCTGACCTGAAGTCCCCACCCCCAGGGGCATTCTTGAGGCGCACAGAATCAAGACAAGTAAGAAAAACAGCACCGGCCTGGGGCAGGGTGAGCTGCGGGAGCTGCGGGCCCGGCAGGGAGGGGCGGGCGTCCGAGGGCGCCGGGGTCCGGGGTGGGGGCGGGCGGGTGCAGGTGGTGGGAATGGACTGCACAGTGGCTGCGGGCGGGTGCGGGGGTGGGGCGCTGGCCCAGGTGGGCTCCGGGAGCCTTGCTGGACGGGGCCACAGTGAGAATGCTAGCGGGAGAGGAGGCCCACGGACGAGAACAGTCGCAGCTCAGGTACGTGGGGGCACATGGACCTGTTGGCTGGGCCTCGAGAGCTGGCAGTGGGGCCGGTGTGGCTGGAGCAGGGGCGGCAGGAGTGGCCACCCACGCACGATTGTCCTGCCACGCTGTTCCCAGGGCTGTGTGCAGTGTCCATCGGCATCCAGGATTCCCTCAGGGCCGTGTGCAGCATCCACCCTCCCTCAGGGCCGTGTGCAGCATCCATCTAGGACAGCTGTGGCCACGGGGACCACCAGATAGCCACTCTCCCTTCCCGGTGACTCTGGCGAGCCCCCTCCCCTTCTCGTGCAGCTGCTTTCAAAGCCCCCTCCCCAGCAGGCTGCCCGCACCTCCTCCTCCGCCCAGCTGGGCCTCGTGTGCCCCAGGAGAGAACACGGGTGCAGTCTGCCGGGAGCTGTTTCCCCGACACGAAGGCCAGTCCTGCAGGCAGAGGGGCAGCTGCCATGCCAGATTCCCCAAGGGTGTCTGCCCAGCGACAGCCTCGGGGACAGAGTGGGTCTCGGCCGAGCCCCTCGCAGTGGCCCCGCTGCACCTGCTGGGCCCGCAGGTCCGTGGTGGGTGCCCAGGAGTCCCGTGTCCTGCCGGCACCCACACTGTGGCGCATCGCCAGGTGCGGGCCAGCAAGGCCCCTGCTCAGTGCTCTGGCCTGCCTGTCCCCAGTGAGGTCCGCTTCCTGCACAAGGCAGCCCAGCCCAGGCCTCCTCTCCCCGACCTGCACGTGTGTGACCCTCACCCTCGCCTCAGGCAGCTGCCGGGGAGGCTGGGTGACAGCCCTGCCCCTCACTGAAGCTGCCCCGAAGACCACCGGGGACCGCACCCTGCGAAACGGGCTCCGCTCTGCCTGACCTCACCTGGCCTCTCCGCAGATTTCCACACAGGAAGCCACGCCCTCCCTCTTTAAAACCTTTTATTACAAAATAGGTCCAAAGAACAAAAACACACGTGCACGGGGCAGCACTGTGGCACAGCAGGCCGGGCGCCGGCATCCCACAGGAGCACCACGCCAGTCCTGGCTGCTCCACTTCCCATCCGGCTCCCTGCCCGTGCGCCTGGGAAGGCAGCGGAGGACGGGCCAGGTGCTTGGGCCCTGCACCCACGAGGGAGACCTGCAGAAGCTCCTGCTCCAGGCCTCAGCCTGGCCCAGCCCTGGCCGTCTGGCCACCTGGGAAGATCGTTCTCCCACTCCCTCTCCCTCTCTCTGTAGCTCTGCCCTTCTTTTCTTTAAGATTTATTGTATTTGAAAGGCAGAGCTCTGGTGGGGGAGGGGGCAGAAGGTCCTCCACCCGCTGGGTCACTCCCACTGGCCACAACGGCTGGAGCTGGGCTGGTCCAAAGCCGGAAGCCAGGAGCTCCTTCCAGGTCTCCCCCGTGGGTGCGGCAGCATGGGGCCAGCTTCCACGGCCGCCCAGGTGCGAGGGCAGGAGCTGGATCCGAAGCAGGGGAGTGGGACTCACGCTGGCATCTGATAAGGGACCAGGCACCCTGGCGCGCTTCGCGCTCTGCCCCAGCACACCCTGAAAACCGGAGAGGCAGGGAGAGATCTTCCTCCCCCCGCTGGCTGCTCCCCGAGGGCCTGTAGTGGCTGGGCCGGGAGCGCCATCTGGGCCTCCCACGAGGCCCACCAGCAGGAAGCTGGGCAGCGCACCGTGGGACGCAGGTGTTCCAGCTGGCACTGTGACCGCCGGTCACAGCCTCGCCGCCCGAGCCCCGTGGTCTTGCCTGAGAAGTCTCTGTTGCACGCGCAGGCGGCGGCTCCTGTCCCCGGCACAGCAGGGAGGCCGGAGAAGTCAGCCAGCGTGTGCGGCGGCGTCCGCCTGCCTCTCGCCGGACTCCTCTGGGCGCAGGTCTGCCAGCCTGTCTGGGACCCCGTGTCTCTCTAGGGGACTTCTTCCTTCCTCTCGGTAATGTCTACGCCATTAACTCTCAAGTATGAGCCACCGAGTGTGTTGCTGGTTCTTGAAGAACCTTAAAAATCAAACCAAGATGGAGTGACCTAAGCCAATACCATTAAGAACAAGAAGTCACCTTTGCCCCAAACAAAATTAAAGCTTAAACATTACAGCCCTAAACTTTCCCCCAGAGCTAAAATTGGGTGCAGCTATAAAATAAGGGACCCTGTGCTCAGCTAGCTGCGACACTTGCGCCTGGCTGTGCTGAGACCTAACCCAGTTTGTAGCCTCCTAATACTCAGATAACGGTGTGGGAAGCGGACGCCGCTCTCCCTCCAGGGCAACGAAGGCAGCGAGACGCCGTCCCCCTCAGGGCGAACAAGATGGCGCCGGCAGGGAAGGAACTGCTGAAGAAGTAAACAACAAAATGGCGACGAGGGGCACGCCTCCCATGTGATCCCGTAGCTGACTGGACAGGACGCATGCCCTTCACATGATCAGCTCGCGGATTGGACCGCTGTGTGCATGGACTCTATAGTGCTTCTGATTGGTCGCTGCGGGTGTATAAACCGTGTGGCTCTGTGCTGGGGGCGCTCTCTGGACTCCCGAGTTCAGGAGGCCCGTCTGCGTAGACGCCGAATAAATCCTCTTGCTTTTGCATCAGCCGGTCTGGACTCTGAGTCTCTGGGGTGTGCCTCTCGACGTGTTAGCATCCTCACTCCGAGGGTCTAACAGTTCTCATTTCTGGGCAACACCTGTATGAACTGGGAACTCCACCCAGGGGCCCCCCGGCTGCCCCCAGGCTCTGGGTCGGAGCTGGGCCTCACTGCAGGCATTAGCCGCTCCTTCCTGTTCTGTCTGCGGTCCGAGTGTTTTACCTCCTTGGGCCGTACCCTGTCTGGTGGGGCCTTATTTTCAGGTAGAATCTGATTCTCTTCTGGGAAAAAGTGCACCCCCCCGTGACCCACGTTGGCCCCTGCCTGGTGCCGGGGCTGTGCCAGCCACAACACCGGCCCCTGTGGGGATGGCGCAGCTCCTCAGCCCCGAGGCTCACGTGGTGGCGGAGCACCGGGGGCAGGCCTGCCACCAGCGGCTCAGGACCAAGCGCGGTCACTGGGCGCAGCGACAGCGGGGCTCGCACGGCTCCCCGTGGCCCTGGGGTGCAGACCCCTGGGGCCCAGCGCCACCCACCGGCCTCGGGTGAGCTTTGTGCCCGCTCAGCACCCCCGCTGTGCCGTCTGGTGTCAACCTGAGCTCCCAGCCCGACGCCTCCCTGGGGAACAGAGACCAGAGATTTCTATTTGGCCAAAGTGCGCTTCACTGCCATTTTTAAATTACTTTACCGATTTTCATTTTACTTGAAAAGCAGAGGAGACAGACAGAAACCTTCCCTCTGCTGCTCACACCCCAAGTGGCCGCGACAGACAGGGCTTCGGCCAAACCAGAGGCCCGGGACTGAGTCTGGGTCTCCCACGGCAGAAGCAGGGACCCAAGCACTGGCGCCACCCCCGCCGCCTCCCGCTCCTGCACATCAGCAGGGGCTGGGCCGGGAGGGGAGCAGGCACGTGGACCACACGCTCACGGCCTGCGTGCAGCCCACGCGGCAGGAACTGCTCCACCAGCGCCGGCCCTGTGCGGATCTTAGCTGCGAGGCAACAGTGCAAACAGTCCTCAGAGACAGCCTCAGACTCTCTCCTGTAGAAATTATCGTTAAAATTGCCTGGAGCAGGGCCGGGCACTGTGGCACAGCGGGAAAAGCCACCACCTGCAGTGCCAGCGGCGCCAGTACAAGTCCCGGCTGCTCCACTTCCCATCCAGCTCTCCGCTGTGGCCTGGGAAAGCAGTGGAAGATGGCCCACGGGCTTGGGCCCCTGCGTGGCCTGGGAAAGCAGTGGAAGATGGCCCACGGGCTTGGGCCCCTGCCCGGGCTCCGTCACGGCCATCTGGGGAGTGAACCAGCGGATGGAAGATCTCTCTCTCTGTCTCTACCTCTCTTTGTAACTCTTTCAAATAAATAAAATAAATCTTTAAAAAGAACCTTGAGCCCTCCAGATGAGACGGTGACCCCTGAGGTTGAGTGTCCCTTGTTGGCTTCCTCCCAGGCCGCGGGGAGGCCCACCCACGCCTCGGCGTTTCCCAGGCTGTGCGCAGCACAGCGTGGTTGCCACCTGGTTCCAGGGCTGCCTGCCCCACCGGCCTGGTGAGCGAGGCGGCGCCTGCGCCTGCACCTGCTGCCGGCTTGAGCGCGAGCCCCGGCGGCTCCCTGCTGCACACACAAGGTTCCTCTCGGCGGCCGCGGCGTGGGCATCTGCCAAGCTCTGACCCCTGATGGACGCCTCTGCTCCGTCACGCGTTCGGCTCACCAAAAACGGGAAGCCGCAGGCGAAGGCCATGGCGTAAACTCGACCCAGCCATGTGTTTTCTCAGAACTAACCAGGCTGAGGAGCTGCCGTCCGCCAGCTGGGAGGCGGAGCTCTGCATTCTGGGAGCTGCGCCTGCTCCCACAGGCTCGCAGCGCGGTCACCGGCCTTCCAGGGAGCCGAGCCCCGCTGCTGTCCATACACGGGCAGACCCTCCCACGTCTGTCCGGGGAGCGACGGGCTGCCGCCTCCGGGTGGACCGTGGCTGACTCGTGCTGAGTATCTGCAGCCCCGGGGAAGCCTCGGACCAGGAAATGCCGACAACGCACACTACAGGTTTCTAAGCCCTCGGAAGAAAAGCTCAGAGAACTTCTAGAGAATTCCATCCGGAAAGAGGCCCTCCCGGCAGACGCACTGAAGCACTGCACGTTCTAAAGCGAGACTGGGCCGCGTATGACTGTCCTCAGCAATCTGCTCACAGAGACGGAGCTGTGAGTTACTGTTACTTCCCGCGTCAGCCCGAGAAGACGAGAAGACGCATTCTTCAAATAAAAGGTGTAACAAAAACTCGTGAAAGAAAAAACTATGTTCAAGAAGCTATCCTGACAGGTTTGGAAATACACGAGGGTAAACAAGAGTTCGGTTAAATCTCCTTATGTTTGGTGCAGCAGTTACCATGCCACCTGGGACCCCCCACTGCAGGCCAGAGGGCCCGGGGTTCGAGTCCCGGCTCTGCTCCCAATCCCAGCTCCCTGGGAGGCGGCAGGTGCGGCTCAGGTGCGTGGGTCCCTGCCACGCCCGTGGGAGACCCGCAGAGTTCTGGGCTCCCGGCTTCGCCCTGTGCAGGCATCGGGGACGAGTCAATGGACTCAGGCTTTCTCTGCGTCTCAAATATGAATAAATGAATGAATGAGAAAAGTCTTCTTGAGAAAAAATTGTTGTTGCTTCTGTATGAAGACGACACCCCAGTAACTAAGACTCTGACACCGACTGCCAGGAAAATACAGACGGTGACCAGGGAGCGAAGGGAGAGGCGGCAAGCAGGGGCCTTCATGGTGTGAGCACAGGGAGAGAACGGGACTCACAACAGGCGGACGACCGTGCAAACGTGGCCTCTGCAGTGGGACGCAGGAGAAAACCAGAGCGAGCGTGCAAACGAGAGCGCACTAAACAAGACTCACCTGGAAAAGCCCTGCGACAGGGGTGCGTCTTGGCGGTGCTGTGCGCAGCAGGCTAAGCCGCTGCTTGCCACGCCGGCACCTGTATCAGAGCGCCAGTTGGAGTCCTGGCTGCTCCGCTTCCCACCCAGCTCCTGCTCATACCCTGGGGAAGCGGTGGAGGATGTCCCCAGTGCTTGGCCCCTGCACCCACCTGGGGGACCCAGAAGAAGCTCCTGGCTCCTGGCTTTGGGGTGGCCTAGGCTGGGCTGTTGCGTTCATTTGGGGAGCCAGCAATGGAAGATTTGTCTCCTTCTCTCTCTCCCTCTCTCCCTCCCTCCCTTTTCCCTTGTGTGACTCAGCCTTGCAGCCTTGGGCAAGCACCTGGCAGGCAGAGGGGCGGCCCCAGGAGCCTGCACAGCCAAGGGAAGGGGACCCCCAGACAGGAAGCTGGGGCAGGCCTCACGGTGCTGCAGTCCACACCCGCCCCAGCTCCTGAGCCCGCCCCGCTGATGCCCCTGGGCGGCAGAAGGTGCAGACGCGCGGCCTTGGGCCCTGCGCCCACCTGGGAACCTGGACGCAGCCCTGGCTCCTGGGCTCGTCCCATCCGCCTGGGCTCGTCTCAGCTGCCGTCGCATTTGAGGAGTGAGCCTACGATGGGCGCTCTCTCTTCCTCTCTCTCTCTCTGTTTCTCTCTTTCTCAAATAAACAAATTTCTAAAAGTTACACAACAACAACATGAACACACACTAACAAACGTGCCCCAGAGACAGCCAGAACCGACAGCCACAGTAAGGCGGCCACTGCAGGGGGAACCGCACTTCTCTCGGGAGAATCAGAGTCGGCGTGGCCGGGACGCAGGACTGACAGAAGAGACCCCGGGGCAGGTGGGGTCCTAAGCACGGATGAAACGCAGCGGGGACGCCCACCACCCACTTCCAAGTGCCCAGGACGGAGTCCCGGCTCCACCCGATGCCAACGTGCCGTGAGCACGCACTGGGAGCAGCAGGAGACGGCCTGGGCCCTGCCACCCCCATGGGACGCCAGGGCCGTGTGCTCAGCTCCCGGCCCGGCCCGGCCCGGCCCGGCCCGGCCCGGCCCTGGCTGTTGAGGGCATTTGGGCAAGTAAACCAGCAAATGGAAGATCTGTCTCTCTCTGCCTTGCAAATAAAAAAAAATGTTTAAATTCCATTTAAGTTGAAAAACAGAACAAAACGTGAGTTGAGTGACCCAGGAAGCTGCAGGCCCAGATGCCCGGAGGGCGGGCGGCGGCCGGGAGAGGACGGATTCAGACGTAAGGCAGCTGGTCACCCAAAGTGAAAAAAGAGAGAGAAGCAAAAACTCAGACTGCATTTTCCGGCAGCTGGGAGACAGGAGAGAAGAAGAGCGGTGAGACGGCCAAGGTCAGGGGTGGAAGGCGGCGGGGCCGGCCCTGGCTGTGGACCTCGGAGGGGCCGAAGGCAGCCCCGAGGGGCAGGGCACACAGCAGGCAGCAGCTGGGGCGGGCGTGCCCAACCTCACCTGGCTCCTGGGAGAGCAGGAGGGACACAGGCAGCAGGTGTGCAGGAGGAGGACACGGGGGCGGGGCAGGGTGGGGGTGCGCCGGCTTTCCCTGGCCAGGGCAGGCAAGGCTGAACCTGCCGAAAACAATGGGCGCTGGGCACCGAGGCGCAGTGGTCACGCTGCTGCTGCTGTCAGCGGGCCTGCTCGGAGGCTCCCTGCTGTCGCTCCCAGGAGATGGCCCAGGTGCCTGGGCCCCTGCACCCACGGGGGAGACCCGGATGGCCTGAAGCCTGGCCCAGGCCTGCCTGCGCGGGCATCGTCTGGGGAACAAATCTGTGGATGGAAGATCTCTACTCCCCCACCCCCACCTCCTGTCACTCTGTCTTTTAAGGAGATAAAAATACATTAAAAACCAACCAAACAATTCTGCTAGATGGGAAAATGTCTCTGGCTTCTTTCTCATATGGATTTTCTTTTTTTTTTTTTTAAGATTTATTTATTTATTTGAAAGTCAGAGTTACACAGAGAGAGGTGAGGAAGATATATATATATATAATATATAATATATATGTATATATATGTATATGTGTATATATATATGTGTGTGTGTGTATATATATATATATATATATAGAGAGAGAGAGAGAGAGAGAGAGAGGGAGAGGTCTTCCATCTGCTGGTTCACTCCCCAGTTGGCTACAATGGCCAGAGCTGCGCCGACCTGAAGCCAGGAGCCAGGAGCTTCTTCTGGGTCTCCCACACGGGTGCAGGGGCCAAAGGACTTGGGTCATCTTCCACTGCTTTCCCAGGCCGTAGCAGAGAGCTGGATTGGAAGTGGAGCAGCCGGGTCTCAAACCGGTGCCCATATGGCAGGCCAGGGCATTAAGCCACTGTGCCACAGTGCCAGACCCTCTCGTGGATTTTCTACCAACAGCCAGTCAAGTAGAGAAGAGGCACGGGGCCAGAGCCTGCCACGCCAGCATCCACTGCTCTGCTTCTGATCCAGAAAGTACGTGGGAAAGCAGCAGTGATGGCCCAGGTCCTTGGGCCCCTGCACCCGCGTGGGAGACCCGGATGGAGCTCCTGGCCCAGCGCAGGCCACTGTGGCCATTTGGGGAGTGAACCAGCAGTTGGAAGATCTCTCTTTCACTCTCTCTCTCTCTCTCTGTCTCTCCCTCTCTGTTGCTCTGATTTTCAAATAAATCTTAAAAAAAAAAAAATACATGTGCATGAGAAAATCACCAAGACAAAAGTAAAAAGATTAAAAAATTAGCAAAAACATTGTAATTTGTCTTTTTTTTTTTTTTTTTGACAGAGTGGACAGTAAGAGAGAGAGAGACAGAGAGAAAGGTCTTCCTTTGCCGTTGGTTCACCCTCCAATGGCTGCCATGGCCGGCCCTGAGACACCTGAATGAGTTCGCATTCTGAAGCCCTGCGTGGGTGTTGGAGAAATTTGAGAAAGACCCAAAAGAACAAAGTTGTGGGTTTTTTTGTTTTTTTGTTTGTTTGACAGGCAGAGTGGACAGTGAGAGAGAGAGACAAAAAGGTCTTCCTTTGCTGTTGGTTCACCCTCCAATGGCCGCCACGGCTGGCGCGCTGCAGACGACACACCACACTGATCTGAAGGCAGGAGCCAGGTGCTTCTCCTGGTCTCCCATGGGGTGCAGGGCCCAAGCACTTGGGCCATCCTCCACTGCACTCCCTGGCCACAGCAGAGAGCTGGCCTGGAAGAGGGGCAACTGGGACAGAATCTAGCGCCCCGACCGGGACTAGAACCCGGTGTGCCGGCGCCACAAGGTGGAGGATTAGCCTAGTGAGCCGCGGCGCCAGCCTGTAATTTGTCTTAAAAAGGCCTAATGTCCATGGTCTATACTGAGTCCCTACACACTGACAAGGCACACAAGCGGACAGCGCGTCGAGGGGAAGCCAGAGTGAGGCTTGCAGACGAAGGACAAATGGAGGATGGACAGGTGCCCCCAGAGGCCATCCCCGCCACGCTGCTCGCGACAAGAGGTTTGCTGCACAAGGCGAGCCCGTGCCCCCCTGCAGTCCCCTGCGGGTGACTGAGGGCAGCGGCGCCCCACGCACCAACACAGACCCAAGGCCATTGCTGCACCTGCACTCACACGTGTGTCCCCAGCTGCCCTCCACCGACCCTCCCGCCAGCACGGCGGGCCCTTCCAACACGTGTTCCTGAAAACCCCAGGGTGCCAGCCGGATGCGCTGGAGTGCCAGACACGTAACCCAGTGACACACGGGTCTGTGGACAGCACAGCAGGACACGGCCAGGACCTCCTCAGGCCTGGAGGCACAGGCTATCCGTATCCAACCCCAGCCGCTCCTCGATCTCGCAGGGATCCCATTCTGAACCAAGACAGCCTGTGAGACCCAGCAGGCTGTGACGGGGGCTCTCCCCGGGCGACACAGGACCCGGACACCGCGCAGAGGCTGAGGAAGGCAGCCGCCCGCTTCCCGGGTCAGCCCGGAGCCGCGCGGCGCAGCCTGGGCAGACGCTCTCCTACCTGCCGCGGCGCCATCCAGGGAGGTGAGGCTGGAAGGACTGGAACCCAGGTCCAGCAACTTCCAGGTGTCCTGCAGGGGGCTGCTGGCGAGCGAGGACGACCTCTGAGTGGCGCAGACTCTGTCCTCAGGGGCTGCCTGAGCCTGGGGGCGCTGGGGGGCCCTGTTCTCCTTCTGCTGGGCTGCTGTGCAGGTCGCCGCGGGGACGGTGTGCTGCCGCTGCACGGAGACACAGGTCACCTGCAGAGCCCCCCACCAGGGCTCCTCAGCCCACCCACAGCCTTGGAAGATTCGACAAAGACGAGCATGGGATCCTTGAGAGGAGGGGGAAGGTGCAGAGAGGGAGGGGCCCTGAGGGGGCGGGGGGGAGGGGTCCTGAGGGGGTCCAGGGAGGGAGGGGTCCTGAGAGGGTCCAGGGAGGGAGGGGTCCTGAGGGGGCGGGGGGGAGGGGCCCTGAGGGAGCGGGGGGAGGGGTCCTGAGGGGGTCCAGGGAGGGAGGGGTCCTGAGTGGGTCCAGGGAGGGAGGGGTCCTGAGAGGGTCCAGGGAGGGAGGGGTCCTGAGGGGGTCTGCGAGGGAGGGGTCCTGAGTGGGTCCAGGGAGGGAGGGGTCCTGAGGGGGTCTGTGAGGGAGGGGTCATGAGGGGGTCCGCGAGGGAGGGGTCCTGAGTGGGTCCAGGGAGGGAGGGGTCCTGAGGGTGTCCGCGAGGGAGGGGTCCTGAGGGGGTCCAGGGAGGGAGGGGTCATGAGGGGGTCCGCGAGGGAGGGGTCCTGAGTGGGTCCAGGGAGGGAGGGGTCCTGAGAGGGTCCAGGGAGGGAGGGGTCCTGAGAGGGTCCAGGGAGGGAGGGGTCCTGAGGGGGTCTGCGAGGGAGGGGTCCTGAGGGGGTCCGCGAGGGAGGGGTCCTGAGTGGGTCCAGGGAGGGAGGGGTCCTGAGTGGGTCCAGGGAGGGAGGGGTCCTGAGGGGGAGGGCCTGCAGCCCAGGTGCAGCTTCCCCAGCACACAGAGGATGCAGGGAGCGCCGCACGCCCGTGCACCAAGCAGAGTCCACTCGGCAGCAGCAGAATGGTCAGGCCAGGTGCGAGCCCTGCCTGAGGAGGGCCTGAGTGTGGGGCCCCGCCCGCACTCCCGGCTCGCGAGCAGAGGCAGCGTCGGTGTGCGAGGCCAGCATCCCCACTGGAGCCCTGGTGCCAGTGCTGGCCGCTCCACTTCCCACCCAGCTCCCTGCTGTGGCCTGGGACAGCAGCGGGAGACGGCTGCTTGGGGCCCTGCACCCACGTGGGAGACCCCGATGGAGCTCCAGGCTCCTGGCTTCGGCCTGGGCCCACTCTGGCTGTTGCAGCCACGGGGGGGGGGGGGGTGAGCAGCGGACGGAAGACCTCTCTCCCTCTGCCACTCGGCCGCCAGAAGTCAGTACGGAAATAAATCTCAAACCAAAGCAGCAACAGACACTGGGGACAGCGACCTGAGGGCACGAAGCAGAGGCTGGAAGAAGCAGCCGGGGCAGCCGGGGCAGCAGGGGGAGCAGGGGGAGCAGGGGGAGCAGGAGGAGGCAGGGGAGCAGGGGGAGCTGGGGGGAGCCGGGGGAGCCGGGGGAGCAGGGGGAGGCAGGGGAGCAGGGGGAGCAGGGGGAGGCAGGGGAGCAGGGGGAGCTGGGGGGAGCCGGGGGAGCCGGGGGAGCAGGGGGAGGCAGGGGAGCAGGGGGAGCAGGGGGAGGCAGGGGAGCAGGGGGAGCCGGGGGAGCCGGGGGAGCCGGGAGAGCAGGGGGAGCAGGAGGAGGCGGGGGAGCAGGGGGAGCAGGGGGAGCAGGGGGAGGCAGGGGAGCAGGGGGAGCCGGGGGAGCAGGGGGAGCAGGGGAGCAGGGGGAGCAGGAGGAGGCGGGGGAGCAGGGGGAGCAGGGGGAGCAGGGGGAGGCAGGGGAGCAGGGGGAGCAGGGGGAGGCAGGGGAGCAGGGGAGCAGGGGAGCAGGGGGAGCAGGGGGAGCAGGAGGAGGCGGGGGAGCAGGGGGAGCAGGGGGAGGCAGGGGAGCAGGGGGAGCAGGGGGAGGCAGGGGAGCAGGGGGAGCAGGGGGAGGCGGGGGAGCAGGGGGAGCAGGGGGAGGCGGGGGAGCAGGGGAGCAGGGGGAGCAGGGGGAGCAGGGGGAGGCGGGGGAGCAGGGGGAGCAGGGGGAGCAGGGGGAGCTGGGGGAGGTGGGGGAGCAGGGGGAGGCAGGGGAGCAGGGGCAGCCAGGGGAGCCGGGGGAGCAGGGGGAGCTGGGAGAGGCGGGGGAGCAGGGGGAGGCAGGGGAGCAGGGGGAGCAGGGGGAGCTGGGAGAGGCGGGGGAGCAGGGGGAGGCAGGGGAGCAGGGGAGCAGGGGGAGCAGGGGGAGCAGGGGCAGCCAGGGGAGCAGGGGGAGGGGGGGAGCTGGGGGAGCAGGGGGAGCGGGGGGGGAGCTGGGAGCAGGGGGAGCAGGGGAGCAGGGGGAGCCGGGGGAGCAGGGGGAGCTGGGGGGAGCCGGGGGAGCCGGGGGAGGGGGGAGCAGGGGGAGCAGGGGGAGGTGGGGGAGGCAGAGGAGCAGGGGGAGCAGGGGGAGCAGGGGGAGCCGGGGCAGCCGGGGGAGGCAGAGGAGCAGGGGGAGCAGGGGGAGCAGGGGAGCTGGGGGAGCCGGGGGAGCAGGGGGAGCCGGGGGAGCAGGGGGAGCAGGGGGAGCAGGGGCAGCCAGGGGAGCAGGGGGAGCAGGGGCAGCCAGGGGAGCCGGGGCAGCCGGGCTGTGTCTCGGCCGAGCTGCCTCTGTGCCGCCAGCACCCCTCGTCAGAGCACTGGTCAGGTCCCAGCTGCTCACTTCCCATCCTGCTCCCTCTGGGGCACCTGGAAAAGTAGCACGGGAAGCCCAGCCCCTGGGTCCCTGCCGCCCATGTGGGAGACCCGACGGAGGTCCCGGCTCCCGCTCTGCCCTGGCCCAGCCCTGACTGCTGTGGCCATGGGGGCGTGAACCAGCGGCTGGAGGATCTGTCTCGCCCTCGCCCCCGCCCCCGCCCCTGCCCCTCTGCCTTTCAAGTTAACAAATCGTGAAGTAAGATAAAATAAGGCAACTGCCAGAAGTCTCGATGTTTTCTGGAAGCCGTGTTGTGCTGAGGCAGCCGGCGCTGTGGCACAGCGGGTCAAGCTCACAACACCCGCATCCTGTCCCAGAGCCCAGGTGCTGACCCAGCTCCTGCTACGGCCTGGAACGGCGGCAGAAGATGGCCCCAGTGCTGGGCCCCGCCCGAGGACGCACCTGGCTTCCGTCTTGCCCAGACCCAGTGCTGAGGTCATCTGCGGGGTGACCCAGCGGGCGGAAGCTCGCTCTGCCTTTCAAGTGAATGAATAAATAAATCTAACAAACTGCATAGAAACAAAGGAGAGTATTTCAGGGACCCAGTTGTCCCGAGACACACCTGCGCCCTGCACGGAGCTCAGCTCTCACGGCGGACACCGTGTGGCCCTTTTTCATTTTATTTATCTATTTCTGCCATCTTTCCACGCCACTACGATGCTGTGCGTGAACATCCTGCCGATGCTCTCAAGAGAAAAGAGGCAAACGCCAGGTCGCTGTTAGGCCGCGCTCCGCAGTCCTTGTCAGGTTTCTAACCGTGACGGTGAAGCGTGGCCACCCTGGCGAATGTGAAATCACTGATCACAGAGCTGGGAAGATCGCAAGAACCTCACCGGCAGGTGAACGAGTGTGGAGCGACAGCCCCGATGTGGCACGCAGCTCAAAGACCTACAAAAATGGCAGAAAAATCTGCTCTGGCCCCGCCAGTTCGGTTTCATTGTACTGACAACCTCAGCTGGCACCAGCGTGGTGAGAACACCCAGCAGGGCTGTGACACACACAAACAGAAGCTCCATGGACAAAAAAATTGTTTTTTTTTAATGTATCTGTCTATTTATTTACATAAAATATTTATTATTTTAAAGGCAGAGCTACAGAGAGAGAGGGAGAGACACAGAGAGAGGTCTCCCATCCGCTGGTTCACTCCCCAGATGGCCACAATGGCCAGAGCTCAGCCGACCTGAAGCCAGGAGCCAGGGGCTTCTTCTGGGTCTCCCACATGGGTGCAGGGTCCAAGCACTTGGGCATCTTCCACTGCTTTCCCAGGCCATGGCAGGGAGCTGGACCAGAAGTGGAGCAGCCGGGACTCCAGCTGGCGCCCATGTGGGATGCTGGTGCTGCAGGTGGCGGCCCTCCCATGACTCCACAGTGCTGGCCCCCGTGTGGCTCTTACAGCCTCAAACGTTTGCCCTCCAGCCTTTCATGAAACGGCCAGTCCTAACCTGGAGCTGGAAGTCTGCACGTCTACAACAGAAACCAGCAAGCCGACGAGCCCCACCCACAGGACTTGCGTTCAGCCCGGTGACCACAACACGGGGTCTTCCCCGCCTGCTCCTGCCGCCAGCCCCTGCTAACACACACCCGGGAGGCAGCAGTGACGGCCCACGCGGGACCCCGATGAATTTCCAGCTCCTGGCTGTGGGCCTCACTCAGCCCTGGTCCCTGTAGGCAGCGGGTGAGAGAACCAGCGGATGGGAGGTCGCTCTCTAAGTCAAACTCCACCCCGTCAAGAATAAATACAAAGTGCAGCCACGGCCATCTGTGAGCGCGGAAACGGGGCCACGCGTGCTGCCACCCTGTGAGCACAGCCACGGCCGTCCTGTAAAGGGCCACGCGTGCTGCCACCCTGTGAGCACAGCCACGGCCGTCCTGTAAGGGGCCACGCGTGCCGCAAGACAGCGGAATGCTTCCCCAGGCTCTGGCAGGTAAGGCAGCGTGGACGCGGCCCAGGGACAGAGAACTTCTGGGAACGGCGTAGGGCCCCCAGGCAGACCCTGCGTCCAGCACCCAGTACCTGAGTCGGCAGAGCACTGGCCTGGGTGGATGCCCAGGTGGGCGCCGCTGAGGGTGACAGCCTGGCCTGGGGTGAGGGACAGGAACCCCCAGCCACGTGCCACAGGCCGTCCGTCGCAGGGAGGAAATGGCTAGAGTGACCGACCAGCCCTCCAGATCTGGTTAGGCAGACCTCCCAGCAGAGGCCACGTCCGTGACACTGGAATGTCCCCTGGGGACTGAATGGTAAGTCTGGGCAGGTCCCAGACACAAGGCAGCAGCCGCCTTCCTGGGTGAACAAAGCCAGCAGCGGCACAGCCGGCAAGGAACACGCGTGCACCGTGACCCACGAAGGGAGGAAAGAAATGGCCAACGGACATTTACCACGACTACAGGTGCAAGAAACTTCCCGGAAGACAGAATGGCAGAGAGAGCGGGAGACGCAGGTGAAGACTCCCCTCTGCTGGTTCACGCCCCGAATGCCGTAATGACCAGGGCCGGGCTGAAGCCTGGAGTCTGGAGCTCCATCGGGGTCTCCCACTGAGAGGCAGGGCCCAAGCACCTGGGCGTCTTCCACTGCTTTCCCAGGGGCATCAGCAGGGGCTGGATCGCAAGCGGAGCAGCTGGGACTTGAACTGGTGCCCACGCGGACGCCGGTGTCACAAGTGGCAGCTTAGCTGACAGCGCCGTGCCACCCACCCAGGTATAAGAACATCTAAAATTAGATGCAGCTTTTTTTTTTTTTTTTTTTTTTTTTTGGACAGGCAGAGTGGACAGTGAGAGAGAGAGAGATAGAGAGAAAGGTCTTCCTTTGCCGTTGGTTCACCCTCCAATGGCCGCCGCGGCCGGCACGCTGCGGCTGGTGCACCGCGCTGATCCGATGGCAGGAGCCAGGAGCCAGGTGCTTCTCCTGGTCTCCCATGGGGTGCAGGGCCCAAGCACTTGGGCCATCCTCCACTGCACTCCCGGGCCACAGCAGAGGGCTGGCCTGGAAGAGGGGCAACCAGGACAGAATCCGGCGCCCCGACCGGGACTAGAACCCGGTGTGCCGGCGCCGCGAGGCGGAGGATTAGCCTAGTGAGCCGCGGCGCCGGCTTAGATGCAGCTTTTTAAAACCCATCTTAGTGGGAAAGATTTTGGAAGCTGGTGCTGCGGCACAGTGGGTTATGCCACTGCCGGTGCCGGTGCCGGCGTCCTGTACTGGGGCACCAGTTTGAGTGCCACCTGCTCCACTCCTGGAAAATCTCTCTCTCCCTCTGTCATTCAAATACATAAAATCAATTCTTTAAAAAAAGAATAGCAGGTGGAGAAAGCTACGATATAACACTGCACACTATAATTTGTGATTTTAAAATCAGCAGGAAACACCTTAAAGTGCTCCTGCAAACTGGGCCGGACGCGGAACGCCGGAGGCCTTTCCCACGCGGCTTATTATTTTCTGAAGATTTGTAAACAAAGTGCAACGCAGCAGCCATCGGTCAAACGTCACGTGAAGCAACTTCTGGACGGGGTTACCTGTGCCGTGAGACGGGGCTGCACCTGTCCCAGCGGCCAGCCCCAGGCCGCAGGCAGCTCGGGCGCCTCTCGGGGGGGCCAGGTCCCAGGGGCCGGGAGAGGGGGATGCGGCGGCGGCCGCCCTGGAACGAGATCAGGGAGAGGGTTGCTCTCAGCGTGTGCACCTCTCACTCAGAACGAGGCTCTTCTCTCACGGAGAGGAGGGCCTGGGAGAGCGCGGCTGAGAGGCTGACTCAGGCCCGCACCTCCCGCGGCCACCGCCCCACAGGCTTCGCGTCCACCCTGGGGCCCGAGGGGCCAGTGCGCCCTCCCTGCAGCACAGGGAAGCAGCAGAAGCACGCAAACCCAGAAGTTCATCTGGGAAGTGCTGGGCTCCCTCAGTGACGGACGAAGTCCCCCGAAACCCTGCCCATCCACCTCCAAGCCAACTGTAAGACACTGGCCATCAGGCCCCAGTGAGGTGTTGTTTTTGTTTTTTAAAGAATTACAGAGGAGAGGCAGAGGCAGAGGCAGAGTTCCTCCATCCACCGGCCCACCCCAAAATAGTGATGGCCAGGGCTGAGCCAGGCTGAAGCCAGAAGTCAGGCCTCCCACTCAGGTACAGGGGCCCAAGGACCTGGGCCGTCCTCTGCCACCCTCCAGGGCACACCCACAGGCAGCTGGATGGCAGGTACAGCATCTGGGACCCGAACTGTGCCCACATCAGGTGCCGGCACCACAGCACGGCCCCCAGGGAGCTTTTGGGTGGTAGAACGGACACCTGCCACGCCGCAGGAGCCCCGTGGACAGCGGGGACCGCTGCTCCCTGCACGGACTCGCTCCCTGGGGTTAGCTGTCCTGGGAGGCCCAGAGCAAAGGGCAGCGTTTTCCAGAAGACACAGAGACAGGAGGGGCAAGATTTGGGAATGAGCTTGTGTTCCTTAGCTGCATCTATTTTTATTTTTTTAAACGTTATTTGACAGAGTTATAGACAGTGAGAGAAGAGAGAGGCAGAGAAAGGTCTTCCGTCCGCTGGTTCACTCCCCAAATGGCCGCTACGGCCGGCGCTGCGCCGATCTGAAGCCAGGAGCCAGGTGCTTCTCCTGGTCTCCCACACGAGTGCAGGGCCCAAGCACCTGGGCCATCCTCCACTGCCTTCCCGGGCCACAGCAGAGGGCTGGACTGCAAGAGGAGCAGCCGGGACTAGAACCCGGCGCCAATATGGGATGCCAGTGCCACAGGTGGAGAATTAACCAAGTGAGCCACGGCGCCAGCCCCTCTAACACCTGAATTTAAATGCTATCAGACCTGCAAATGGCTAGGATCTGACACCAGGAGTGACAATGAAGTGGGTGGTGCCTGCTTCAACCCCAAGTCCCCCATCAGAGGGCCTGGGTGTCAGTCCCTACTCTACCTTTTTGCAAGACTTATTTGAAAGGGAGTTAGAGAGCGAGAGCGAGAGCGAGAGCGCCCATCCACTGGTTCCCTCCCCCAAAGGCTGCAACGGCTGGGGCTGGGCCAGGCCGAAGCCAGGAGCTTCATCGGGGTCTCCTGCATGGGTGCAGGGCCCAAGGACCTGGGCATCTTCCACTGCTTTCCCGGGCACATTAGCAGGGAGCTGATTGGGAAGTGGAGCAGCTGGGACCTGAACCAGTGCCCATAAAGGATGCCGGCACCACAGGTGACCATGCTGGCTTTGGTGTGGCTCAGCCCTGGCAGCACTGGGCAGTGTGCAGAGGGCGGGGGTGACCAGTGGACAAAGGTCTCTGCCTTTCAAACGAATAAAAAACAATCAACAGAATGGACCTAAATGTCAGAGAATGCGAGTGGTTTCCCAAGACCAGACGCGGGCAGAGGAGCCCGGTGCCCTGCCGGGGGTGCCCCTTCATAAGCTACACACAGAACTCCCACGTGAGCTGGCAACCCCTCAGAGAACCGGAACCAGGCGTGTCCCAGCGCAGACGGCTCCCCGCTCAACACGTGGCAACGCAGTGACACAGCCACACGGAGGGTGGCCCCACGTCATCGGCGCTCCACACAGGTAGAAAGCACACTGGGGAGGAGTGGGGGCACCAGCCAGCGAGCGTGGGCTCCGAGGGGTGGGGGCTGTGGCGCGGCACTGAGCGTGGGTCCCCAGAGGCGTGAGCGCTCTCCGAGGGGTGGGGGCGGTGGCACAGCAGCAGGAGAGCCCTGAACAGCGCCCCACAGTGTCACACCAAAGGTAAAAACAAAAACAAATCGCTAAGTTTTAGAAAAGCCATGAGATGGGTTAAAACCCCAGCGGGCTGCTGCAGCTCGGTGGGCTCATCCACGCGGCCAACCCCAGTCCGCACGGTGGGGGCAGGCACTGTGGCAAAGTGGGTGAGGCCACGGCTCAGGACGCCTGCACGCCAGCTGGGAGTGCCTGGCCCCCGTTTGACCCTGCTAGTGCATCCTGGTAGGGAGGCGCCGGCCCGGTGCTTGGGCCCCTGCCGCCATGTTGGAGACGAGACGGAGCTCTGGGTTCCTGGCGTCAGCCTGGAAACTTGGGCCGTGGACCAGGGGATGGAAGCGCTCCCTCCACGCCTGCGCTCTGCTGGCGCCCCCCCCCCCCCGTGTGCTCTGGGTCACTGTCCCCTCCCGTGCACAGCCGGATGTTACGGCACAGGCGCTCCGGAGTTCAGCTCACAGGGTCGAGTCTCCCAGCCGCGTCCAGTTCGTCCTGCTCAGGACTGAACTCTGAACACAAAGTAAAGAAAGCTCTCAGAGACCCTCCGCCCTGGAACTCTTAGATGTCCCAGAAGCCCTTGACAACCAGAGACGTGCTCTCACGAAACAGCAACAGGAGTGGCTGGGTTGCTGAAGCGTCCCTGCCGACCGCCTGGCAGGAACAACCGGCTGGCCAGAGTGGACACGCGCCCCCACTCGGCTCGGCCCGGAGGGCAGAACAGGAAGTGCGCGGGGAACGGTGTGTCTGGTCAGGGCCCTGGCTGCCCACGCCAGGTGCTCCACTGACGCCATCAGAGAGCAGGTGCGCAGCTGTCAGCCCGTCCACGATGGATCCGGCGCTGGCCTCGCTGGCCCTGCCCTCCCGGCCAGCACCCTCCCCGCATTCATGGGCTGTGAGGCCTCACGAGCCTTCAGGGGAGCTTCTCGTGGGGGGGGGGGGACTCTCAAGGTGCTGCGGTACCGCCCAATGCGCAGGCCCTGTGAGCACCTGCAGGGCCGCGTGGACACACCAGAAGCCCGAGTGGAGACTGATGCACGTGCCAGGAGCCGCTGCCAGCCGCCTGAGAGGAACCGGAGCGGGCCACATGGGGCTGATGCACACAGGCCTCCAGGGAAGCAGGCACGGCCCCTGCCCTACGGTGGGCAGGAACCGGGAAGTGTAAACGTGAGGAGTGAGCTGCAAGCTTCCTCGGGACAAGGAGAGGGCTTGCAGCCCGCGTCAGGGAGGGCTGACCCGCCGCCTGGACGCCACGGCCCACACGGCAGTGGCCGCGTGCCGGCACGTTGCCAACCCAGCTCTGCTAGTGTGCGCCCTGGGAGGCAGAGGCGCTGGCTCCAATACTCGGGCCCCTGGCACCCACGTGGGACACCCAGATGGAGTTTGCGTTCCTGGCTCCTGGGTTCGGCCTGGCGCAGCTCTGGCCGTTGCAGCCATCTGGGGAGTGACCCAGCGGATGGAAGACCTCGTTGTCTCTCCTTCTGTCATGCTGCCTTTCAAATAAATAAACCTTAAGGGAAAAACCCAGAAAGAAATGAAAGCATGAACAAGAAAAGACACAAGTAAATGTTAAACATACACTTCCGGAAACAAGGAAAAGAACAGAACCGCACATCCGACAGAAGGAATGGAATCATGAGCTGGACGCTGTGGTCAAGACACAGGCAGCAGTGGCTCTGGGCAGCCCTGAGCAGAGAGGGAGACGTCCTCAGGGCTCGCAGACACGCGCACAGGAGGCAACCCGGGGGGCACCTGGCACCACTCTGAAGCGAGGCTGGGGCCCCGCGTCCTGCTGATGTGCACGGGAGGCAGCAGGCGGTGGCTCCGCCAGCTGGGTCTCCATGCAGGCTCCAGCTTCCGGCACCAGCTGCTGTGGGCGTCTGAGAAGTGAATCAGAGGGTGGGAGCTTTCTCCAGATCAATAATGAAGTTTAACAAAAATAATAAGTATGTCTTACATCACAAGTTCCAAAAGAAACCAAAACAAATGGAGAGAAATGGCATCTGAAGAAAGTCTAGGGGCTGACTCTGTGGCACAGCGGGCAAAGCTGCCGCCTGCAGTGCTGGCATCTCATGTGGGTGCCAGTTCGAGTCCCGGCTGCTCCACTTCCCACCCAGCTCTCTGCTGTGGCCTGGGTAAGCAGTGGAGGATGGCCCAAGTCCTTGAGCCCCTGTACCCGTGTGGGAGACCTGGAAGAAGCTCCTGGCTCCTGGCTTCAGATCGGCCCAGCTCTGGCCATTGCAACCATTTGGGGACAGACCAGCAGATGGAAGACCTCTCTCTCTCTCTCCCTCTGCCTCTGTAACTTTGCCTTTCAAATAAGTAAATACATTTTTTTAAAAAAAGAAGAAAAAGAAGCAGCAGCTCTGGCTGAGACTCTAAGAATGGACAAACAACCAGTCACCCAACCATGAGTCCTAAGAGCCGAATACAGTGACGCCTGAGCCAGGGCCAAGCGGAACACAGACACAGCGGCGGCAAAACTGGGGGACACGACCTAGGTCAGAGCAAAGCAGCCAGAGGCAGGGGGCTGGGGGTCGGGGGAGAGAGCGAGAGCCCCCTCCGCAGAGGCCTGGGCTCAGGCTGAGGGCGCTGCTCAGCCGACAGGGCACCTGAGAAGAGGTGGACACCGCGGTGGTGGACACCGCCGCCGCCCAGGACGTGGTCCCAGAGGTCATGTCCACACAGACGGAGCAGAGCGAAGTGCCCGCGGGCTCTGTCCGGAGGAGCTGCCCCCGGAGAGACCGCCAGTACCTGAGTCTGAGTTCACTTCCCTCAGAAACCACGGGGCAGCCCGGCACCTGGGTCAGCACCAGGTCCCGCGGGGCCGGGCGGCGGCCCGGGGCCCTGGACTGGAGGAGCATTTCCACGCCTACTTCCCCTCATGGCTGCACACGCACAGGCCGACAGCGCAGGGGCCCTGAAGCAGGAGAAATGAAGCCAGCTCCCTAACCCGTCTTTTCAACAAATCAAAGATGCTAAGTGAGGGGCAGGTCTTCTGCAGCGGTGAGCCGCGCCTGGGCTGCTGCCGGTCTCGGCTTCCGATCCAGCTCCCTGCTCACGTGCCAGGAGGCAGCAGGGGACGGCGACGGGCTTGGGAGGGCAGATGGAGCTCCTGGCTCCAGCCTGGCCCAGCCCTGGCCGTGGGGCCACTGGGGCATGAGTCAGGGGGTGGAGGATCTCCCTTTCTCTGTCTCTCTCTCTCTGCTTCTATGGCTCTGCCTTTCAAATAGATGAAAATAAATATATTTTTAAAAAGCTTTCTTAAAAAAGATAGAAAGTGATAACAAAATGGCATAATGAAAGATTAAATACAACATGAAACAGCGAAATAGTCTTAACTGTCTAGATCAGTCCCAAAGAGCCCATTCTCTGTGACGCGCTTGGCTCTGTGACTGTGTCACGGCACCGGTGTGTGGGATCAGGAAAGTGCCTGGAGGACCGTGTCGCAATCTCACCCAACGCTCGTCCCGGGAGAGGCCTCCCCGTGCCAGCTACAGGGCCCCTG